>NC_081431.1:48889367-49489367 GCF_949786415.1 Peromyscus eremicus
AATTGTTCACATCATTGTTGGGTTTACAATAACTTCATATCTACCTAAAGGAATCAAATCTTTTTGTAATTATCTCATCAAAAAAGCCTCCAGAACACATCTAAGATATAGTTAAGCACAAGAAGATTTGATTTCATCTTCTCCATAAACCTGGAGACTAACTTTAAATGTAGAAACATCAGGCCAAAACTTAGCTGCAAGACAAAGCACCTAGAGCAATTAGTAAGAGGATGGTGAAAAGAGATTGGGTTTCTTCGTCAAACTGCTTCATGTGCTGTTTACTTTGGAAATTTAGATTGGTTACGTGGTTTGCTTTCTATACTGTCATGTTCTAAGTGAAAGTTTAACATGCCAACAGATTATAATTTTTAATTATAATTTCCCTTGATGTTTTTTTCCAGATCCTAGTCCATAGATTTAGCAAAACATGAAAATCTGAAGAAAAACTCATACTCAAGAAACACTGGGGTAATAAGTAGACCATTTTGCCAAGTGAGTGTTGTGACCATGTGAATCCCTTCAAATGTGCTCTTTGTAAGGCTCTTCACCTACTAAGTCTCCACAAGCTGCACCTTTCTCACCAGTGCAGAGAGCTTGGCGAGACAGTTCTTCAGGACTCAGTGATCAGTATAGCGTCAGAGATGCTTAGCAATCGATTTTCCCTCCCCCAAGAAGTTGAGTTTATCAAAAATGAGCAAATAACATCTTCAAGGCTTAAATCAGAACAATTTTGTTTATTAAAACATATTTCCATTTATTTAGTTAGTTAGTAAGTGTATGTATGTATGCATGTGTGTGAGCTGCTGTTCATGTAAGTGCAGGTGTGTGCATGCCATGGAATTCACATGGAGGTCAGAGGTAAACTAGTGAGAGAGGTAAACTATTGAGAGTCGCATGTCTCCTTCCCCTGTGTACGTTCTAGGGATCAAACTCAGGTTGTCATGTATGGCAGTACATACCTTCACCCACAAAGCCATCTCTCTGAAAAAAAAATTAATGAGAATTTTACAAAACGAACACTTTGAAAAATTTAGTCAAGGGAACTGAAGCTACATTATTGAGTGATTTTAATGAGTATACTTTATTTCTATCATTTAAATTAATGTAATCTATATCTTTTTGCGGAAGATATAGATTATCTAAAGACATGTCTAACTGCTAGAGAGTAATATAAAACCTAAATTTACTTTCATATTTCCTTAGACTTTAATATGTAGATTTTAAGAAATTTAGATTTTTTTTCCTCTTCAGCTTAAGTATCAAAAAATTAGGAAACAGCATTTAAAAACATTAGTTATTCCAAAAGATTATTGATAGGAATTAGAAGACAGATTTGAAAGGGTTATAATTTTAAGAAGATAGCTTAAAATCTGATTTATTATAATTTTTTTCAATTCAATATTATTACAAAGGTTTATGTATCTGAATTTCTTTGTGTACAAAGACATGAACATAAATAAATTATCGTATTGTATCATGCATTAATATATTCTGGTGTCTGAAACATATGTATGTGCCATGATGAATAATGTACATACTTACTTAAAACCATTATTGAAATCACTGCAGTTTTCTCCCAACGTATTTCTCACTCAGTGGATGATGCAACTACCACAGCTAAAATGGTATAAAAGCATATTTATTCTCAAGACAAATTGTGTTCAAAACATGAGCAATACATTGCTGTGGAGGGCCTGCTGCTGATGTGAAAATTATTCATATTCTCCAGTTCTGAGTATTTATCACCCATTTAGCTGTGACTGGTAAACTATCTTCAATGCATCACTATATTACAAAAATAATCATCTTTTGCATGAATTGGGAAGACAAAAGAAATAAATGGGTTTGAAAACCCAAAATATCCCATTCAATACATAATCACATTTTCATTAGCAGTTCAAATTTAATGTGGAAGTATCTCTCAGAGACACCAGGCAGAAATGTATCTGAACAGTAAAATACATGTGGACACAAATTCACCCTCAACACTGATAGGATGCATTGTCATTGAGCCAAACTTCAAAGGTCAGGATGATTTTACTTCTCACCAACTGGTTATCTATGTTTTTCCTGTTATGGTATATGTTTGGTAGAAAAATAACCTCCCAAAGAAATTCAGGTTCCAATCTCTAGAATATTTTGATGTTATACTTTACATAGTAAAATAGAATTAAAGTAACAGATGGGAAAGAAGTAGCTAGTCAGTTGACTGTAGAAAGAGGGTGTCAACTTGTGTTAGCCAGGTGGGGCCAACAAAATCACAAAGGTTACAAATATAAAGCAGAAAGGCCAAAAAGAAAAATTAAAAAAATGAAGAAAAAGAAAGAAAGGAAAACTCAAACACTGGTGGTCATTCACAGAGTGAATCAAGGGATTCAGACAACCAGTACCAATGGGATGTGAATATATATATATATATATATATATATATATATATATATATATATCACTGTTGACAGTTTGATTTTTTTGATTTCCCATTGATGAGGCACATCTTCAGATTCCAGCTTCTAGAAATGTCACATAATTAATCTGTAAATTTACGTTGTGATCATTGATTTTTAACATATAAGAGTATTTTGCCTGCACATATGTATGTGCACTTCATGCATGCCTGGGTCCCATGGAGGTCATAAGAGAATCAAATGTCCTGAAACTGGACTTAAAGATGGTTGTAAGCTGACATGTTGATGGGGGAAGTTGAGCCTTGGTCCTCTGCAAGGGCAGTAAGTGGTCTTTTCTGCTCGTCTACGTTTTCTGCCCAAAGTCATGGCCATTTTTAAAGCATACACAGGAAAATAACACAGTATGCAAAGGTACATGCACCCCATGAGTATCACAAACATGCATTTGCATGAATACTGAATGAATTAAAGGGAGATAATGAATTATACTTGCCTCCTTTTTCTTAGTTGCTGAACATACAACTTGTATTGTGGAATCCAGTGTATTATAATGAATCTCATCCCTGCTTTCCGCTAAGAGAACACTGTATGCAGTAGAAATGAGCAGACATCTGAATTAGTCAGGTTGATGGTACAGAGCACTCTAACAAAAGGTCTCAATGACGGCCATTTCAGGACTTAGTCTTTGAATTACTCATCACAACAATGATTCTCTACGGGGATGGGAAGAATAACTTTGCAGAATCCATGATCCTTACACATATGAGTAATTTGTGGAAGAACTCAGTCATCTTTGAGAAAAAATATCCTGAAAGAAAACGATAAAGCTAGAAAATAAATTATTACTTTGAAATGCAGTAGACACCCAATAACTACAGTTTTATTAGCACGAAGTCTCTACCCTTAAGTGTAGAAAGGGTTAATGGTTCACTCTCATTTGGTGTTATCTCTCTGTGAACTGATGATAAATTGGAGAATGAAACCACAGGAGCCAAGCATCTGCATTCAACCATGTATACTGCTATAACAAACTGCCACAATGGGGTAAAGAATCAGAACCTGCTCCTCACAAGGTATCAGAGGCTGTACAGATACCTACAGATCTGCTGTCTAGTGAGGGGCCCATTCCCCACAAACTGTGCAGCCCAGGAGTTCTCACAGAGCAGGAAGCAGTAGTAATTCTTTTTCTCCCCCTGCCAACCCTTTAAGAAGATATTGATGCACTCATGGGGAGGGGGGGAGGCTTCATTATCTTATCACTTTCTACAAGGCTCTATCTTCCAATACCTCTACAGTAGGAATTAAGTTTAGACAGTAGCCTTAAAACTATTTTATCTTTATCTTGAAAACGGTTGATGAATTATCCTTACTCAAATTCTAAATCTAAGTCCAGTGAGCTGAAAACTAATGTCACTTGAAATACTATTTCTCTCAATTTGTTAAACTGAGCTGGAATGAAAATGTCAAATTTTAGTATTCAAATCATTTTTATGAACTTTATGTGGAACACTTAGATACAAAGTTACTAAAAATGCTTAAAAGACAAAATACTATTTATTTGTTACTTTCTATTTTTACTTTTATTTTCTCCCTAAAGGTAAAATTGGGAAACTTGCAATTTAAGGATTGCCTTTCTCCATTTTCAATGTGCTTCAAAGCAGTATTTTAAGTTGAAGCATTTCCAAATTAACTCTGTCCTTGCCTCTCTAAATATCTCTATCACACACATACACATATGCATGCAGACATACACACACACATACACACACACACACACACACACACACACTTGTAGTACATTTTACTTGTTATTAGCTCTCTGTTCAATATTTATATCAACATCATTTTAGACATTATTATTCTTTTTATCTATGTTGTAGACATCAAAGTATTTTGAAAAAAATTGAAAACAGTCAGAGAGATATTCTACTCATGAAAAAGCTTGCTGAACATGCATAAGAACCTGAACTCAGATCTCCAGCAAGCACATAAAAAAGCAAAGGATAGCAACATCCATCTGTTAGCCCAGCATTAGTGAGCTATAGGAAGTGAATGACACGGCCTGCTGGCAAGCCAGTCTAGCTGAAACTGTGAGCTCTGGGATGTATGAGAGATTTTTACTGAAATAATTGTATCTAGTTAGGGAAATGACAAAATGTCAGTCATGAAAATATAATGACCACAGGTCAGATACCTACAGTCAAAGTAAAGGCAGATATTATAGTACAAATCGATAACTCCAATGTGTCTATGTGAAATTAGAAATGGAGATGTAATCAAGAAATGAGGCCAGTGCCACTTTCTTTTATTAGTATAAGTTGAAACTACATTCTAAATACCTGTCCTAATACCCGTCAAAGATGCTTCTTTTTGCAGCAGACAGAGACTATTACAAGTAGACACAGTCAGTCAAAATGCAAATAACTGACCATAAGATGCTCAATCCCAATAGATAAATCTACAAAGCAGTCCCTACACATAAGTTTCATAGAACATGACAGAAAGATTACAAGTATCTGCTATGAGATTTATATAACAGGAAAGCTACATCCAAAAAGTATCAACAATATGGCCATCTGAACAAGACATAAATAATAGCAACACTGGTTGACAAGGTGATAAGGAAAATCTCACAATTCCCCACTCATAGATGTTGAGCTACAAGTGATTAATGACTGCCAAAAGAAGGATAATTCATATTTTTAAGAAATGAGCTCTCTAGTTGGTTTCCCAATACCAAGTAGTTAACCCTAAAAACATATATACACAACCAACACTAAATGGATTCATCACTTTGTATTTATGCATTTATTCACACACATATGTGTGGGTGTATAAGTATGTGGGTTTGTGTGTCTACAATAATAAAGAGAAGTCGTGAATTAGAGAGACTAGGAGAGGCTGTGGGGAGGAGTGGAAGGCATGAAATTATATATATAAATGCATATATATGTAAAATAAAAATAAATTTAATAATAATAATAAAAGAAATATTACCTAAAATGAGTTGGAAGGCAAAGAATGACATTCAAGATTGTCTTCTGAACTCCACATATGAAAAGCATATGTCCTCAATCACACACTTACACACACAATAATACTCACGCAGGAAGATACACACACACACACACACACACACACAAATGCATAGACCCCAAAACAGAGAAAACCGACACATTTTTTGTTATTGTTTCAGGAACATAGATCTGAAAGTTGAAATATTCAAATAAAAGTATAAAACTGTGACCATAGAGGATTTTCACTGTCTTTTCTCCAAGGTTATTTCTTTCCAAAAACTTGCTAATAATAATCATGTCTCATACCAGAAGGAAACTCCAAATCACAGGTAATTGTTTTAAACATCAGCATATTCATTCAAAACCACAAAAAAAAAATGTAAAAACATCAGCAAATAGCAGCCATCTTTACATTTCAAAGCAGAGCAGTGTGAATATTCACATGTGGAGCTGGGAGAAGATTCCATAATGAAACACTGCAGTACTTTGTGTGAAATGTTTGTAAAATTAAAAACAACAACAAATTATGCGAAATTTCCATTAGCAATGCCTAAAATCTCAGTATGAGCTTAGTCATTGCTGGAGTCCTGATTTGCCACACATCTATAATAATATGAACTGTGGGCTTAAGAGAAAATGTTAACATTAATAAATAAATATTTTAGTGCTATAACGGGCTATAATAGGATTTCATGGGTTGTCTATAATTCCTCTATATAATCTTATAATATGAAATTGTGAGTACTCTATTTGCAGATATCCACATTCATCAAAACTTTGGATGACAGCTTATTCTTGCTGTGAGCAGAGCATGACAAGTTATTCCACATGATTTCTGCTCATGAAGAGCTTTTTAAATTTCTTCTTTGAAGACAAAAGTCAAACCCAACATCTCATAGGATGAGACCACAGATTCTCAATGCAAATTCCTCTGGTACATTGCCTTTGTATCCTCTCTTGACTCCAGGCTTCCATGAGTGTTTTGGACAGTCTAGACATGGCAGCTCTTTCACCAACATGCCACTATCATTACTACATGCAGTCAGTTTGGTGATAAGGTATGGAGAAGGAACAACAACCTTTAACTTCTGATTAAATCTTAATATTCTCAGGTCTCTACCACAGGGACATGGCTATCATAAGTGTCTCTGCAGTTATAACTTTTTTCCTTAAACTTCTTTCATCTATAGTTGGCTGCATCATTCATTTTCCAATAATTTTGTGCACAGAATCACTGATGCCTATGTTTTCTCCACAAGAGGTAGTAAAGGAAGACAAAGGAGGTTCCTTGCCTACAGTTCAAATAGTTTCAGAACTTAGCTTTCTCCTAGAAATTATGCTTTTGATATGTTGAAGGCTCCATCACAATCCATAAGCATTGTTCTTTTCCTTTCCCAGCCATGCCCCAAAGGAGATCTTTCTTAAGCCTACACCATAAAAATCTGATGAGATGGATGGTGAGGCTACCTATCCCCTATTGCTAGGAGTCTTAGCTGGGGTCATCCTTGTAGATTCATGGGAGTTTCCCTTGCACTAGGTTTCTACCTGCCCCCAAAATGTCCCCCATCAAAACATCACTTTCATTCTCTCCCCCTCTATCCTACCCCAAACTCAATCCCTCATGTTCCCATCCCCATCCACCCCCAGTTTATCCAAGAGATCTCTTCTATTTCCCAGGGAAATCAATAATTGAAACAAGAACTACAATCAATACCCTTGATGAGCACATATGCAAAAATTCTCAATAAAATACTAGAAAATCAAATACAAGCATGTATCAAGAAGATCATCCATCACAATAAAATTGTCTTTATTCCTTAAATATAGGGATGGTTCAACACTTAAGTTAATAATATAAAAAATTGTATAAATGAACTTAAAGATAAAAAAGGTAATCATCTCAACAGATGCAGGAAATGCCTTTGATAAAATACAAAATTCTTTCATGATAAAGGTTTTAGAAAAAAAGTAACACTGGAAGGAACATACCTCACCATAGTAAAGGCTATATGTGGAAAACCCACAGCCAACCTTATGCTAAGTGGAGAAAAACTTGAAGCAGTAACCTTAAAATCAGAAATGAGGCAGGGATGTCCAGCACCTCCAGTCTTTTTCAGTGGAACATTGGAAAAACTAGTTGGGGCAATAAGAGAGTAATATTAAATTAAAAGGAGAAATCAAATCATCCTTATTTTCCGATGATATGATACTACACATAAGAGACACTAAAAATTCCACTGGAAAAAAATGTCAAGAAACAGGAAATAATTTCAGCAAAATGGGAGGCTACAAAATCAACCTACAAAAACCAGCAGCCTTTCTATACCAATAACAAAAAACTGAAAAAAAAGATTATGGACACTTTCTCGTTTTCAGTAACATCAAAGACAATAAAATATCTTGGAAAGAGCCTAACCAAGGAGGTGAAAGACATCTTCAATGAAAACTTAAAATCTCTGTGGAAAGAGATGAAAATGATACTAAATTATAGAGACATTGTGTTTATGGACCCATAGAATTATTATTGTGAAAAATGATCATCCTACCAAAAGCAATGTATAGATTCAATTCAACTGAATAAAATACCAACAATATTCTTCATAGAAATAGAAAAAAAACTCTAAAGTTCATATGGAATCAGAAAAGACCCGAGATTTCTAAATCAATCCCAAGCAAAAGGAAGAATATTAGAATAATTGTTATTCCATACTTGAAGCTATAGCTATAATGATGGAAAATGTGGCACCAGCACTAAAACAGACATGTAGACCAAGGGAATATATAAAAGATCCAAACATGAGTACTCAGAACTACAGATACCTGATATTTGACAAAGAGGCTAAAAACACTGTGCTGGAGAAAAGACAACATCTTCACCAAATAGTACAGGAAAAGCTGGATGGCCATAAGAAAAGAACGAAACTAGACCAGTATTTATTTCCCGGAACAAAAATTAGATTCAAGTGGATCAAAGACCTCAATTTTAAGCCTGAAAAAAATAAAACTGCTAGAGGAAAATACTGGATTTCCAAACCCTTATTGGACCGGCACCCGGAAGTAATAATGTATGCTTGTGCTGATACATAAACGATATTTCTATAATCGCTAAAATTCACATACACAAAAAATTTACAAGAAATCCTCTTATTTATTCTTCTTCAAAATCCAAGAACAATTAACTATGAAAACTTTATCTTGGTCAGGAGGAGGAAAGAGAGGAGATCTGTGTTTGGTATGTAAAGTGAAAAATTAAAATATATATATATATAAACAAATAAAAATAAAAGTATTATAGGGAAGAAATTTACAACATGTGACTTGTGTGTTTTATTTTAGACCAATAAAACAAATATAACCTTTAGAAATATATTTAAATATGGTTATAAAGTATATATGTATGTATAAATTATATGTTATATATAAATTTTATATATGCGTATATATGTATATGTATATGTGGTGATATTATGTCCCCAATATATTTTGCACCCTAATAAACTTATCTGGGGTCAGAGAACATAACAGCCACTAGACAGAATTAGAGGCCAGAAAATTGTTGGCACACACACCTTTAATCCTAGCATTCTGGAGTCAGAGATCCACTAGGATGTCTGTGAGTTCAAAGCCACACTGGAAAGAGCCTGCCATGGTGACACACAGTTTTAATCCCAGGAAGTAATGGCAGGAAGCAGAAAAGTATATAAGGCATGAAAACCAGGGACTAGAGTCTCTTAAGCTTTTAGGCTTTTCTGCAGCAGTTCAGTTGAGATCCATTCGGATGAGGACACAAAGGCTTCCAGTTTGAGGAAACAAGATCAGCTGAGGCATTGGTGAGGTGAGGTTAGCTTTGGCTTGCTCTGCTTCTCTGACCTTCTAGCATTCACCCTGATATCTGGCTCAGAGTTTGTTTTTATCAATAAGACCGTTTAAGATTTGTGCTACACACACACACACACACACACACACACACACACACGTTATATATATATATATATATATATATATATATATATATATATATATATATATATATATATAACAGCACATTACAAGGTTGATTCAAGTTAGCTAGTCCTGAAAATAAAAACCATGGTATCATTTGAAAAATTAGTAAAGTTCAAATAATGTCATGTTTAATTATAGTAATACGCCAATTACAAACGTACCATGACTATATAGTATGGTAATAATGTTGGTACTTGACTTAAAAGTATCGGCTATTTTGTTATAGATGCTTGAATATATTGAGGGAATAAGTAAATTGAAAAGTTTCACATCAAAGTTAAAAAGAATGGCAAGCTATTCATTTCCTAGAAGTAGTTTATGTGTTTAAAAAGAAGCTCTTTAGATGACTGACTAGTGCAAGAATTCCATCAATCTGTGGGTCCTGCAGGAATGAGAATATGAGGCTTCTTAGAGGACGAGAGTCTAAGGAGTGAAAGAGGGGCAGCAGATAAATAAATAAATAAACTAACAAATAAGGAAATACAGAGTTAAAGCAAAGGAGGGGGGTTCTTATATTATTCCAGCAACATTTTAGGCAAAGTAAAAGATGCTGCAGATGAAACATGAGTATATTTTCTCAAAGCCATAAACATTGGTAGATTTAAATTCTGCCACACCTACAGAGACCATTAGAAAACCATTAACTTTTCTCATTCTAGACTCTTTCAACTGTGAGTTTCAATTCACCCTCTCTTAATTTTATAGAGATTACAAAGGTAAACTTCTCATTGTCCTTGGATATGATAGAGTTTAAAACTTCATTGCAAAAATATATGTTATTATATTTAAAGGAAATAACATTTTGGAGGTGCATTAGACATGCTTTAATACTTACTCTGGCCAATTACTAGATTTCAAAAGAAGAGATTAGTCAAATGACTACAACTTGTATAGTTTTCAATTTTATGACTGTAGTTAATGATCTCTTTGGTACTGAATAGTTTTTCTGTAAACACCAATCAGAAGCAATAAGATACACTGAGCTGCTCTGCAAAAGCACAGTCAATTCAACAATTAAATTCTAACAAAAATAGGGGATTGATATGCAGTTAAGAGAATTAAAAGTTATATTCAGTTGAAAAGATAAAAACTATATATATATATATATATATAGTTTCAAAATTAAATAAATGTAGTTTCAAATTTATATGTATGTATATATAGTTTAAAAAGTTATATATAGGTTATAAGGCTATAAAAAGAGTTGATTGTTATGGAACAAGAAAATACAGCATTTGTCATTGTAGTGGCACCTTTGAGTGGCTGACAAAATTATTATTACTGACTTGAATAACAGTTATAGAATATTTAACCTCATAATAAATCTTCATTTAGATTTATTCACGCGGCTATTAATATTTCATTTGCATTATAAAAGTATAGTTCTGTCCTCATTTCATTTCTGTTTGTGTAATAAAATATCCTGACCAAAAAAAGTGATGTAGAGTAGAAATCTTTTATTTTGATTCACATTTCAAGACAAGGTGTGTCACTGAAGGGAGGAGAAGATGGCCAAAGCTTGAAGAAGCAAGTCACATCGCATTCATAATCAATAACAGAGAAAATGAATGCATCCATGCTTTTACTCAACTATCTTCCTTTATTCCCATAGAGCTTTGAACAAGAGAATTGTGCTTCCTACTTTCAGGCTGAGTCTTCCCACACAATTTAAGGCAATCATGACAATCCCCTACATTCAGAATTACAGGTCAACCTGACCTACAAATCATTCTTTAAGACTCTTTCTCAGATCCTTCTAGGCTGTGTAAAGTTAACAATAAGTATACATATATAATTTATTTATTTATTTATTTATTTATTTATTTATTTATTTATTTATTTATTTGTTTTTGGTTTTTCAAGACAGGGTTTCTCTGTGTAGCTTTGCACCTTTCCTGGGACTCACTTGGTAGCCCAGGCTGGCCTCGAACTCACAGAGATCCACCTGGCTCTGCCTCCCCACTGCTGGGATTAAAGGCGTGCGCCACCACTGCCCGGCTTACATATATAATTTAAATGAACTTTTATCATCTGAGCTTGACATCCAAATGCCAAACACCACCCGACAAAAAGCCTGATGCCAGGCGAGAGAAGCACTCTTTTCAGATATTGGTCTTGGCTGTCCAAGGACTTTCAAAGCACTAAAGACTATTGTTACTGAACTTGGCTGCCTCCCAAAGATGGAAGTATGCTTCTGAAGACACCATACACTTCAAGACACAAGACCCAGAGGCCCCTGAGTTGTAACTTACCTGAATGCTTCCTCACTGATGACTAGCTTAAATGGTACCAAAAGGAGCCACGGAAGCTTCCAGACAATCCTACTCATATATGAAGCCTATGAACCACCACCATGGGCAGCATAACCCTAAGGGTGCAGTACTGGAAATCATACCAGGTAAGTAACCAATATTTCTTTAATTGGCCATAAGACCAGATCAACAAGAGAGAAACTATGCCTAGTACTAGAAACCTAGTCATTAACTCAAAGCTAGTGAAATCATAGATGTTGGAGAACCTACAACTAGAACTTTACTACATCACCATGATCCCTAATTATATTCTTAGCAGTTGTCATTGTACACACAGGTAAGTGTAGATTCACCATTCATCAAGAGAACTCTTTGCAACAGACCATCAAAGAAAAATACAATCAATCAAAATACACAGTTGTATACCCAACCCCAGTGGATGCATCAATGAAACACTCCTGCATCTAAGGCTTGGGGAAGCTTATAGAAGAAAGGACAGAAACACTGTAAGAACAGAAGATCAGGGAGTTTTCTGTCAGAGTATGTCTCCTAGTATGGTCGGAAGATACACGTATAAAGTCTCACCAACATAACTTTCTAAACATGAGCTAAAAAAGACCAACCACAATAAACAAGTTAAAGTGCATTGAGTAAGGCCCAATAGGCTTCAACCCTACACACAAAAAAATGTACAGGCCACCAAAGAATGCTGAAAGTAGGAGAAATAGTCTTCAAAGAAGAGCACACCAGCTGATTATCCAATGCCAAAGATTCTGCCCTGAAAACATACATATGAGTAACATTACTCAGACTGAGCAAGTTATGTTTAGGAATACAAATGTATGTATACATACCCACATAAAAATTTTTAAAAGGAAGGCCATGAAATTGAAAAATAGCAAGGAAGGGTACAGATGATTTGGAGGAATGAAAGGGAAGGAAGAATGATTTAATTATATTATAATATCAAAAATAAAACAACCTATCATACTATCTATAAGGCAATATTATATAGAATAAGCAATTTTATCATAATAATTGCCAAAATTTGTTATGTTTTATTTTAGTCTTGGTCATATTTGGTTCTAGGCTCCCACTCACTGGAGTCTACTGGCCTCTGAAGCATGAAGATGTTATTGTGATGGTTAGTTTTAATTTGCAACTTGGCACAAAGCAATCTGGAAAGAGATTCTCAATGACTGAGTGTCTAGTTTAAGTTGGCCTGTGGGCATGTCTGTGGGGGATTCTCTTTATTAAATTAGTTAATGTGAGAAGCATAAATAAAGACAACATCATCCTCTGGGTTTGAACCCTGGAATGCATAAAGAAAGGGGAAAGCAAGCTATGTGTGCGGTGTCTGCTTTTATTCTCCCTGTACTGGCTGCTTTCAAGTTCCCCTTCCACTCCCTGAAATGACTGATTGCAACATGGGATTGAGAACCAACAAATCCTTTCTTCCTTAAATTACTTTTCTCAGGAAATTTTTATTAGAACAACAGGGAATGAAACTAAGAGAGGTTGGACGTTCAGTTTTGTATAGCTAAGCAAACAAATGGCTTTGGAAAAGAGATGTGTCAGTAACTAAGCCACAGTTTAAAGATCCATCATTGTCTCCAAATGAACAAGAAAATGAACAATCTAGAATGATGGTTTCAGTTACTATTACTTAGCACTTAAATAGGCAAAATCTTAACTCTTCTAAACATGTAAATAAAATATATAGCTGCAACTTTAAACAACAAATTGAGGAGATAGCAAGTAAGATGCTATGTAAGATTCCAAAGAAAATCTCAGTAGACATACATGTTAGCCATTAGGATTTCTGAAATGGATCTATAAATGTCACAAAATGCATCAGTATCCCTAAGACAGAAACCAAATGCCTTCTCATTAGATTAATTTGCATTTATATAAACAAACTTGTAAGTGTTTAACAATTTATAGAATTGTCCAATACCTAAAAATCTGTAAAAGAGCTAAATAGCTTCAAAGAATGCACTAGACAGGAACACTCAGAAACCATTTCACTCTTTCAAAGACTCCAAAAACCTTTTGTGACAGAATAAAGACCATGCATTATAAAATAGAATGATTCACTATACGAATGTAAAGAATAATGTGTTGTTGGAGCTCAGGGGATTGAAGAGACAGGGTGAGGTTGAATAGATGTGTAGGGGCGACCTCATGAAAATTCATTTAGCTTTGTTTGGCATTAGGGAATGCGCAGCAACACATTTGAATGAAACAGTGGTAATTTCCACTTCTGCTTCTGCAGCGTAGGAAGACTGTTGCAAAGATTTTTGAATTAGCTCAGCAAAAGGATGTAATCAGCCCTGAAGGTTCTTCATTGCTAATAATGGAATTTCTTCAACCAATAAAATCTCATTGTTAAAAAGATTCTACTGGTCTTTATATATATTTAAATATGTAGGCAGGAGGATTCTCTCTTGGAGCCCAACAATGAATGTATACATGTATATAATCCTATTTGGATTTCCACTTCTCTGTCTTTGAAGTTCCTTAATAAACCAAAACTTAACATGTTCACTATGTGATGTCAAATTTTATTTTACTTTTGTATTAGTGTCAAGAATTTTGTTTCTGTCTTAACTCTTATTTGTACCAATATACATAGTAGTATATTTTGATTTTTAAAATTATAATTATAGTTCAGAAAATTCATAATTCTATTTGTTAATTGTGGGTACTGTACATTATAGAAGGTCAAGTGTAAGATCATTTAAACTGTTATTTGGGAGCTGAAAAGTAACCTAATTTTTATGAATGAGTATAGTATTAAAGTAATTGTTCAAATGAAACTTAATCACTTTTCTAGTAGGTGATTTCCTTTCAAGTTCTTGTTCTTAATGCTCTTGATACAATTAACTTTCAAAATAGATACCAAAATATTATGTTAAATTTGACATATTTTCCAGAGCAGAAGATGTATTTCATAGAAAACTATAGACCTTCCGACTCAGGTAAAATCTATTAGGCAAAATTTAGTCCTTAATTCGCAAAGACACATTTGAATTATTGACATATCTTTCATTAAATCCACAAAGGTAGCTGAGAGTTCTGTTTATTTCAATTATGTTCTCTTCCAACCTATTCATGTTGAAGAACTAGATGACTGAACTAAAGCTTTCCCATAGTCTGGCTCTTAGACCTTTATTTATCCATCCTGCAGTTCAACATTCTCCTCTATCCTACTTTTCTCCTGACAGTGGATAAATAGGTCCAGAAAATTGGTCTGAATTAAATTTTGTTTCTTTAGCAACTCTAAGTAGTATATGGCAAGGTTACAGAAATATCATAATGTTTAAACACCTTCAAGTGATTATAACAACTAAGACAACTTAATACCTTTAAGAAATAATATGCTATCAATTAAAAAAATAGTTTCTAGTACCTTTTTCCCCCATCTCTATTTGTATTTAAGGACTTCTTCATGAGAACATTCCTTCTGACTGTTATATTTTCAAACCATGGTAGACTGAGATACTGGAGAATGAAGAGTAATTTCCCTGAGTATTAACCAATTTTCATGACAATAGATGTATTATGTAATCCACGCTAATAAACAATTCTCTTTTGCTACCATACAGTATCCCAGGATGTCTATTCAATCTATTATACTTATTAAGTTTACTGATGCTCAACTCATTTTGGTAAATCAAAGATTCCCAAAATTGACTTGAGTAATTTTAATTTGATGTTATCAGTTTTTGATCACATACATGCTTTTGTGTATGACAAAATTTGCAGACTCAATTGGCATGTTTCTTTTTTAAATTTCTATTATTTTTGAAACTAATATATTTACATCATTTAACCCTTACTTTCCTTCATCCAAAACCATATATATACATATATATATGTGTGTGTATGTATGTATGTATGTGTATGTATGTATATATGTAAAAATAGTAGTTTTTTCTACTATATGTAGTATTATGTAGTACAAATTCTAATTAGTCTTAATAAAAACCTAGAGCCAGCTATCAGGGTGAAAACTGAAAGATTAGAGAAGCAGAGCAGCCAGCCACTAGAAAGACTTCTTACCTCTAGAATTCCTTAGACTGAAAGGATTAAGCTCCTGTCTCAACCCTGCCTATCACTTCCTCTCTCCACCCAGCAATATTACTTCCTGTTTCCTCCTCCCAAGTGCTGGGATTAAAGACATGTGCCTATCAAGTACTGGAATCAGAGGCATGAGATACCAACTGCTATGATTGGAGGTGTGTGCAACCACTGCCTAGTCTCTAGTGCCTAGCTCTCCACTCTGATATCCAGGTAAGATTTATTTGTTAGAGCACAAATAAAATATCACCATAGATACATATATTCCTAAATATATAAATACTACCTACTCAGTCTACATTACTTATATGTACAGGTTTTTCAATCAAACTTTTAAAGCAAATATAAAAATAAATTTTGAAAAGCACCTACAAGAGCAAAATATGACATATGGAGTATAAATCATTATACAAATTGCATAAAGGGTGAATATGTAACCTCTTTAATAGTATTAAAGAAGAAAAAAGATGTCATTTTGTAGATCTATCCAGAGAAAAACAACCTCCCTAAATGAACATGAGGAAAAGACCTATTGTGTGCTTTCACAAATCTTATATGTTAAAAAAAAAGTTTAAAAAATAAATTTTACATACTGTTACTTCCTGAAAAAAGTTATGTGTGTATGGTAATGAATATGCTAAATAGCTCAACTTAGCCAACCACAATGCAGACATACAAAAAGCTTCAGAAATTCTGAATCTGAGAAAACATGCTATCAGTAGACATTATGTAAGGAAAATGTTCAAGAAGGACCTTCAGAAGGTTATGCCAGATAGAAGCTCTTATCTACATGAAGGAATGAAGAAAGCAAGAAAATGAAATGTAGGCAAATAAAAAATGGCTATTCTTTGTCATTTCTAACAATAGTTTAGAAGACAACTGACTGTGTATAACAGAGACAGGACAAGATTGGGTCATCTGTCAGCACCTACCTTTTCTTCCCTCGCCAGCACTGGCTCCATTTGTCCACACACAGTCAACTCACATCTGTTTTTGAAGTAATGCACTTGCCCCTATAATTACACAATTTCCTTTCTCAAAGTTCTACCGGGTGGTGAAGAGCTAATCTTGCACTCATTTCATATCTATCACATGTGCACAGAGATACACACACGCACACACACATACACACACGCACACACACACACACACAGAGAGAGAGAGAGAGAGAGAGAGAGAGAGAGAGAGAGAGAGAGAGAGAGAGAGAGAGAGAGAGATTTATCTCTAAATTCTCTGGATGTAGTAGATTAAATATGGGCTGATAGTGAAATGATATTCTTTTTCCTAATGATTTTTCTTATCTGAATCCATTTTCCTCAAAATGCAGCCTCATATAACTGTAGTGGATGCTCATAGATACCAGAAGAGATCAGGGTGGAAACTACAAGCATTCTGAACATCCAGTTGCCATAAAACTATGTTGTATGCACTATTTTTAGCAAGAGTGTTTAAGCCAATGTGAAGAATTTTAAAAATTTAAAAAAATAAGTATTTGAAACAAAGGTCATATATTTGGATGTTTTATTTTTAAATATGCACCAAATGTTCCTTAGTATCAAGTAATAAGTGTTTTGGACTCCAAGCTAGTGTTCTTATTAAATATTATCTTGTTAAATCAAAAATTCAAATTGAAATAAATTTTCATTTGCATTTGCATAGTTTAATTTAATGCATGCAATTTATGTGAAGTAAAGCATTTGGTACTTAATCAAAAGCTGTTATGAGTATTATATACATACTATACATACTGTTGATCAAACACTGATAATTCCCCATCATTCACTGACCTCTCCAGGGCTTTGAATCTTGGTTTCGTTTTCTATAAAACTTGAGTCCTGGGATAGATAAATTTTCTCAGACTTATAGATTCATGAAAGAGTTAAAAAAATGGCTAAATCAATTAGGGTTGTCAGTTTTCCTTTGGAATAAGGATATAAAATAAACCAATATATGAATTGTCATTACTAGTTCGAATGTTTCATTAAGAAAAACATTTGAGCATTGAAAATCAAGGTGCCAAATTCCAAGGAGATAAATACTTTATATTGCAAAAATAAGAATGTGGTATTAAATTTTCCATGTTACTTTTCTCATTTCATTTCGCATACTTATCCAAATAATTTCACTTTGTCTCAAATCATTTTATGGACCAATGCTTTAAATGTATTTGATTATGTGAGTTCTAGTCTCCCTTACATTCACAAATGGTGACCTATTGTCTTATATTGATGCAATATATTAAGTAAATTTAATTAATCAACATTACCCTGCATTATGTGAACAAATGTAACTTAAGACAATTTACTAAACCTAAATAAAATTATAGCTTTAAAAGAGCAAAAATGAGCTGCTAATGTTTGATAACATGCCTTACCACAAGACATTTTAGGTCCTAAGGGAAATGACAGCACCATTCGCATTAGCTGAAGTTTCTTTCTGCAAGCTCGAAAGGGAAGTTGAACTGTGGTAATACCGGTTTTTATCTTGAAGGCCAAAAGTGGTTTTGAGAATGTGTGCTATCATTTCCTTCAACAACTCAGTACAGAACCAATCTTGAGTTCCTCATTTCTACACTTGCAGAGGCAAAAACACAGCTCACTTTCTTTCCTGGTCTTTTCTCCTTCTGTGAGCCCCGTGGAAAGGCTCAGAACAGTATTTTATTCACCATGTGTAACTATGAAATAGCACTCATCGGTGGCAGAGAGACGGACTAAGTGCATCTGACATCTCTTGATCGTCGGGACAGAATATGGAAATGTCACTGGTTTTCTTTTCTCAATTAAACATGTGTGAATCAAAGGAGAAAACTTTTTTCAAACTAATGCATGGGTCAGGAAAAGAAGAAACAAGCATCGAGGCCAAAATCAGGTAAAATTAGAGATGTTTAGGTCAACCTAGTACTTTACTTTTTTTTTTTTTTTTTTTTTTTTTTTTCCGAGACAGGGTTTCTCTGTGTAGCTTTGCGCCTTTCCTGGAACTCACTTTGTACACCAGGCTGGCCTCAAACTCACAAAGATCCACCTGCCTCTGCCTCCCGAGTGCTGGAACTAAAGGCGTGTGCCACCACCGCCCAGCCAACCTAGTACTTTAAAAAGCATGGTTGAGGAATATTTTTTAGCTCTGACTTTGTAAATACTTTGTTGAAATATATTGATTGAATGCTGCAAATGAGGACGGGAGCATTCTCATATTTTTAAATTACTGGGAATAAACACATGTTTAGTCTAATTTAACTTCATTTTTGAAAAGGTTTACAATTTTAGCCACACCAAAGCATTAAAATAGCAATTAATAAAACAGACCCTCAAATACTTGTTTGTCGAAGTACAAAAGAATTGTATGTGGCGTGCTCTGTGCTAATTCCTCTATTTGCTGTTTAAGTAAAACGGATAAGTAAAAGAAGGTCTATTTCTGAATGGAGGTGGGTGTTTATCAATTCCAAATTTGGGGGGGAGGTTGAATAAGACTTCTGTGACATCAGAATGATCCTGAACGTATTATTGTTTTTACAGAGCTAAAGAGAAAAGAAATAGGCTGAGTCTTCTCCTGCAGAGGCCTGACTTCCATGGGGAGACTCACACCAGCAGATCTGCCCTCCTGGCCAAAGAAACAAGGTGGGGACCATCAATTCCCTTGTGAGCATAGTTTTCTGGTTCTATAATTCATGATTAGGGGAAAAGGAAATAGAGTAAATATGCTATTGGAAATTAAATATTAACATGAACACAGTGCAGTATTTCGTTTCCCAAAACAAAGAATAGTTCTAAGATTCAACCACTTTCATAACCCAAATCAAATAATTAGAACTTTCAAATGTGTCCTCTTATAATTACCATTATAAATGATATCCTTTATAGCCCATTAATTGATGAAGTATTATTTTGTTTAAATACTGTAAATTTGTCACCAGAAAAGTTAACTTATCTACTTCCTCAGATTAAGAACATATCTTATGGATGGCAGCAAGAAATACACAAATAAAGGAAGTGTTGTAATTTGGTTAAGCATTTTTCTTAACTCAAAAAATAAAAATAGCCATATATTATCATATAGTTACTTAAATTTTGAATATGTCTAGTTAAAGATACAAAAACATTTCACTTTCTGTTTTATTGGCCTCTCCAATCATATCAAAAACAGCTTTTACCTTACCACTTGAAACTTCACCAATCTTCATGCATTTAAAGGAAGAAGGAAGAAAGAAACATACAGACAAAACCCAGCACCTTGTAGTTACAGATTCAAGGAAATTGTATTTAAGAAAGAAAGAAAGAAAGAAAGAAAGAAAGAAAGAAAGAAAGAAAGAAAGAAAGAAAGAAAGAAAGAGAGAGAGAGAGAGAGAAAGAAAGAAAGAAAGAAAGCACTTGGAAAGATACTGTTTATGCTCTCTTATTTGCTGAATTTTTTGAAATGAAGTTTACCTGATCTCTGTCTCTGTCTAGCTCTGTCTCTCACTTTCTCTCAAAATGTTCCCTCTCTCTCTCTCTCTCTCTCTCTCTCTCTCTCTCTCTCTCTCTCTCTCTCTTTCTCTCTTACTTTTAACTTAACATATGACTACCTTTACTTAAACTACTTTGACACTTTGGGGAAACCTGCAATGTTTCTTTGTTCAACGGGAAAATCAAAAAGAAAACTGAGTGCTGTAGAAGAGTCCACCCTCAGTTTGACTTGGGCTTAGAAAAGCAGAAGAAGGGAGACTTCGGGGACGTCAGAGGAGAGCGCAGGCTTCAGAGTCTCTGTGCTGCAGAAGGATTCAGAAGGGAACGCGCTGCTCACTCCATCCAACATTTTGTTTTCTGCACAGAGTCTCCCGCGAAGAAGCAGTGAAATGGGCTGAATCGTTTGACAAACTGCTTTCTCATAGAGGTTAGTGGTGTTTTCACCAAACCCTCATTCCTTAATAAGATATTAAGATTAGATATCTGCAATTATCAAAGGCAAATCGTCATCAGAGGTTTATATACAGTAAGTAATTTGCAGTAATCTGAGTTCTAGTCAATGGGGGTAACTAATAAAAAGAGTAGGCAGCTAAAGGAAAACATATTTTTAATTTTCTTACTTATTCAGAGTTACTTATTGTTGGCGAAATCTTAGTCATTTCTTTATTCTCTAGTTAGCAACTACAACATTTACATTTTAAATTACTATTATTTTAAATTTCCTAATATTTGATAGAGAACTAGTTTTATTGAAAGTCTATTTAATACATTAACCACATTATTTTATTCTTAATAATCAAAACCTTGAAGTAGCTTCTTTGATAGATTTTTAAGAAACCCTCATGAAGATAGCTTTTTTAAGAAAATTCCTATAAATACCTATAGGTAGCTCTATAATACATCCATTTTTAATTATTTCTTTTTTATTTCTGATATTATAATTACATTATCCCCCCCTTTCCTCCTTACAAACACTCCCATATAGCTTTCGTTGCTCCTTTTGAATTTTATGACCTTGTTGTTATGTGCATATTTGTAGATCTATCTTAAGGCAGAATCTTATAGAGAAGTTAAGAATCAGGTGCTTATTAATGCTTAGCATTGTGCCCTACTTGGGGGAAGAGGCAGAGTTAGAACAGGCTTTATTCTTCAACCTTAAGTTTGGGTCAGGGGCAGGCAGCCAGGATTTGTACTTCAAATACCAGAATGCAAACTTTCTGAACACTATTTATTTTTCTCAAGTTTCAAAATCAACAATCTGCACTTCATATTTAATGGGAAAATACAGTTTTTATTTTCCTTACTGATCTGTTCAACAGAGAAAGTGAAACTTAAGACTAGACACACAGGCATCCTGAGCTACAGCTTTCCTTTGTCTGCTCAATACTGTATCTTACTTTACTCTTTGAAACACCATCCCTTCCATGCTCCTTCCCCAGACTATTCTAAGAACAGAACAGGAAACCACTTCACACTTTAGCATGGCAGACCCAGTGGGCTTCCTATCCTCAAGTGTGTGCTGGAAGAAATGTTTTTCATGACCAGGGAACTTGGAGAGGAAAGCAGATATTGGGCCTCTTTCATTACTAGGAAGAAGCAATTTCTCTTGTATTTCCTCATTTTCTAGCATATGCATAGTGCTGAATATATTCATTGTTTATTGGGAACATTTAAAACGATTTCTTCAGTGCCGTACATGGTGTCACACCTTATAATCCCAGTACCATGGAGCTGGAAACAGGAGGATCAGATTTAAGACTAGCCTCATTTACATAGTAGGTTTGAAGTTAGTCTGGGCTATGATAACCTGATTCAAACTCTTAAAATGTTTTCTTCTAATACTTTGATAAATACAATAAGTTATTGTTCATCATCACTCCACTATATGTATAGAACATACAAGTCATTCTCTTCCAACATAAATAAATTTACACTCAATCCCTAACTTCTCTGTATCCTCTGTTTCATTGAACCACTTTTAGTCTTGTTTAATATCTATATTCTACTCTCAATTTCTATTAGTGTGTGGTGACCCCAACTCTAACTTTTACTTCTATGAGATAAACTTGTTTATATTCCACATGAAGCCTCTGCCTTTATACCTGAATTATTCAACATGACATCTTCCCATTTCACCCATATCACCACCCATATTAGAAGACTACATCCTATTTGTGGAGATAACATAATATTCCATTCTGAAGGCATATCACGCTTTCTTATGCATTCACCTGTCAATGCATACCTAAGTTAATTCTGTACCTTAAACACTGTATGTAAGGTCATCTTCACTTTTTTTGCTGTCAATATTTTACTTTAGGCATATACAGTTTCCTTCATAATTTCAACTTGCAAAGTATTTCCTTTTTAGAATTTTCTTTCAGTTAACATTTTGTATGCACTAGTCTTTAGTCTCTATTAATGAAAATTATCTTAAAGAAAGATTATTCTTTATAACTAAGTGATAATTTGTTAGAAGTATCCATATATGGCTTCATCTGTGGAGCCTCACAGGAATATGAACCCTGAAAAATATTAAGTGCCTATATACTAAAACTAAATTTGTTTCTAGAGACGTTCTGCAGGATCTCCTCTGAGATGTGAGATATTTTTGAAACATAAATGGCTGTATAGTCTTAGCTGTGCTCTATAATCTCTTTGGCTTTCAGTGCCCACATGTAAACTTAGAATTTTTTTTATTTCCCAAAGCAGCAGATTCAAGAAGTATTAAATGGCATGATGAATAAGAGACTAACAAAGAGTAGCATCTATACAAATACAAATGACTGCTTCTGTAGTAAATTATAGTAATTACCACTTTAAAACAATCTTTTTTTTATTTCCAGTAGGTTATAAACTAGACAACCAAGAGAAAAGGGGTTGGAATTTCAATTGGAAGTGGTGTTTAAACTGGATTTATTACTCTAATTAACAACCTGCTATGTAACAACTCCATCATGCCCTCATCATCCAAAGTGAAGAAATACTAGGACATGGATTAGTCCTCATCTCATATTCTGTAATTCTCATTTACAAGCACTGAAAACCAAATAGACTAAATTTTTTCCCTAGTTGTGGAAATATGAATAAGCTGTAAACTACCCACAAGTTAAGGTAAAAGAATGTGATGTGAATTTAAACAATTCATCACTCATCTACTTGTATATTAAAATCACATCTTACAACCAAAGTACTAAATAGTTATAATAAATTCACAAATTATGCTACTAGTTTTACTTTACTGATTCAATTATTTTTTGTTGCAATGATAATTGTAAAACTAAACTATGAAACTTCAATTAATATTGAACTTAGTCTATTTCTAGTAATTTGGCACTGTGGAGGATAAAAGAATTTAGATGAATAGTTGAAAAGTGATCTTACGGAAAATTGCATGCACACGTACACAGACATTTCAACAAAGACCCAGATACTTTAAGTTTTATATAATTTCCCTGGGATTAAATGGGTTGGTTACTCAAGTTCAGTATACCGTATCTGTATAAAAGTACAAAACATTAAATTTAGTCAAACAGGAAATTAAGTTAATATCAAATGAGATGCAATAGAAATCTGATTACATTATTTCATAAAATGAGCTCCTATGAAAACCAGCATAGACTCACTAGGAGTAGTGGTTTTATCAATACAATCACAGAATAAGCAGTGTTGACTCTATTTTCAGAGGGTTCATAGAAGTTCCAATCAAGCAGGCAATCAAACTCTCTAGGCTTGAGAGTTTACATTTCTGACTGATTCAGCAAATCAAAAAAGTATTTCTTTATTGCAGCATGTAACTCAAAACGGGGAGAGTTAAAAAAAAAAAAAAGACAGACAAGATCCACCCACTAGAGTAAAACAGGAAAGTACCTGGATTTCCCTTATCCCAAAGAAAGCAGAACATCTAAGAGGTGTTTGGATAATTATCATCTTAAAATTTGTTTATATTTATTTATTTTATTATTTATGTGTATGAGTGTTTTGCCTTTGTGCCAGTATGTGCACCACATGTGTAAGAATAGGACTTCCATTCCCTGGATCTGGAGTTACAGATGATTTGAGCCTCCATGTGGGTACTAGTAACCAAACCTGGGTCCTCTGCAAGAGCTACCAGTTTTCTGAGATGCTGAGCCAACGCTACAGCCCAATTTTGATGAATTTCTTATTCACAGTTTAATTTTAAAATTAAATTGAAACACATAGGTAAGTTAAACCCAATGAAATGTGCATTTGGTAAGGACTTTAGTTAATATATAAAAACAGTTTCATTAATGTTACTATGCATCATGTTAATATAAGGTATTAGGGGCAGGAAAAATCAAATGTAGAGGATATGAAAACAATGTGTGAGTATCAAAACCTTCCATAAATACAAATACGTTCTAAAATAAATTTCTATTCAAATGAGCTTAATGATATATTGCTATTTTTAACACAACAGAATCCAATTTTTGTTCCTTATTTGTTTCTATGACAATATTCAGATATTTTTATTTTAAATCTTTATGTCTTGGAAATTTGTCTGAAGTTGAAAATGAATCATAAAAATGTAATTTAAATGTATGGATTTATTAATTTACAAATGCTGTATAGTAAATCAAAATGTATTCATGTATCAAAAAATACTATCAGAATGTAGTCATTAATTTCAAATTACATGGACTACCTTTATAGAAGTGAGACTTATCACTATGAATTTGAATATTATATGTGAGATAATGCAAATGAAATGTGTATATTATACACATACATACACATATATGTTGATATATACATATATATGCTTAGAGAAACATATATATGTACACATATATATATGTTTACAAAAAGCCAGTATTTTGACATGATACAAAAAAGCAAGCAGCTCAGGTAATAATGAACACAACATTGAAAAATCAATTTGAGGGCATGTTTTTGGAAACTTTTATGTTGGAAAGCTACCTCTGATGGACAGAAAGATGGAATCTCATCAATTGGGTACCTACAAGGGCTTCTCAAATAAAAACCTATATACTGAGGTAAGGACCATGTTGGAAGGAAATTCAATGATCTTGCTGAAGTACTGATTGTGTGCATATATTTTAGAATTAGAAGGTGAAAAATAAAAGGATGAGCCAACAATATCTAGGTTTTCTCTCTATTAAGTGGAAGATACTGTTCCTGTTTTAGATGAGAAGTGAAAGATAAGGCATGTAGAGAGTAACAGGTCACTGTTCGAGACTGTTTAGTTGACATAAAACCTTATCATCAGTTTTTCAGTTTTGTAGGCTCATATGTAGAATATGTAAGTGACTCTGGCATATAGATAGACAAGTTGCAAACTCTCACCGGGGGATTTGAAAGAGAATGGTACCTTCTGTGAGAGGCATCTATACCAACTACTAATATTTAACAGCTTATTTTAACTGCCCTCTTTCCTAGTCACTACAAACATTCACAATATACTTAACCCTTTTCATTATGATTAGTTTATTGCAGACCTTTATACCTTTAGTTGTGGCTCTAATAAGTATTTTGCTGAAGATCACTTGTAATATTAAGGATAAGAACAGAATATGTCAGTCATTACTCTTTGGATTTAAAGATATAAACTGATTAAACTATGGAAAATGCTAGTTGCAGACTCTGAGTAGGGGCAACAAGGAAACCATGCTTCACTTTAGGGGAAAGAAATGACTATCTCTCCTTATACTTTCCATGTTGTGGTTTTTCAAGTTATTCTTTAAATTTCATTTTCTACAAGTTTTCTGTACAATAAGGGGCTCAAAATTCCACAGAGTTCATTTCTGACTCAAGATAACCAACATCAACAGTTTTGTAATCTAGCTAAAGGTTAGAAATTTTAAAATTTCATCTTTAATTAAAAATTGACTACATGCTTAAATCATTATTGCAGAGGAAACCATGTACTTTATGGTAGCTCAGAACTATGAAGTCAAATATTAAAGGAGAAACTATTCAATATGGTACTTAAGATTTTATACTGTACCAAGGCTTCCAACTTTAGAGTTTCTTGACTTCTTTCATTTGGTTTCTTGGCATCTGAAAAATACTACAACAGATGCAGGAGGTTCAATTTAGAAACATTGAATTATAAGAATTTCATGTTTGTATGACACATGGAGTCAGCTTCTTTCAAGCACTTGTGGTAGCTGCACTCACCATGTCTGCCTTGCAGAGGGGGGCTTGGGATGTGGCCACCTCTGAGGAAGAAGTGTTTTCATGGTGGTCTACTCACTGCCATCCAGACTAAGAGGAACGGAATGTTCAAAGTTACTGACTATGCTTGCATATAATTTTTAAACAAAATTTATTTAAATTTAAAACAAATGACTGTTATTTCTTACATTATTCACTCCTTTTCTAAGTTAATATGTGTCATTGCTATGTTATTATCTCACCAAAGCCATTCACGTAAGTGACCATGTCATGATCTCATAGCACACCCAGCCAGGACTTTCCTTGACATCATTGTCACTTAGTTTTGAATGTTTACACCAGCTCAAGACCAATCAAGGGGACAAATAACTTTTGCATATTGTAACAGAGAATAATGGCTGAGAGAGACAAACTGCCTTCTTTGTGACCCAGTGAAAGACTATTTGTAAAATAATACTTATGATCTTTTTCTAGACTACTTCCACTTAAAGGTAATGCAGGTTGATTCCCTCTGCTACTCCAAACAGAACAAATGACTCTTAAATTACCCTTTCTTTATCCTTGGTACAGATCTGTCTGTTCTGCCTGCTAATTTCCATATGAATCAATTGGTATTCTTTCATTGTCTTCATGGACACTTATTGGCTAAAGTCATATAATATTACATAAAATAAGCCTGAGTTTAATCTCCCATGCCCTCTTCTTTCCAAGCAAATTAGGTGTCTGACATCCACTTCATCTATAAGCACATAGGGTTTAATCACACATTTTTATATGAAAATAAATAAATCCATAACAACAAAAGGAATATAACAGTGTTTCAAGTTCTCAGCAATTACTCAGAACTTTTGTTATAATTAATATTACTGCATTTGAATGCCTAACACAGACCTCAAGTTCATACTAGGTGATTTTCAATTAAAATGGATCAAAGATTATTTTCCATTTAATAAAATGTTTAGATATATGATCCATGACAATTCTTTTTAGGTATAATTATAAATATGTTGTTGTAATTGAAAACTATTAATATGGAAAGCAATGGCTGTGTTCTGAAATGAAGACAATTACTGATTAACTGATACCATCAGTGCTTCGTGTTCAGTCTGTTTCTACATGACAAACAAACAAAGACAATTTGAAACAAAATGCATTAACCATTTACTGAGGTCAGAGTAACTGCTCAAAACTCAAATGAACAAACATTTCAATTCTTATTTCCAAAAGAGATATGACTGGAATAGAAAAGTGTATTGGTACAATATGACAGGCAATTGATTTTTTTTTTTACCAACTTTGCTTCCATTTATATTTAAATTATGACAAAAGAACAAGCGAGGACAAGAAACAAAAAACCTTTTTATTACACAAGAGGATAGATAGGAAATGTGACATAAACAGAACAATCCCCAGTGATAGATTTTTTTAATAACTGCAGAGGGTACATTTTCATATGAATATTCTGTAGTTTTATCATTGAAATTATCTGGAAATGTTCTCAAAATCATTTTTAGTTTTGACTCCAATTATTTTCTAACATATATTTGAAAAGCTTCTACAGAAATTGAGTTTGTCAAAACTATTCTGTTGAGTATATCACCACATTGAGCTTCAATAAGAAATAAGAATTTTGTCAGAAAACACAAAGACCCTGGGTGTTCTGACAGTACTCATTAGAGACAAATGAAGATGACAAACTACTTTAAGAATCAAATTTAAGAAAAATGGAAATTGATTTGGAAGAAACGTCCAAATATTAAACGTCCAAATATTTTACAAATTCGAAAAAGGAAGGAAGTATGGGGGGGGGGGAAGCAGTTACTTACGCCGGGCGGCGGTGGTGCACTCCTTTAATCCCAGCACTCGGGAGGCAGAGCCTGGTGGATCTCTTTGAGTTCGAGGCCAGCCTGGGCTACCAAGTGAGTTCCAGGAAAGGCACAAAGCTACACAGAGAAACCCTGTCTCGAAAAACAAACAAACAAAACAAACAAACAAACAAACAAACAAAAAACAGCAGTTACTTTCCTTAGTGCCAAATATTTGTTACTAGCTCTTGAAGATGTTTGCTCATTCATTGGCTGGCTTGTAGGCTCATTGACTGGTTAGCTGGTTTTATTTTACCCCCGATCAGAGGCTGGGGGAAAAGGCCTTGACTTCAGTTCTAGCCATTTGCTTCTCAGGTTGTTCTTTTGTAGTGGCTTTCCTTTTATGGGATAAACATGCCCCACACTTCAAATTCAGCTTTAACTTAGCAGTTATAAAGTGTTCTTCGCTTTTCACTTCTTATTTTCTTTCAAGTTCATTATAGCACAAGATGGAGACCAAGAAAAGACAAAGAATTGCAGCAACAGATGAAACCATAAAGCTATGGTTTTAGTCATACAGATAAAAATGGAAGAAGTTTCCCTCTGTTAACAACCAGTAGCTGAACAATGTTTATGTCACTTGCTTTTAAAGTTACCACCTTGCTTTCCTCTGTCATCTGAAGTGATGAAAGAATGTTGCAGTTTGGTGCTTGCTAGTTAG
This sequence comes from Peromyscus eremicus, assembly GCF_949786415.1. Lineage (NCBI taxonomy): Eukaryota > Metazoa > Chordata > Mammalia > Rodentia > Cricetidae > Peromyscus > Peromyscus eremicus. Next base: position 48,918,254 of record NC_081431.1, read on the forward strand.
AGGAAGAACCCCTTGTCAACAGTAGTGACACAAACTTTTGCATAGAAGTTCAGAAACTAGGATTCAGGTAAGGGAAAGAATTCAAGTAAGAATGCATTCAAGAAAAATCATGCAGCAGGTCCAACATGCTAGTGAACCGAAGTAAAAGCAAGACTTCTGGTTGCTGATTCTGTTAGTTCATTTTGATAGCTGTTAAGATTTAGAAATCTTAAGGCCAGAGATCAGTGAGTTTTGCTATGGAAACTTGTATATTTTTCCATATTTGGACATAATGTACTATTCATAAAAATTCTTCCAGGAATCTTGTCCATTTCTTTTTCCCTTGAAAATTTTGGGAAAAGCACATTGCTCAGTATGAAAAATAAACCTGTAAAATAATATACTGATTGAGCTAACAAAACAAAAGGAACAACCAAATATCACTCCTTTGACCCTGCTGGCTGCTTCTCTGCGGCCATTTTGCTGACTCATTCAGAAAAAGCTGGGCAGTCAGTCTGCAAATGGCAGTTGTTTCTGAGCTGACAAGTCCCATCGCACATAAAGCCTGCGTGTGCCTTCTACTAGTTGCTAGTAGTTTCAAGATGTCTCCTCAGGGTATTTTAGTCCGGCATTTCATTTCCTCCATACTTTTTCATTAACATGGAATTCCCAATATTGGCCATTCAAGATCCTTTTGCTACAGAAAAGCAGAACCTTGCTTGCCCATTGAAATCTCAGTTCAAGAAGTACAGAAACTATGCCATATTTTTGTCATGAGTTTGGGCAGCCTTCCGTTGTTCTAATGCTTAGGGATGTTGCAGTTTCCGTGGTCTTTCTCTGATTACTGATTTCTTACAACTCTAATATATTAGAAAGATTAATTACAACAGAAAATGTAATCACACGATGTGTTATGACACTCAGATGGATTTTATGTGTTGGAAAATAAATGTGGATACACAAAACATAATTTGGGGGGTTGTTTCCTGTTGTTGCTATATCAACTTTCCAAATTAGTGGTAACTTAATCCAAAGTCCATTCTGACAATTCTGTAGTTGAGAACTTTAGTATAGGTGCCATGACAATAAAAATTAAAGTGTCATTAGGCAATCGTTTTTCCTGAAGGATCTAAGGGAAAATCTCTTTATCACTCATTTGGGTCATTGACTAATTATTCATAGTTTCATACTAAGATATTTGCTCTTTTCCTGAAAAGAAAGGAAAATCTCACCTTTGAGAATTCACCACATTACTTGGTTCTTATCTGCCATCTTACAGCTTCAAAGGCAAAAGCAGTGATACAAATCTGTTCGTTCTCCTGTCTCTTCCATGTTTAAAGACTCTTGACGAGCTTGGATCTACCTAGTTTCTCTTCCCACCTCACATCCTTAACAAAGCCAAACCTTCAGGGTTCCTTTGTTTATGTCAGGTTACATATCTCCAGATAATAGAATTTTTGAATCACTTAAGATCAAACCCATGGACTTGTATGTGAGAAACAGAGCTCTATCACATACTAACCAGTCCTAAAATATAAACTGTTTGAAAACTATTATACTCATCCTATATTTCAGATTATAATGTGTCAGGATAATCTTCCTTGTGCACTTGGAATGCATTTAATAGGTTGTTCTATAACTGTCAGTTATATTGATTTAACGAACAATTTATATGTGTAAGTTTTGTGTATTGTAATTGTCTACTCAATTATAATTTATTTTATAATTTTTATATTTCTGATGACTGAGCATTTAATAATTATGAGATGGGAATACTCTTGATTTTGAAGTCATTTTAACTGACAAATATGATATTTCATTCAGCTTTCCTGGGCTTAACTTCTGCCTTGCATACATCCTTTTTCTTCATCATCTTGATTTGTGTACAGTGGTTCTGTTTAGTCCATTTGAACATAACATCATTGATAGAGATGTAATTTTATCTCATGTCTTACTATTTATCTTTACTCTGCTATTATTAGTAAAACAAAGCCCTCCTCTTCCATGTACTTTAATAGCCATTTTTATATTTCTTTCTATGTATGATAATAGTCTGCATACTAAAGTATTGAATTAAAATGCCTAGAATACTTTTAACATAGTATGCAATTAAGATGGAAGCAGATGTAGACCCACAGTGAAATATTAGGTGGAGCTTGAGGAATGCTGCAGAAGAGGGGGAGAAGGTTTGTAGGGGCCAGAGGGGTCAAGGACACCACAAGAAAACTCAGAGAATCAGAATCAACTGGCCTGGACTCACAGGGGCTCTCAGAGACTGAATTGACAACCAGGGAGCCTGCATGGGACTGACCTACATACTCTGAATATATGTTGTGATTGTGTAGCTTGATCCTGTTGTGGGACTCTTTAACAGTGGAAACAGGGGTTGTCTCCAACTTTTACTGGCATTCAGACTAAGATAAGACAAAATCTAAAAGCAATTTTAATTTGCATTTTCCTAATGGCTAAGGATAGTGAATAATTTAAAAATATTTCTTAGCCGATTGTGTTTCTTCTTCTGAGAATTCTCTTTTCAGATGTGTAGCCTACTTTTTAACTCAGTTGTTTATTTTCTTGGGGTTATGTGTGTGTGTGTGTGTGTGTGTGTGTGTGTGTGTGTGTGTCTGTGTGTGTGTGTGTCTGTTCTTTGTGTATGTTTAAAACTAACCTTCTGTCAGATGTACTGATGACAAAGATTTTCCTGCATTCTGTAGGCCACCTCTTAATTCAATGAACAGTTTCTTCTGCAGTTTACTAGATTTTTAATGTCATGTTCTCCCAAATGTTAATTACTGGTCCCTTGGTGACTGAGTCTAATTATAAAGTCCTTACCTGAGCCTAAATCCTATACTATACATCCTACTCTTCTAGAGTTTTCTGGTCTAATAATGAGATATTTGACCATTTGGAATTAATATTCATTCAGTTTTTTAAAAGGTCTACTTTCACTCTTCTACATGGAGATATCCAGTTTTCCCAACACCATTTCTTAAAGGTGCTGTCTTTTCTCTAGTACATATTTTTGGCATCTTTGTCAAAACTCAGGTAGTGTGCATAGATTTACACCTGGCTCATCAATTGCGTTCAGTTGGTCCATGTGCTTTTTTCCCCATAGTATTATGCTATTTTTACAACTATGGCTCTCTGGTACAATTTAAATCATGCATGGCGATACCTTCATCAGCATTTCTTAGTGTTCAGGGTTGTTTCGAATATCCAGGGCCATTTCCTGGGTAAGAATGTTTTTATTTTTAACTCCTCTGAAGAATTGCATTGGGATTTTGATGCAAGTTTCATTGAACCAAAGATTTCTCAGAGAATGGTGGCCATTTTCTCAATATTCATCATACCATTCCATTAGCACAGGAGATTTCTCCATCTCCTGGTGTCTTCTTCAATTTATTTCCTTCTATTTTTGAAGTCCTGATTGGATAGGTCTTTTATTTCCTTTCTTAGGTTTATTTCAACGTGTGTTTAGGCTATTAGGATTGAAACTGATTCCCTGAGGTGTTTCTAATTATGCTTGTCTTTGACATATAGGATGGATACTGATTTGGGTTGGTCAATTTTGTCATCTAGTCTCTTTGATAGAAAAGTTTATCACTTCCAAAAATAATTTGTTGACGTTATTGGAATATTTTATTTGTAAGATTATGTCATCTCTAGGTAGAGATTCTTTGACATCTTTCATTTTTTATCCCTTTTATCTTCTTATCTTATCTTATTGCTTTGAGCATTATATTGAATAAAAATGTTCTAAGTGAGCACTCTTAATTTATTCCTGATCTTAGAAGAAATGGTTCAAGTGTTTCTCCATTTAAAATGATGGTGTTTATTACTTGTTATAGACAGACTTCATTATGTTAAGATATGTTCATATTTAGTATCTCCACGATTTTTACCATGGAGGTTGAATTTTGGGAAATGCCTTTGTTGCATCAACTTGAGTATTGGTTTACATATTTTAAACCAACGATGCCTCATAGAGATGAAGACAATTTGATCATGGTGCATGTTTGTTTGGATGGTTCTTGAACTTAGTTTTTCACTTATTTTTTTTAACAATTTTTGAATCTACGTTCATTGGGGAGATTAGTCTATAAAGCACTGTGTTTTATTGCTTTTCATATGGCTCCGTCTTTACCTTGGTTCATATGGTTCAGTCTTCATCTGGTTTCCCACAGCTCTGTCTTTATCTGGTTTCTTCGTATCCAGGTAACGTCTGATTTGTAAAAAGAATTTAGAAGTTGTCTTACATAAGGTTTCTATTGCTGTGACAAATGACCATGACAGGAAAGCAAGATGTGGAAGAAAGGGTTTATTTGGCTTACACTTCTGGATCATAGTGCATCACTGAAGGAAGTTAGAACAGGAACTCAAGCAGGGCTGCAACCTGGAGGTAGGCACGATGCAGAGGCCATGGAGGGAAGCTGCTTACTGGTTTGCTTCACATGGCTTGCTCAGCCTGCTTTCTTACAGTACCAGGACTATCAGCCCAGGGATGGCACCACTAACGGCTGTGCCCCCTGCCCTCAATCATTAATTGAGAAAAGGCCTTACAGATGGATCTCATGGAGGCATTTCCTCAACTAAGGCTTCTTCCTCTCTGATGACTCTAACTTGTGTCAAGTTGACATAGAACTAATACAGAAATGCTCCTTCGTTCTCTATTTTATAGAATAATTTCAGTAAAGTCAGTGTTAGTTCTTTGTGAAACTTTGGGCTGAATCCATCGGGCTCTAGGATTTCTTTAGTTGGGACATATTTAACTGCTGCTTTCATTGATGGTCATTGGTGTGTTTAAATAATTACATTATTTAATTTTGGTAGGTTACATGCCTCTAGAATATCATCCATTTCTTTTATATTTTACAATTTATTGAAATAAAAAATTTTAAATATGTTTCAATGATTAATCAAATTTCCTTAGTATCTGTTATAATGTCTCCCTATTTGTTGCCAATTAATTATTTTGAATCATTTTTTTTCTATTTCTTTTGGTAATTTGGGTAAGGATTTGTAAATTTTATTCACATTTAAAAGTCAATTCTTTGTTTTATTGATTCTTTTAATTAGTAGTTTTATTTCTATTTTATTATTTTTGTCCTGACCTCTGTTACTGCTATGTGTGGTTTTCAGGATTGGCTTGTTACCATTTTTTGTTTGTGTTTGTTTCTTGTTTTGATGCCTGAAGGTTTACCATCTGGTTGTTTATTTAATATCTCTCTGATTTTTCATTTTAATGTAGACATTTAGTGTATTAACATCCCTTTGAACTCTCTTTGTTGTACCCCATATATTTAAGCGTGCTGTGGTTTTATTTTCATTTAATTGTAGAATATATTTTATTCTCTTCTTGATTTCTGTAATTACCTATTCATCACTCAATAGTATATACTTTATTCTCTGTGGGTTTGCATATTTTCTGTACCTTCTCTTGCTCTTGATTTCAAGTTCCATTCCATTTTGGTCAGATAGAATGCAGGGTGTTGTTTCAATTTCTTATGTGTATTTTTGTGTTTTTAATATCCTAGTATTTTAATACGTCATCTCTTTTAAAGAAGATTACTTGGGGTTCTGAGAAGAAACTGTATTCTTTTGTGTTTGGGTAGAATATTCTATAAATGTTTGTTAGGTGCATTTCACTTTTGATGTTATATAATTCAGGAGTTTATTTATTCATGTTTTGTGTAGTTGATCTACTTAACAGATAGAGCATGGTACTGAAATTACACACTATTACTAAGTTGGGACAAATTTGTGATTTTAAATCTAGTAATGTGTGCTTAAGAAAACTGATGAACTTTATGAAATACATATCTGTAAGTGTAATATCTTCTTGATGGGTAGTTCCTCAGATCAATATGAAGTAACCACCACTATCTCATGTGACAAGAATTGGTTTGGAGTCTATTTGTTAGATATTAAAAGGATAATACCTGCTTGTTTCCATGTTGCATTTTCTTGGAATACTGTCTTTCATATTTTCATTCTAAGCCCTTGTTACTCAGTTGTGCTAAGGCATGTTTTTTAGAGGCAACAAAAAGAAGGAATTTGTTTTCCAACTCAATGTGATATCCTATGTCTTTTGATGGGTAAACTGAGTCCATTGGTATTTAGGGTTATTATTGAAAGGTATACATTACTCCTTGTCATTTTCTTTTACTTCAGTCCTGGTTTTTTGTTTAATTAGTCTTTCTTTTATCATAGCATCATTTATTTCCTTATTGTAGTCTCCTTAGTTTGTTTATTTTTCTCTTTAGACTCACATGTTTCTTCTGTAAAGTTGGCTTTAGTGGCTACAAATTCCTTCAGACTCCTCTTATCATTGAATGACTTTTTTTCTTGATTAATTATGATTGATAGAACTGACATGATAACTGTGATCTTTCAGAGTTTGAAACATGTCAATATTAATCAAAGACTTTATGTTTGTTAAAAGAAAATACACTTTATTAGCTAGAGGAATATTTGAAGTTGGGAGATTTTTCTTTTGGTAATTTCCTGTGTTGTGATATAAATCTTTTAATAATATTAACTGAAAGAAGTTTCATTGTTTCTGAAGTTGTTTGACATCTAATTTTTCCCCTGCAAGTTCAAAAAAGTATAAAAATTACAACAACAAAGAGAAGTTTCAGAAAAAAACAAATGTTGACACATAAGAAGAAACTAAAAAAGGGGGACAGACAGTACTAGAGAGAAAATAGAAGAATACAACATTCTCAGTTCTTAAGTTGAGGTTTACTGGAGAATAGAGAAAGCTAAAATATGAGAGACAGATTCAGAGAATGGACCAGATACCAGACATGGAGATAAAGTGTTTTAAAACATTACAAAACTGAAATATATTTTCCTAATAATTTTTATTTGAGGGGATTATAGTTACATTACACATTTCCCCTTCCCTTTCCTACTTCCTCAAAACCCTCCCATGTACTCCTAGCTATCTAATACCAAATGGTCAGTCCTGAAAATATAAATACAAGTGTCATCATGAAGACTGAGCATGTAACATTTGTATATTTAGGAATATATGCATATATATGTACTGCATGTGACTATATGTATTGTTTGGTGTCTTAGTGAGGGTTTCTATTGCTATGAAGAACACCATGACCATGGCAAGTCTTATGAAGGAAAATATTTAATTGGGGCTGGCTTAAAGTTCAAAGGTTTACTCCATTATCATCATTGTAGGAAACATGGTGGTGTGCAGACAGACATACTGCTATAGAGGTAGCTGGGAGTTCTACATCTGTATCTGCAGGTGGCAGGAAGTGACAGTGCCACACTGGCCATGCTTGAGCTACTGCGACCTCAAAGCCCACCCCCTAGGGATGCACTTCCACCAACAAATCCACATCTCCTAATGGTGCCACTCCCTATGGACCTATGGTGGCCATTATGTTCAAACCACCACAGTTAGGGTTTCTATTGCTGTGAAGAGACACCATGACCATGGCCACTTTTGTAAAAGAAAAAATTTAAATGTAACTGGCTTATAGTTTCTGAGGTTTGGTCCATTATTGTCATGATAGGAAGCATGGCAGCATGCAGGCAGACATGGTGCTAGAGAAAGAACTGAGAGTTCTAAATCTGGATAGGCAGGCATCAGGATGAGAATGACATAATGGGGAGCCTTGAGCATCTGAGACCTCAAATCCTGCTCACTGTGACACCCTTCTCACGACAAGGCTACACCTATTCCAACAAGGCCACATCTCCTAATAGTGCCACTCCCTATAGGATGCATGTTTATTCAAACTATCACATTTATATGTGTGTTTGAGCATGTGCATAAAAAAAAGAAAAGAAAAAGAGGCTATGAATTTGAAAAGAAATATTTTAAAGGGAGAGTTAGTTCAGGGTTATACATTTGTCTGTCCAAATGTCCAAATATGGCTCACAAGGCCTCTCCATGTAGCAACTCACCTGTGACAACAGAAATGAAAGAGTTTTTAACTAGAGTGTGAGACAAAATCCAAAGAAAATTTGTCAAAATATTTTCATTCCAACCCAAAAGTGATTTCCTCTAAGGAAGTTTTTCTGAAAGTCCACATGAAGTTTATTTCCTTTCTCTCAAGCTTCTACAATACAACTCCTATCCATGCAAGCAGTTTCAATTTTTTTTGCACTGATTACAAATGAAAACTTATTAAATACAAATGATCAACATATAGTGTATTTAATTTTTCATGTATTTTTGTGAAAATCTATAAACTCAAACTTATGATCCTCTTGTCTCTACCTCATTCAGCGTATCCCACTTACTAAAAGGAGACCAAGAAAAGATAGCATCAGGTGATAAGTAAGGACAGAATGAAGACACAAAGATATAAAGAGTCACAAATGATGACATAGACTGAACTGTATTGCTAATTTCAATTTTTTCTTTTGTCATGAATAAATATATAAAAATGCTGATTAATTGATTTTTTCCCTTTTTCCAAAAATATTTTTTTTCTCAAATAATATATCCTGATTATGGTTTCCCCTTCTACTCCTCCCACACACTCCCACATCCTTGTTCTATCTCTCATTAGAAAACCAACAGGCTTTTATGTAGTCAAATTTCTAAATGATCTTATTAAATAAAAAACATGGAGCCAGAAATTTGGGTTAAAGCCTTAAAGAGATCAAGGAAATATGGAAAGCTACCAGCCAACCTTACCTCACCAACTCTGCTGCTTCCAAATGTATGTGGCTTCCTGTCTGCTAAGGCTTTATGACTTGCTTTTCTGCCCTCTCATTGGCTCTCTTAACCCAGCTACCTCACTTTCTCTTCCTACACAGCTCTGTCACTTTCTGTCTGTTTGTACAGACCTCCAGGTCTCTATGGTTGGTACTGGGATTAAAGGTGTGGCTCTGTTCCCTAGTGTGGCCTTGAACACACAGAGGCCTGCCTGCTAAGTGATAGGATTAAGAGCATGTGCTACCACTGCCTGACTTCTTTGTTTACTTAAAATAGCTTGCTATTTCCTCTCATCTCCAGGCAAACTTTATTAAAGCACAAATAAAATATCACCACACTTCTAAGTGATAATAATAAAATAAAATATGCTAAGATAAAACTAAACCAAACACATAGAAATTAGATAAAAACAGAAAACAGACAATATTAGCCCAAGAAAAAGCACAAGAAACAGATAGAGATGGAGAGTCTTACTTGTTTTGTTACTCTGTAATCCCCATAAAAACACAAAACTGGAAGCCTTATATATACACAAAGTACCTGGAAGGCCAAAAAAACAAAAAAACAAAACAAAAAAACAACCACAGAAAAAAAATTAAAACTACGAGATAAAATTTAAAAAGGAAACAAAGAACTTATAAAAATGCATAGGGGTTATTTTGTTGTCTGTCTTTTGCTGACTATGAAGCCTACCCTTAAGAGTGATTTTTTGTTTCCTTAGTAAGACATCCTTGGGGAAACTAAATATCCATCTGCAAGTGGTTATCTATTGGAGATGGCTTCTGGGTTAGGGATAGGGGCTTGTGTCCACGTCTTCTTTTAGCTCTGAAACCCCTGCAATGAGGGCCAATGTAGTCCCTGTGCATGCTGCCTTGGTCTCTGTAAGTTCATACGTGTGTCAATCCTATTGATTTAGAGGATCTTGTTTCCTTGATGGCCTCCATCCCCTCCGGCTTCTGCACTTTTTCTACCTCCTCTTCCAACAGATTCCCTTATCCCTGAGGGGAGGCGTTTGATAGAGCCATCCCCTTTAGCACAGAGTGTTCTAAGATCTCTCACTCTCTGCATAATGTCTGGCTGTGGGTCTCTGCATTTGTTCTCATCTGCTACAGGATGATGCTTCTCTGATGATGCCTGTGAAAGGTGCTGATCTAGGGGGTATAGCAGAATGTCATTATGTCTCGTTTTATTGCTACGATCCTGTTGCAGACCATTAGTATTTCTTTTTACCCTAAATCCCTGGGCTATCTAGTCTCAACTTCTTGGTCACCCAAGCACTGTTGGATATTGGTTCCACATCATAGAGTGGAAAAGTAAGTTAAGTAAAATCAATTATTGGTTGGTTTCTTTTATAAGCTTGGTGCCACCATGGTTCTAGCACATCTTGCAGGCAGAACACCATTGTAGATCAAAGGGTTTTGTGGGTGGGTTGGTGTTTACATTTCTCCTTTGGTTGCATGTGGTTTTCTCTTCAGTGCAGCAGCTACACCTAAATCTCCTGCTGTTTCAGCTGCTGACCGCCCTGCTGCTCAGGCGGAGGCAAGTCCACCGGAACTGCCTCTGCTGCTGCAGCCAAATGTAGTTTTTAACTAAGTCTTTAACCATTCTCTTTTACTAATAAAGACTCAGGAGCCAGATACTGGGGTGAAAGCCTGCTAGCTCAGAGAGGCTGAAAAGCAACCAGCTGAATTTCCTCTTTAGCCAACAACTCACATTCAAAATCCCTCCCTACCACTCCTTGTGTATTTCTCTATCCATTTTCTAGACTCCCTCTAAATTTCTATGACTACTTCTTGTCAACTAGTTGTTGGCTCTGCCTCTTGACCCAAGGTTTTACTTAATTAACACAAATTTAGGGTCACAGTGTGATCATGTATTCTCCAACAGTAGCATGCAGAGCATACTCCTTCTGGTACCAAGAACACTAGGTAGTATGGGTAAAAGTTTTAGGTAGGCACTGACTCAACTTTTCCATATTCAATGTATTATGTAGGTGTTGTCTTCAACAATAGTGCCTTTCCATTTGACCCTCCCAATCCAGGCAATAACTTCAGTTAAAAAAATAATCCCATAGACCAGAAAAAAAAAAGAATAGCCAAAGTAGTTGAAAAAACAGAAGTTGAAAGTCAAAATGTCTTAGAGTTGAATCTAAAGTTTGTTACCCTTTACCTACAGAAGCTTTACATGGTTGAGCATAAATTACTGACAATGATCACAAATAGTATCATCCTCATCATTGCTACCACTACCATCACCACCATAATGGAGTAGTTACCATGCACCAGCCACTTTTTTTTTTTAGCACTTTGCATATGTCAACACATTTAATTCACTAGTTGGCCCTATTAAGTAGATATCATATTCTTAATTTTAAATGTTGAGAAACTTAATTGCTTAAAGAAAAAAATCCATTCAAGGACATATAGGAGGTAGGTGAACATAATATTGAGTCAAGGTAATTTTTTATAACTTATTGACTATCCCAAACACTTATGGCGTACAGGGAAAAGGATAAAAACAGCCTCCTGTGTTTAAAAGTTTCCATGATATAGATCAAGTTGCTACTTTACATATGTGTCTTATTATTTTAATTTTAAAATACATACTTCATACAATATTCAGAAGATAGTATTTGATTTTATATTCTTCAAAATTTTCACAACTACATAAAACTAAATGTACTTTATTTTATTCTCTTTCCATCACGGATTTTTTCCTCGGAAGCATGTGAGAAGTCTCCTGGAATATGTGAGGCCTGAGCATTTAAGCCTGTTCATACTCAGGACTGGCAGGCAGTGTGCATTTGGTGGACAGACTTGGGAAAAAAAGACCATGTAGAACTTGCAAATGTAGAGACAATGGAAAGAGAACTTGAGGGTCCCCAGTACAAGAAGCATGATCTGGTAGTGGGCAGAATGGAATCCACAAGAAAGACTTCAGAAGTTTACAGAATAATCCCTCTGAAACATGAATAGAAGAGATGTAAATTGTGCTGTGCAGGATGGTCCTTTTTACTCTTAGATTTAAGGATTTAGATCTAAGTATGAGTTAGCCTTATTTCATAAAAACGATGTCCTCCTTTCAATTTGCTTAAAGTTGTTTTATGTGAAGCCCTCCACACATACTGGTTAAATATGTAGTGGGGCCATGTAGAATTAGAAGGAGAATAACTTTTACTGTTAGTACTTGTGTATGCTTTAATATCAAGTAGGGCATTTTCCCACAATGACTGTTTCATAGTAACACAATGTTATTTGTTTTTGGTAGATGGACTGGATGCTTTTACTAGATTTCTTAAAACTGAATTCAGTGAGGAAAACATTGAATTTTGGGTAGCCTGTGAAGATTTCAAGAAATGCAAGGAACCTCAACAAATCATCCTAAAAGCCAAAGCAATATATGAGAAGTTCATTAAGAATGATGCTCCCAAAGAGGTACAGTGATGATGAAAAACACATGTAACTCCTTAACATTTTCACAGGGTCTGTTTTCACCAAGGTGGCCACCTCATTCATTCCACCAGAGACCTCAAGATTTCATGAAAGTGAAATTGGTGAATTGCAGATGCCTACCAATTGACAGAATATAACATAATATTATCATGGGTGAAAAGTATAAGGCCAGTCTTCAAAGTTAGACCAAACAGTAAATAAAGTTGCAACATTCTGATTCTTTCTATAATCTGTATTAACTATATTAGCAGAAACAACTACATATTAGAAACTAAAGATTTCTGAATGTTAAATACCATGTAAAAATTATGTAGTACTTTACAAGGTTATACTGAGCCAGCAGCATTAAAGGTAGTTAAAGGTGTTTATCTCCAAGCCAGAAGACCGGAGTTCAATGCCCAGCCCCCACCTGGTAGAAAAAGGGAACCAACTCTGCAAAGATGTTCTCTGATCTTCACACTATTCTGGGGCGTGCATGTCCCCAAAATAATAAATATAATTTAAAAATGATTTTATCTTTTCTACCTACATGAAGTTTTGTTTGTCCAAAGGAATTACTTTATCAGTTTAGGATAGGCTAAAACAAGATATTTAACAGACAAAGGATGTGACTCCACTTTGGCAGTATTTCAAGTGAAAAACAATTGTTCTTTATTTTGATTACAGCTAACTAAGTTGACCCTATGGTATAGTCGGTAAACTGACTATAGTTTAGCAGCTATTATTTGACTGCCATAAAAAATTAAATAGTCTGATGTTTCTAGTCTGTATTCAATAGTAGTATTTCCACTTCCAGGGTAGAACAGACACTCTCTCACTGTTCAACTACAAGTTATTACTATTGTTCTACATTTTGGTCATGAGACAGATACCTAAGATCCTTCAAATTAAGGAAAGAAGAAAAGAAAACATTTTGTCTCACGTTTCAGAGGACATACGGTCCTGTTGATTTGGGTACTATAGCAAAATGTCAGAAATGGTATGGCAGAGAAACTTGCTTAATTTATAGTGGCTGGAAGTAAAGAGAGGAAGGCAGGAAATGGGAGAAGACAGAAAGGGATCAAGGGAGAGAGATCAGAATTCCAGTATCCCCTCAAAGAAGGGCTTCAATAACCTAACTTCTTTCCACTACATCCTAAGGATTCATCACTGTCCAATAGTGCCACAGGGTGGCAACCAAAACTTGATTATTATAATTATATTAACAACTCTCTGGGAAATTGTTAAAACCAAAGTTACTACATGGTCTATAAAGCAATACTCTCTACATGGATATGTTGCTCTAGGAAAGGGTGTTTGTTTAGTTATGTAAAAATATAGAAGATTATATGGTTACCCCAAAATGGAACACAGGATAGCATCCTGAAAATATAATATTAGTACCAGATACATCAACAAGAGTATAATAAAAAAAAGTTAAAGGATATTTTATGTTTAAGACACACTGATCTGTTGGCACATTTTTTTGCTTATAGGGAAAAATAACATGATGGAAAAAAGTAGCAACTTAAACAGAAAGGTCTTATTGATATCACGGCTGTGCCCCAAGCTTCTCATTCCCTATAACTTAAACACTTTCAACTTCTGAAACTTTAGCTCCCCACTGTGAAAACTGGTGAGTTAATGTGATGATCACATGATAGCTACTATTGCATTATTCAATTGTGCTGTTAGAATAAGCATAACTATTAACAAAGAGATAGGAAGTGAGACACTTGCCTAGAATACACCACTGTGTCCCTAGACCCTAGCAGAAAATACCCCAAGATTCAAACATGCCACAGCCCCTTCAACATTGTAAGAGCATGAGATGTTCTCAAAGACATTGTATTAGTAGCATATAATTGTTCCTTTTTTTCCTATTGATGCAGGTTAACCTTGATTTTCATACCAAGGAAGTAATTGCTAAGAGCATCACAGAGCCAACTCTCCAAAGTTTTGATCCAGCACAAAGCAGAGTCTATCAGCTCATGGAACAAGACAGCTATACACGCTTTCTAAAGTCTGAGATCTACTTACATTTGCTAGAAGGAAGACCTCAGAGACCAACCAATCTGAGGAGACGATCACGATCATTTACCTACAATGAGTTTCAAGATGTAAAGTCAGATGTTTCCATTTGGTTATGAGTAAAAGTAATGTTTCTTATTTCGATGGGAAATGTATACATTTGCTTCTAAAATATAGCTTATGTATAGTAAGAAATGATCACACTTTTAAAATAAACCAAACAAAAGCAATTTTAAAATGTAATAACTTTTATATTAAAATAATACTCGAGAGGCAGAGCCAGGAGGATCTCTGTGAGTTCGAGGCCAACCTGGTCTACAAAGCGAGTTCCAGGAAAGGCACAGAGCTACCCAGAGAAACCCTGTCTCAAAAAACCAAAAAAAGCCGGGCGGTGGTGGCGCACGCCTTTAATCCCAGCACTCGGGAGGCAGAGCCAGGCGGATCTCTGTGAGTTCGAGGCCAGCCTGGGCTACCAAGTGAGTCCCAGGAAAGGCGCAAAGCTACACAGAGAAACCTTGTCTTGAAAAACCAAAAAAAAAAACAAAAAACAAAAAAAAATTAATAATAATTCATAGTCTATATTCATGAAAACCTATTTTGATATTCTACTCATAATAAAAACCTTTATTTCTTCAATAATCACCAGTAAAAAGATATCAGCAAAGCTTTGTAAAAATGTTGAAGTATAATGTAAACTTTGCAATTATGTCACATTTAGTTTGGATTATTTTTCTAGGTATAAACAATGTACTTAAATAACTGTATATCCATATGATATTGTACAGAATGATGGGTTGCAGCATATAGAAATGATCCACTTCTTATAAAGTGGAAGTTTGGACATTTATTGTTGCATACTGATTCTGACTCCAGAATAGCTGTCTATCACTTCCATATTTAAGCCAGCAACATGGGATCATATAAAGACACATTTCTCTCTACCGATTAAACAGGTTAATCATGACCGAGTTAGATATGTGAGACTAGACTTTGCAGTCATATTCACTGTAACTGGTGAACATCTTTCATTAGACAGAGCTACACCCCTGGACACTGGAGCAGGCTCATATTAATATATCTCTACATATCCACTAAGTGGACAACATTGTCTCCTAGTAAATGAACATGCCACTGAAATGACACCAATCAGTGCCTGAATGATGATGACCACATGCTTCCACAGAAGTATGAATATCTCACATTTGGAATTTTAAAGTTGAGGTAGAAATTTAAAATGAGAGGCTGTGAAAAAAGAAATCTAAAAACTTGACCACATTGGCATCTGCCAGTTCTGTTCTCTCACTATTATGTTCTTCTAATTCTTGCCTAATAATAAATTATGAAGTAAGATTATACTAATAAATATATGTCTCTATATTACAGAAATATTTAATTGTAATGTGTTATATGGTCTGTAAATGTCTGTATTAAAGATGGCATATTTTCAGATTATTAAAGGCTATCATTTTAGTTGAAGTGTAAAACAAATTCTACCATCTATAATAATAAACTGTTCAAACTTATCTATTAATGTCATTTATTTCACAAGATATTTCTCCCAACATCTCCATATTCTTATCTTTAAATGACATTGAGATAGAAAAACCTTTCTATCTATTATGTCATTGATATTAAAGTTAATAATTTACACTTTTAAATATGGAAACAAACTACTATATATTTCAAAGAGCCACTGGGAAGGTGAAAGGCAAATAAACATGATGAAAAAAAGAAGCCAGATTAATATTAAGAATGTACATTTGTCTAATAATAGAGAATTTTTTACAGAAAACTTATTGGCTTGGCATATAGCTGAGTGCTGCGGTACTTACCTAGCATGTATGAGGCCCTGAATTCAACAATGCTTAGAATCATAAAAACAGAGACAGAAAGAAATGTTTTCTATCAGCTTAGCAGTTGCATTTGACTCTACTAATATTTTAACTACCATCTGCAGCCACATGGACAGGCAGTCAGTGCCCCACAGGCCACTCAACCAAGGTCTAGAGGGAATTCTGGTCCTGTAGCCCTAGCTCTGCTATGGCCATGACATGTAGGTATTAACTAAGTCTCTTTTGTTCTATTTATCAACAAAGATCAGGAGTCAGATATTGGGGTGAAAACCTACTGGAGCAGAGAAGCAATCAATCAAATCAAATCAAAAAAGCTGACCTTCTCTTTTGGTCAGAGACCCAGAAAGAGAGCATCTCTCTCAACACATCCCAGAGGAAAAGACTAGGAAATCTCTAAGTCCCTCCTTATTACTTCCTGCGTGTCTCTCTATCTGTCTCCCTGGGTCCTCCATGCTCTCTATGGCTAATGCTTGTCAAATAGTCTCTGGCTTTGCTCCTTGATCCAAGATTGATTTTATTAACAGTCTCAGAGTTTCATAGTATGATCAAATATCCCACAACAGAGAACAAAAAGAAAGAAAGAAAACAAGGAAGGAAGGAAGGAAGGAAGGAAGGAAGGAAGGAAGGAAGGAAGGAAGGAAGGAAGGCAGGCAAAAAAATTAGGAATATTTGAAATGGAAGAAACCACAGAAAATATAGCGTGAATTTTCTGACAAGTGAAATGAATAGAAGAATGTCTTTAACACAGTCAATAAGACAAAATTACAGCCTACAAAATGGGAAATATCTTCCCCAACCCC
Source organism: Peromyscus eremicus (assembly GCF_949786415.1). Lineage (NCBI taxonomy): Eukaryota > Metazoa > Chordata > Mammalia > Rodentia > Cricetidae > Peromyscus > Peromyscus eremicus. Next base: position 48,935,040 of record NC_081431.1, read on the forward strand.
ACATCTGAAAGACGGCTGATCTCCAAAATATATAAAGAACTCAAGGAACTAGACATCAAAATACTGTACAATCCAATTAAAAAATGGGCTACAGTGCTAAACAGAGAATTCTCAACAGAAGAATCTCAAATGGCTGAAAGACAATTAAGGAATTGCTCAACATCCTTAGTCATCAGAGGAATGCAAGACTCTGCAATACTATCTTACACCTGTCAGAATGACTAAGATCAAAAACACTGAAGACAGCTTATGTTGGAGAGGATGCAGAGCAAGGGAACACTCCAACACTATTGGTGGGAGTGCAAACTTGTACAGCCACTTTGGAAATCAGTATGGCAGTATCTCAGAAAATTGGAAGTTAATCTACCCGAAGACCCAGCTGTACCACTCTTGAGCATGCTCAATCATACCACAAGGACACATGCTCAACTATGTTCATAGCAGCATTATTTGTAATAGTCAGAACCTGGAAAAAACCTAGATGCCCCTCAACCAAAGAATGGATAAAGAAAATGTGGCACATATACACAATGGAGTACTACTCAGCAGAGAAAAACAATGATATCGTGAATTTGCAGGCAAATGGATGGAACTAGAAAATATCATCCTGAGTGAGGTAACCCAGACTCAGAAGCATAAATATGGTATGTACTCACTCATAGGTGGATACTACATGTAAAGCAAAGGATAACCAGACTATAACCCACAGCTCTAAAGAAGCTAGCTAACAAGGAGGACCCTAAGAGGGACACATGGATCACCCTGTGAAGGAGAAATAGATGAAATCTCCATGAACAAACTGGGAGTGGGGGAGCAATAGAGGGCAAGGGATAGGGAATGAGGACATAAGGGAAAAGGATGTTCGAGCTGGAACAGGGACAGAGTTGGAGAGCAAAGAAAGAGATACCATGATAGATGGAGACATCATGGGAATGGAGAAACAGGGTGCTAGGGAAGTTCCCAGGAATCCACAAGGATGATCCCCACTTAAACTACTAGCAATAGTGGAGAGGGTACCTGAATTGGCCTACCCATTATCTGATTGGTAAATACCCTGTCATCATAGAGCTTTCATCCAGTAACTGATGGTAGCAGATGCAGAGATTCACAGCCAAGCACCAGGCAGAGCTCCAGGAGTCCAGTCCATGAGAGAAGAGGAATTCTGTGAGCAAGAGACATCAAGATCATGGTGGGGAAACATACACAGACAACCAAACGAAACTAGTGGGAACTCATGAACTGTGGAACAATAGTTCTGGAGACCCATGAGACTCCACTAGGTCCTCTGGATAGGCAAGAGAGATGTTCAGCTTGAACTGTTTAAGGGGGCCCTACCAGTGGGATTAGAATCTGTCCCTGGTGCATGAGCGGGCTTTTAGGAGCCCAGTGCCTATGGTCCGAAACCTTCCACAGCCTTGTTGCAGGGGGAGGGGCTTGGACCTGCCTCAACTGAAGGTACCAGGCTCTGCTGACTCCCTATCGGAGGCCTTACCTTTATGGAGGAGGGAATGGGGCTTAGGTTGCAGGGGAAGGCTGGGGCAGGAGGAGAGAGAAGAGAGGGATCTGTGCTTGCTATATAAAATGAGTAAAAAAATTATTAATAATAAAAAAGAATGTCTTTAAACGTATCACATACAAATCACTTCTGAAACTACATGCAGTTATTGATAATGAACTGCATGCTTTGCTTGTCTCTTGATTTAAAAAGAAAAATTCCTTTAAATACATATATAGATTTTGGGTTAATTATATAATTTTCTGTTATTGAAGTATAAACAAAAGTTAATACTGAGGCCATTAATTGTATGCATAATAGGTCAAATATTGTCTAGCCAAATGCAATCAAAGCAGCTTTATGTAGAAGGCAGGGCAGTGTTTCTGCAAAGAATAAAGATTTTCAAATGAGGCATATTTAAATTTAGACTCCGGGCTGTGTCACTTTTTAAAGGTACAATAATAAGCAAATTAATATAGAAAAAAATCATTGTTTTGATTTGTAAATTAGAACAAACCATTTTCGGTGTTCTTACTGTGATCAGGATTTAAAATATTTGTAAAGTATCAAGTATAGAATAATAGACTTTGATATGTAGAACAAATTATGGCCACTATTTCCTGATGTCTTGGTTACACATCAACAAATATTTTTTGTACATAATGAGTTATTCATTAATAAAAATGTAGAAATAGATGCTGCTTGCATTAAAATATTTATTATTTTTTATTAGCTAGCAATGTAAATAATGCTAGCTTGTTTAAATGATGAGACATAGAAACATTTGAATCAATATTTTCTAAAAGCAAAGACAAAACAATTATTTAAATTTTGTTATATTATTATTTGAGAACTAAAGAATAAAATACATTGAAGATACATCCCACCAAAATGATCACACTTACATGTGGAAGTAACTAACATTAATTGTATTAGTTTTATTTCGTTTATGCTATCTTATTTGCTCTTATATTCATCTTCCCAATTTCTTAATTATTACTTATTCAAAACATGTACTACTATATCACCTGAAGTAATTTCAACAACGGAAAGAAAAGGTAAAAAAAATGAAACATGTCTTCTGTAATATGTTGAAAGATTTAACAGATACTTAATGAACAATTTTATTTGATGGATACCTTCAGCTACACCAGTATCAGTAACACATGCATAAGCTTAATATCATATCTTGGAACACATTTTTTTCTGATTTTTATTTAATCAGAGAGTGCAACAAAGTTCCACAATATTTGTCATACTTCATCATTGTTTCAGTTACTGTGACATATTGAAATTGCAAAAATGAATAAATAAAGGCCATCTATCATAGAGGATAGCATGTCTAATGATCTTCTATGAACAGACGTATGTAACTATTATTTCAATATCATATTCTGAACATTTGCAAATATCTTGCCTTACTTTTGTCTGAAATTATAGAAAGGCATCTTTCACAACATAGCAAAGCACCAACTTCATGCTTTTTTGCTTCACAATATGTCCTAGCACCTTCTTTAAGTACTGGGTTAAGTGCTGACTCGTTACAGGTCCACAGAAATATGCTTTTAAAACATCAAAAGACAGACAACTTTCACCCCAGTGCTCTGGTGTCTGTGTCAGGAGGATAGTAAATTTGTGGTTAGCCAGAACTGCATCAAGAGACTAACTCAAATAGAAAAGAATTTAAACAAAATCATTATCTGGAGATTTTTGCTGAGATTATGCAATCACTCACATGATGGGATTCATTATAAAATCTCTTGGAATAGGAAGGCATAAAATTCAGGTTGTATTCAAAGAAATTCACTTAGTATACAGGCTTTAGCAGTAACATTGAGATACAGTGATAAGCAATTATTGTTCAAAACAATCAAATACATGATAGTGAAATTATGAAATAAACTCATTAGAAAAATCACGATTCACTTCTTATAATTCTATGCACTAACCTCATTTATTAACCTTTACATTGTGATGCACGTAGTAGAAAAGTGTTATCATACATAAATAAATAAATAAATAAATAAATAAATAAATGTAAACATGATCCTGTAGAAAATAATGAGTTTGCATTTTGTCCCAAGAATATCTTTTTGATAATCAGCCCAGAATTTTTGTCATATTCTATTTTCTGTAAGTTTCATATTTCCTTCTGGTAGATATTTTGCCAAGAATTCGCTAGTGAGAAAAGTTTCAAGTTTTTATACACCCACATAAACAGCTTAGATATGTTAAAGCATAATAATAATTATAATTATTCTTTTATCTACAGGATAATATTATTCTTTCTGATGTTGCACTGGAACAAAATCCATTAGGCAAATAGTTAAATTGACATATTAATCAAAATCTATATTTTCCTGAGGATTTTATTAGAAAAATTGAGATTGAGATGAGAAGAGCCACATATATCTCTAATAGTTATTAATGACCTGTGAAAAACTGTTGCTGAGCTTTAAAAGTCATGTGAAATGATCAATTATCTTAATGTCCCATATTGCTAATATTATTGATTATGTCTATTCCAACAAATATCAGTATTTTACAGAGGAACCAAGTCGTTAAATCTACATGACTTTATTTTTTTATACAGAACACTGAAGTCCTTAGATACTTAGGACTAACTGGTAGCTGAAAAAAAATTAGTCAACAGTTAAGAGCCCTGCTTTCTCTTCCAGAAAGACTGGGTTCAATTTCCAGTACATACACAGTGGCTCACAACCATCTGTATCTTCAATTCCCGAGGTCCTGATACCTTCTAGCCTCCATGGGCAATAAGCATGCATGTAGTGCTCAGATATGCATATAGGCAAAACAACCACACACGCTAAATAAATTAATTAATTTAAATCACTTTAAAAAAATTTAGGAGAAATTTAAATTTGGAGTTGCACTTTCTTGTATCATGTAATCAGAAAACACACCTCAAAAGACAACTTAATAATATTGCAGCATACACAATACTTCAAAAATAATTTAGAAAGTGATTGACATAGCATTAATTATCCTTAATACAGCAGTAATGCTTATATGGAGATAAATTCATTAACCTCAATGTCATATACATTAACAATGAAAAGAATATATAGGCAAAATTATCTTTGCAATAAAAATTAAGAATGTAATGACACTAATCATAATCTGTAAACACACAACATACTAAGTGGTAAAGAATCAAGGAGAAAATAGGACTAACACTACAATCATTCATACACTAGTAAAAAGTGTGAGAGATATACATTTTTGAAAGAACACCTGTTCTCTCCAATCCAGAAACAAATCATCTTAACATGAATATATTCCCTTGTGTTTTTTTTAAATAAACTTTTAAAATTTCACCATTTAAATAGTAGATTGAGTATGAGCACTAATTATGAGAGAATTCTATTGATCACAACTAATAATATTTTAAAATAAGATACTGTCTGAAAAATATTTTACCAGCTTTAAAATATAAACATAGGCTATCACTATGAATTGGAAAGTTTGGATTATGAGTAAAATATATGAGTCTTAACCATGACCAAAGATAGTGTATTTGAGGAAACCATAGGAAAAAAATGCAAGAAATGTTTAATTACAAAGGACTGAAGATGAGTTTGAGGAAGAGTAAAGAAATCCCAAAGTAGACACAGAAACAACTTCTTAGCAGCAGCTCTCTCCATCTCCCACACCCTCCTCCTCTCCCTCTCTCTCTCTCTCTCCCTCCAAATAAGTCAAGATTGTCAGGTATACTTAAATAAAAATAATGATTTTTCAGTATTTGAAATTTACTGTTCAAAACATGGCACTGCTCTGAGAAGAGAAATTGTTTTCATATTTCAAAGCCTGAATGAGACAAGTGGAAGATTTCTTTTTTTGTTATTGTTAATTAAATATTTTCATTTATTTTACATTCCACCACCATTTCCCCTCTCTTCTCTCCTCCTGTTCCCTCCCCTTAGCCTCCCACTTATCCCCTTCCATCTACTCCTCCACTGTCCCCACTCAGAAAGGGTAAGGCTTCCCATGGGAGTCAACAAAGCATTCCATATCAAGTTGAGGCAGGATCAAGCTCCCCCCCCCCCCCATCAAGGCTGTGTGAGGCCACCAGGCATGGGGAATAGATTCCAAAAAGCCAGCACAAGCACCAGGGATCAGTCCATATCCTACTGCTAGGAGCCCCACAAAGAGACCAAGCTACACACTACGACACACATGTGGAGGGACTAGTGAAGGCTCCCTAGCTGTTGGTCCAGTGTCCTTGAGCTCCCAAGAGTTCAATTCAGCTGCCTCTGTGGGTTCCTCTGCCAACAAGTGTTGCTTATCCCTTGACCACAGTTCAAGAAGCCAAGGAGTGATCAGTTCCTTGAGGATGTCACAGCCTACAGGTCTGAGTGAGTTCTTACTTAGTCTCTGGAGTAATTCAGCACAGCAGGATAGAAAAAAGTTCCATGAAAATATGACTCAGATTATCACCCAGGACCCACTTCTGATACCCTCAATGCTGGATCCCTGCTGCCTACTCTCAAGATTGTCCTTAAACAATAAAATATAACTTACTAATAATACAAAATATACAAAATTTTCACACAATTTACATGATTTGCTTTAATAGAAATTAAATTTCAGCAGAACTCAATAAGAACTTGATTTTTGCTTTGAAAAATATTATTCCAATGTAAGCATAAAGTCGCATAATGGGCAAATGATGAACTATAATAAAATCAACTGTGTGGAACTTATAAAAGTTAAAAATACTACTTGAGTGATGGTCTTTGAAGCAATGGAAACTCAGAATTTACTTTATAAAAGAAGTCAATTATACTTATTAGCATATCACTCAAATACTAGACATAATATATATACATAAGAGTATAAAAATTATATATATATATATATGTATAACTGTATGGATACATGTATGATATACATAATTCTTGGCTTACAGATTTTTTCAAGGTTGATACTTCATACTATGATTAATACTAAAATAGTACATTTTATTAAATAAACATTCATGCATTAAATTATTGACCTCTTGAACTCATTTTAAAGACAAATTTAGCTTAAATTTTAGCATTTAGCCAGTTAATGTTAATAAAATATAATTGGAACAACTATTTTTTCCTTATTTTATAAAATGTCTCAATAATATAATTTAATGAGTTATATATGCAGTACATACCAGTAAATTTATGTTTACTAGATTTGGGGTCATCTATAAAATAAAATAGTAATCATTAATATTGGCTAAAATTAACATAATAAAATAAATATGTAAATTTTATTCTAATACCAAAAGTTAATTTTGTCTTCGACAACACAAAGTGGAATCTAGGGCAAGGTGTGAAGTGGGTTGTTTGCTTAAGTATCTTCAAAGGGCAAATGCCAAGTCATACCAGGTGTTATGAGCAACAAATCTATACAGATAAATAGAAAGTAATATTCATTCATTTTCATATTTTATGCGCTTATTTTTCAAATCTTTAATTGCACTAAAGCAAAACAACAAAATATCATATTAAACAATTAGTAATCACAAGAAAATTTAAGCTGCAATAGAAATTCTAGAGTGGAGAGGTTTCTAACTAGCAAAACAAACCTCACGAAAAGGTTTTCAGCAGTCCAGCCTGGAAAGCAGGTAGTCTAAGAGCAGATCTTCACTTCTCCCTCCACCTCTTCAGTTCCAGTCCCTCAGTCTCATGCTCAGCTCTACAGCACACCACCTGCTGTTGCTTCAATCCCTCCTGCTCCCACCTCCAGGGGACCACACAGATCTTCCCCTCCATACTTACTTCACATCCCACTCCACCCCGGAGTCATTACTTTGTCCAAGCCCCTAACTCCAGGGAGCAATCCCTGAGAACCCAAAGGACACTCCAGCCAGTGAAACAGGAAGTGAGCAGTGGATCTTCATCTCTCCCTCTTTTCCTCTAGACGTAGTTCCCAGGTCTCACCCATACCTCTGTAGCAGAACATCAGCTGTAGCCTAAACTATCTCTCTGCCCCTGTTTCCAGCTGATCACACAGATCTTCCCCTCCAACCTTATTATTCACTCATTCTGTCATCCTAGCCACCAACTAAGCAGGCATTCTCTGGGAACCCACTAGTTGATCCTGCCGGAGAAGCAAGTCGGCCAGCTAAGAAGTTAGCTAAGAAGCTTCAGATCTTCACTCTCCCTCCTCTCTGTTAAACCCAAGAATTGTGAGGAGAAAGACTGAGTCCAGGTTTGTGCAACTGAAGCAAGCTTTATTTCAGGGTGCATCCAGGTTTGGCCAGTCCTGCTGCCATTCACTAAGTCAGGATTTTAGAAAGCAACCCTGCTGACCTTTTGAGGTCACTTTTGTAGGAGAGATAACGTGTCCACAGGGCTGCCATACATTGTAAGAAAAATATAATGAAAGGAAGGGAACATGGGTAGATGTACATCATGTGATTGGGATTGCAAGTTTATTTTCAGTTGAAAAGCATTTTGCAGTTTATATCAGCTCTAACAAACAGAAACTTATCCTTAATTATAAATAAAAACCTTAATTTGCAAGGACTTAGCACAGGACAAACAGGATCTTATTCTTTACCTACAAACAGAAACCCTAACCTGCACAGGACAGACAGGAACTTAATCTTAACTGTCTTAACTGCAAACAGAAACTTTAACCTACAAGGCATATTGTTACTGCTTTGGTCTCACACTCTCCTCCATACAAAATCCCCTAGTCTCATCCCCAGCCCTGCATCAGACTACTGCTTGTGGCCTCTCCTCATTCTCTGACCCCATTATTAGGGGGCTAAGTGGATCCTGGTGGCACAACCAGCTTCCCTCCCTCCTGTGGACATCCTCGGCCTATCCTCCTAGACCATCCTCATTCCAAAGTGTCAGCTCCCAATAACATGAAAACACATTTTACCCAGAACCCCCAGTGACCACACATATCAGGATCCCAGAAGAATTTCCTAGCAATAGCATACAGTCACCACTCTCCTAAGAGCCGGAGAAGGCAAAAGAAACCAGGAATAAAATACCCATCCAACAAAGACATAACCAGATATCAGCACATGGATTACAAACCTCTCAAAACTATATACCTAGATGCCAACTTAAAAACACAACCAATAACATCCAGGCCAATATGTCTCAAGCAGAGCCCAGCAACTTATGATATCAGGCCCTGAGTGTTGAAACATAGCTGAAGCCTAAGACAAAGACCTTAAAATAACCTTTATGGATAAGCTATAGGTCATTAAGGAAGAAATTAATAAATCCCATTAAAAACCTTTGAAAACACACAAAAAATGGAAAGAAATGAATAAAAGAGTTCAAGACCTAAATGTGGAAATAGAACTAATAAAGAAAACCCAAACTTGGGAAAATTCGAGAATGAATAACTTAGGAAATGAAATAGGAACCACAAAGACAATCTTCACCAACAGAATATAAAAAGATGGAAGAGAGAATTTCAGGCATTAAAGACATAGTATAAGAAATGAATATCTTAGTCAAAGAACATGCTAAATATAAACAAATATCCTAGCCAAAGACATCTAGGAAATCTGGGACAGTGAGAAAAGACCAAATCTAAGAATCATAGGAATATAGAAAGGAGAAGAAACCCAGGTCAAAGGTACAGAAAATATACTCAGCAAAATCATAGAAGAAAATTTCCCCAATCTAAAGAAGGAGATGCCTATCAAGGTACAAGAAGCATACAGAACACCAACTAGACTGGCCCAAAAAAGAAATTCCCCTTGGGATATAACAATCAAAACACTAAACATACAGGACAAAGTATATTAAAGACTGAAAGAGAAAAATATCAATTAAAATATAAGGACAGACCTATTAGAATAACCCCAGACATTTCAATGAAGATTCTGAAAGTGAGAAGTGGCTGAGTAAATATTCTACAAATTCTAAGAGACCATAGATTCCAGCTAAGACCATTATTCCTAGCAAAACTTTCAATCAATCACAATAGATGGAAAAGTAAGACATTACATAGTAAAATCAAATTTTAGTGATATCTATTTACATATCCAACCCTACAAATGACACTAGAAGGAAAACCACAGCTTAAAGAGGTTAACCACACCCAAGATACCCAAAGGAATAAATAATCAAAGGCTAAGAAAGTAAAAGAAGGGAAACACCCAAACACACACACACACACAACAACAACAACAATAGCAACAATAAAAAAAAATAAGGAATCTACATTGTTCATTGATACCTCTCAATATCAGTGGTCTTAAAAATCCACACTAACAGTGTGAATGTGAACAGTACCAATCATTCTTCCCTTCATCCAAGAACACACCTTAACATCAAGGATAGACATCATGTAAGGGTAAAGTTGGAAAAAGATATTCCAAGCAAATGAACTCATAAAAGAAGCTGACATAGAAATTTTAATATTGGAAAAATAGACTTCAAAACAAAAATAATTGGAAAATATAGGGCAGAATGCTATGCATTCATCAAAGGCAAAATACAACAAGAGGACATTAAAATTATTAAAATTTCTGCACCAAATACAGGGGCATCCAAATTTATAAAAGAAACACTACTAAAGCTTAAATCACAAGAAACAATGAACCTGATAGAAGAAAAAGTGGGGAATAACCTTATTTTCTGAACAGAACAGCAGTAATTCTGACACTAAGATCAATAATTAATATATGGGACTTCATGACTGAAAAGCTTCTAAAAGGAAAGGGTGACCATCAATAGGACAAAGTAGCAAACTACAGAATGGGAAAAGATTTTTACCAACTCCACATGTGTTAGAGGACGAATAACCAAACTACATAAAGAACTCAGGAAACTAGATACCAAGAAAACAAATAGCTGAATTAAAAAATTATGTACACATCTAAACAGAGAATTCTCAATAAAGGAATCTCAAATAGCTGAGAAACACTTAGAGAATGTTTAGCATCCTTAGCCATCAAGGAAATGTAAATCAAAATTACTTAGAGATTTCATCTTATACCTTTCAGAATGGTTAAGATCAATAATACAAGTGACAGCTCATGCTTCAAGGATGTGGAATAAGCAAGAGGAACACTAATCCATTGCTGGTAGAAGTGCAGACTTAAACAGCCACTATGGAAACCATTATGGCAGTTCCTCAGGAAATGGGGATGCAATCTACCTCAAGACCCAGCTATACCACTCTTGGTCATATACCTAAAGGATTCTTCATCCTACAGGAAGAACAGTTGCTCAACTGTATTCATTGTGGCTTTATTCATAATAGCCAGAAACTGTTAACATCCTAGGTATTCCTCGCTGAAGAATGGATAAAGAAAATGTGGTACAAAAGAGAGTATTACCCAGCTATTTAAAAAAAAATGGCATCATGAAATTGACAGGCAAATGGGTGCAACTAGAAAAACATATCATCCTAAGTGAGATAATTAAGAAATACAGATTGGTGCCTGGTGGTGGTGGTGGTGGTGGCGGCGGTGGCAGCGGCGGCGCACGCCCTTAATCCCAGCACTCGGGAGGCAGAGGCAGGCAGATCTCCATGAGTTTGAGGCCAGCTTAGGCTACAGAATGAGTTCCAGGAAAGGCACAAAGCTACACAGAGAAACCCTGTCTTGGAAAACAAAAAAACAAAAATAAAAACAGAAAAAGAAATACAGATTAATAGTCATCTATAATAGTCAAACTTATTGTCATGTTAAGTATGTTTTCAAGGTCATAAACATATATTTAGATAGACAGATGGTCTTCAAACACTACAAATACCTAGAAAATATGACATTTAATATGTTTAACATCCTAAGGCTTTTTATGACAGTGAGACACATCTGCTCCTGGCAGCACCAATACTTCAAAGGAAGATTATGGGCATTGAGTAAACTCCTTATTGAGTTTGTTTTCTTTATGGCAAAACCTAACCATGTGAGCAAAGAAACTGCCCTTGCCTCAGTTGCTGATACTGTCCAAACTAGACTAGCACAACATAAAAAAGTGGCTGCTAAACTTTGCCATGACAAGGTAGGACAGGCCTTCAAAATCCCCTGCTTCACAAGAAAGTCTGTGAGATATGCTAGGCCTGTGAGCCAGAAATGGACGCCCCAATGTTGCAGAGGAACTTTGGGTAACTGTCCAGGCAGCCTGATGTCTCTGTCATTAGGTAACATTTCATCATTCTGGGGTCTTTGATGGAGTTAAAGACTAAATAGTTAAATTTATAGTTTTCCTTAGATATGATAGAAAGAAAATTAGGTATAAAACTTTGGACTCACAAAAATAGGGTAGATAATGGAGTATTTTCTCTGATTTTGCCAAGTTCAAATAGACTGGATATTGTGACTGTGGTTCTTACTTGATAACTGTTTTTGTTGTATGTAATTTTACCGTATTAAAGTTAAAACCTTCCTTTTTAATTAGACAAAAGAAGGAAAATGCTATGAAATAACCCTTTGTAAACTATAAATACATATTTCTCTCATTGTTAATAAAAGCTGGGCAAGATGAGGTTGGGCAAGACAGTCTGAGACAATGCTGGCATAAAGAAGGGCAGAGTCAGAGAGGTCTTGAGCAGATGCAGGGAAGAAGTAAGATGAACATACTGTACTAAGAAAATGTACCAAGCCATGTGATAATACATAGATAAGAAATATGGGTTAATTTAAATATAAGTGTTAGTTAGTAACAAGCCTGAGCTATCAGCTGATCATTTGTAACTCATATTCAGCCTCTGAATTGTTTATTTGAAAATTGGCAGGCAGGAAAGAAACATCTGCCTACAGTAACCCAGAACCAGAAACACAAATGTGGTATGCATTCACTTATAAGTAGATTGTAGCCATTAAGTAAATGATAATGATGCTACAATTCACAGATCCAGAGAGGTTAGGTAAAGAGGAGTGCTAGGGAGGGGACACATGGATCTCCTTGGGAAGGAAAAATAGCATAGATTCTGATGGTGGACTGGGAGCAAGTGGAGACTGGAATGGGAAAGAAGGGGGAAGATTACAGGGAGACACAACTGGAATTGGGGGTATTTGGAGGTGGTGTAGAAACCCTGTGCTGTGGAAACTTCCTGGAATCTGAAAGTGACCCTAGTGAGGACTCCTAGTAATGGAGGATATTGAGTCTGAACTGGCTATCTTTTGTAATTAGGAAAGACTTCCAGTGGTAGGACTCAGTTGCATTTGGTCTAGTTATTGAACAAGGAAGTCCCATAGAGATCTCTGAATAACCCAAGATGATTCTTGAGGACAGAGGTCCCTCTGAAAATTAACTGCAGCACTCCAATGCCGAGGACAACATCCTCACTGCTCAGAGAAGTTGAGCTGGTACTGGCTTGGAAGCTTCATACCTGCACTCTAATCTCTTTGGAATGAGAGGGCACTCCATTAGAAAAAGAAACCTGGACACCAACCCTTCAACAAAATCCTACACCTACAATCTATCTTGCCTGCAAGAAGTGCTGGGGCAATGGTGGTGCCAAACTTGTGGGAGAGACCAATCAATGTTTAGTTTAATTTGAGGCCACACCACTAGAGGGAGCCATGCCCCAAACTACCTGGATGGCTAAGACTGGATAGGGGGATATCCATGCCAGAAATCTAGGATAGAACCAAACACAATCAAGAAAAAAAAAAAAAGGAAACAAACAAACAAACAAAATCAATGTTATGATTCCTAATGATTCTTCTATACTCATAGATTGGTGCCTTGTCCAATCTTCATCAGAGAGGCTTCCTCCAGTAGCAGTCTTTACCTACCAACCAGACACTGTGTAGAAAGAGAGTCTAAATCAGAGGTCTCCATAGGGTCCCTCCTATTGAAGATAAGGGAACCCCACAGAAGAGAGAGAGGAAAGACTGTAGGAGTTAGAGGGGATGAGGACACCAGAGAACATGGTTCACTGAATCAACTAAGCAGGACTCACATGGGCTCACAGAGACTGAAGCAGCAAGCTTTGGCCTGCATGGGTCTGCTGTAGGTCCTCTGGGCATATGTTATGTCTGTTAGCTTGGTGTTTTTGTGGGACTCCTAACAGTGGGAGTGGGTGTTGCTCTGACTCTTTTGCCTGCTCTTGTGACTCTTTTCCTCCTATTGGATTTTCTTGTCCAGCCTCAATTTGAGGGCTTTCACCTTGTCTTATTGTATTTGTTTTGTTCTGTTTGGCTGAAGTCTCTTAAAGGACTTCTCTTTTCTGAAGAGCAAACAAAACAGGAGTGGATCTGAGGGAGAGGGTACCTATTGGGGAGCTAGGAGGAGTGGAAGGAGGGAAAAATGTGGTTGGGATGTACTGTATGAGAGGTTTTCAATAAAAATAATAAAAACAAATAAATAAATAAAAATAAGAGATTTCATGCTAGCAACTTAACAGCACATCTGAAAGCTTTAGAACAAAAAGAAGTTGACAGCAAGAAATAATCAAACTCAGGGCTGAAATTAATAAAATAAATAAAATAAAAATGCAAAGAGTCAGTGAATCAAAGAGTTGGTTCTTTAGGAAAGTTAATAAGATCGACAAACCCAACACAAATTAACTAAAATTGGAAAGAGACTATCCAAATTAACAAAACTAGTAATGAAAAGGGAGGAAACTCAAAGAATTATAAGGACATAATTTCAAAATCTGTTCTCCACTAAGTTGGAAAATCTAAAAGAAAATGGATCATTTGCTCAATAATTACCACTTATCAAAGTCAAATTAATATCAGATAACAAATTTGAAAATGCCTATAACTCCTAATGAAATAGGATCAGGAATAAAAATTCTTTCAACTAACAAAATCCCAGAGCCAAATAGTTTTTGCACAGAATTCTATCAGACTCTCAAAGAATAACTAATGACAATATCCATCAAATTATTCCACAAAATAGAAATTGAAGGAACATTGTCTAACTCATTTTATGAGGCAACAGTTACCCTGATACCCAAATCACATTGTTGATACTCAACAAAGAAAGAGAACTACAGACCAATTTCCCTTATGAACACAGATGAAAAAATTCAATAAAATACTTGCAAATTGAATTCAAGAAATAATTCATTTTTATGAATCAAAAATATCATACATAATGTTCAAATAGAATTCATTCCAGAGATGCAGTGATGACTCAACATATGTAAATCAATAAATGTAATCCACTACATAAGCAAAATGAAAACAAAAACCACATGATCATCTCATTAGTTGCATTAAAAGGTCTTTGGCAAAACTCAACACACTTTCATGATATAAGTCTTAGAGAGATTAGGGGTTCAAAGATATACTTAAACATAATAAAGGAGGTTTACAGCAAGCCTTTACCCAAAATCAAATTAAATGAAGAGAATTCAAAGCAATTCCACTGGTGTTAGGAACAAGAAAAGGTTGTCCACTCTCTATATACATATGAATATAGTATTTGAAATCTTAGCTAGAGCAAAGAGACAAACAAAGGAGATCAAGATACAAATTGGAAAGGAAGAAGTCAAAATATCTTGATTTGCAGATAATATGATAGTATATTTAAATGACCCTAAAAATTCCACCAGGAAACTTCTATAGTTGATAAACACTTCTAACAAAGTAGCTGGCTATGAAATTAACCCACAGAATTCAGTATCCTACCTTGTACAAATGACAAATGGACTGAAAAAGAATTTAGGAAAGCAACATCTTTCACATCATCCTTAAACAATATAAAATATATTGGGATAATGCTAACCAACCAAGGGAAAAAATTTATAATTAAAACATTAAGACATTGAAGAAAGAAACTGAAGAAGATATAAAATGGAAAGATCACCTATGTGCATGTATCAGTAGAATTAATGTAATAAAAATGGGCATCCTCTCAAAAGCAATCTACATAGTTAAAGCAATATTTATCAAAATCCAAATACAATTCTTCAAAGATCTTGAAATGACAATTTTCACCTTTATAAGGAAACACACACACAAAAAAAAAAAAATTGAAAAAATTCCAGTTACTAAAAAGAACTGCTGGAAGTATCATCATCCCTGATATCAAGCTGTACTATTGTGGTGATATATTGTGTCGCCCATTATATTGTGCATCCTAATAAACTTATCTGGGGTCAGAGGACAGAACAGCCACTAGATAGACATAGAAAATGGTAACACACACACACACACACACACACACACACACACACACACACACCTTTAATCCATCCTTCTGGAGGCAGAGATCCATCTGGATCTCTGTGAGTTCAAACCCACACTAGAAACAGCCAGGCATGGTGACACATGTCTTTAATCCCAGGAAGTGATGGCAGGAAGCAGAAAGGTATATAAGGCATGAAAACTAGGACCTAGAGCCTGGTTAAGCTTCTAGGTTTTTAGCAGTAATTCAGCTGAGATTCATTCTGGATGAGGACTCAGAGGCTTCCAGTTTGAGGAAACAGGATCAGCTGAGAATTTTGGAGATGAGGTTAGCTGTGGCCTGTTCTATCTCTCTGATCTTTCAGCATTCACCCCAATATCTGGCTCTGGGTTTGTTTTTATTAATAAGACCTTTTAAGATTTGTGTTACATACTATAAAGCTACAGTAATGAAAATAGTATGGTATTTACACAAAACAGACATGTTAATCAATGGAATTAAATGAAGACCCAAACATAATTCCACACACAATGGAAAACTGACTTTTGATAAAGAAGACATTACTAGAGCAATGGTAACACAAATTTTGTAGGAGTAATAAACTAATATCTGATTTGACTTAACACCCAATTCACCAGATACAACACATACAGGACACTGCTTGAGTAACCAAGAATCTGAGACTAGATAGCCCAGGGACCTAGGGTGAAACCAAATAGCACTAGTCTAAATAATAATATGTAGCAATAAATGATTTCTAATGGCATTTTTCTATACACATAGGTAAGAGTCTTGATCCACCATCATCAGAGAAGTTTCCTTCTGAAGCATATAGGAACAAACATAGAGACCCCCCAGCCAGACAATATGCAGAGTGAGAGACCTTGTACCACTCATCCCTAAATGTGATGTCTCCATCAAATCCCTTCCCTCGGACTCAGGGAACCCTGTGGAAAAGATTGAAGAGTATAAAAGCCAGAGAGGATGGAGGTCACCAAAACAAAAACCCTCTAAATCAACTGGATCATCACACATGAAAACTCACAGAGACTGAGGCAGAATGTACAGGGCCAGCATGTTTCTGCTCCAGATAGAATTCTAGAGCTCAAAGGAGAATTGGACACATTCCTCAACCCTCAGTTCTGAAACAATGTCCAACTGATAGTTAATGAAAGCCTTTGGAGTCCAGCCCTGAAAACTCTCTCCCAGAATCCTAAGAAGGCTCTACAAACCAGCGAAGGAATCTATCTATCTGAGGGTATCGGAATAAATCTGTTCACACCATGATTCCTCTGTCCATGTCTCTTTATTCTTTCTCCTCTTCTTCTCTTCTTTCCTCAAGCTGCAAGGTTTTTTCAATTATATACACACACAAAACAAAGGCAATTCTGTGGAAATTGCAAAGTTACAGAGCTTGGACGTCCCTTTATCTCTGAGAGTCCCAAATGTGACCTATTTGAAAAATTCCTTTCCTGACTATATGTCCTGCAAAATGGGAGATAATCTCATGGAGCGAGCTTTTACAGTTTGTCTCAGAGAACCCAGTGGAGATTAGGCTGTGGGAACCAAGGTTATTGACTGTGTGACTGCCCCACAAAGTGTGTGTGTGGAGGGCGGGGCAGGGAGGGAGCTACCCAGCACATGGGATAAGTTATGCCCAGTAAATAATCAAAGCACTGCTATGCCATGGGAATAGATCCTAAATTGTAATCGATGAGAGAAGCTTATGGCTTCACTCAAGAGATCTACAGCAGAAAACCGCCCAATCATTCAAAAGATATTAACTCCAAGAGGTCTTACATTCCTTGGTTTAGAGCTCCATGAGAGCCCTTGGCTCTGTGGGTTGGCACTTTTGTGAAGGCTGAGTTTCTCACTGCATAATCCTGTAGCTCACAGCGGATAGCCACTTACAAATGAAAATTCGGTTCCCTCAAGGAAGTCTCACTGAAGCAACACTACTCATAAGAGTAGGCTGCATGCCCAGCAGGAGATGGCCAAAAGAAAAATTCAAGGGTATCTTTGGAGGTTCCTTCTCTCATAATGTTATGCCAGGGCCTTGTCTTTTAATTTTAGCTTTGTAAAATTTTCACGTTATTTTTTTTTATTTTATTTCACTTCTGTTTTTTCTTCTGTGTTTTTTTTTTTTTTTTAACCTGGGTCCTTTGCATATTTACTATGGCTTCAAGTTTAGTATTTTTATGGGATCCCTGAGTGTGCAAACATGTGGGTCTCTGATTCTTGTGCCTTCTCTTGGCTCCTTTCCTTCTGTCTGTTTTGTCCTACTCAGATGTGTTAGTTTTTGTTTTATCTTTTTATTATTTTATTTTATTATCCCTTACAAGCCCGTTTGTTTCCTAATGAGAAATGGAAAGGGTTTGAATTCAGGGAGAGGGGAAGTAGAAAGAATCTAGTAGGAGTGGAAGGAAGAGTAACCATAATCAAGATATATAATGGGAGAAAATAATCTATTTTCAATAGAAAGGGATTTAAAAAAAGAAATTAAAGTTCTTCAAGAACTGAGAAGAGGTACCAGTGGGGTAAAGAGCTTGCCTTGTAAGCATGAGAACCTAAGTACAGATCCTCACTTCCCATGTAAAGGCAGATGTAGCAGCCTGTGTCTGTAATACTAGCAGTTCTTTGGTAAGATGGGTTGTAGAGACAGAGAAACACTCTAAGCTCAGCATCAATAAACACCAGAACCCTGTCTCAAACCTGATGGTCACTGAGGTGTGGCACCTGAGATTGTCTTCTGACCTCCACATGAATGTAGTGGCACATGTGTGGATGTACTCACAGTTATAAAAATGCATATCTATTTACACATATCATGCATACACATATCCTATCCATACAAATCATATAGAGACACATCCACTCACACATATCAAACACACATACCCACACACAGCATGGAAAGCTCTTCAAACAGAAAAGAAATTTTGTCTGTACATTGATGTTTACTGACATCAATGTTTGTAGATTTGTATTGGATCTTTATATTTTGTGTTACAACATCTCAAGCCAACAAACATAATGGTTTTATTACTTTACAAATTATTACCACTATTTAATTCATGTTATAAATAAAATTTCTAAAAGGACAAGTTCTACTTTCTCTTATTTTGAGCTAGTGTTCAAATCTATACCATATCCATAGCATTCTGTAAAACTGGTTATTTTATCTCTAAGACTTCATGTTCCTAAATTAAGTAGTGGTTTATTGATATTTTTCTAAGATTAACGTATTTTGTGCTTAAAGATGTTCTTTAATTTCAATATAGCTTACAAACATTCTTGCTTTGTGTGCAAGAATAAACATCAAAGTCTATGTTTCTACTCCATGTGTGATGTTACATTTGAAATCACTTTAATTTGAAAATTTAATCAAAGCATTTAGAAAAAAGAAGTAAAGTCCATATAATACAATTTTAGAGTCTTGAAAATAAGATTCAATGAGAATTTAAAACTAAATGATGCATGGCTAGCTTGAAGTTTATTTCCTTCAGTGCATAAGACATTGGTGCTATGAGTCATTATAGGGTTACATTTCTAGAATTTAGTAGACAGCTGGGATTTAGAAATGATAAAGAAAACACAACTTACAGTTTTATTTCCATCAGAAATCATCACTGCTTTAAAAAACAAAGCAGATAAAAAAGAAAACAGTTTATGTATACTTCCATGTAAAAGTTGAGTATAGTGTAAATCTAGCTACTTAAGTATTTTTTATTTCTTAATCTGTGAGTATATCATTCAAAGAACAAGTTTAGTGTTTTCAGATATTCACAGAAACAAAATATGTCTTAATATGTGCCTCACCAATCTTATACACTGATACACTGTCTAGCTGGCCAGGGCATGGTTTGTAAAACAGCATTAAAACAGAGAGACACCAAGCCCACTACAACACAAACTTCTGCAGCACTATGATACTTTCAATTCTGGTATTTCATTTCTTCCTAAGTAAACATAGTTTACTATTAATCCTTATAAATTAGATATTTTTCACTATATGATAAAATTGATAACTTGAGATGCTACAGGCTTCTCCTTACACACAAAGAATGATTTCCCCGAAGCAGATTCATTCTACGATTTAATTTTCGTATGAAGTAAAGGTCAGTGGGAGGCTTTAAGAAAGTTAATTTGCATAAGGTATGCATATTGAATATGAAAATAATATAATATAAAATATTCATAATTCAAGCTTTGAAACCCTACCTCAGGGCTGAAAAAGCAATTATTGTAGTCAATGGCTCAACAATTACAACAAACTTTTTTCTGAGGACATCTACTAATATACTGTCCTCCTGAGAGACTTAAAGAGAGAGATCTGTAAAACAGCAGCAAATAACTAATTAGCTATCCTTTGTGGTGCCTCAATCACACATTCAATGGTTTTAGGAAACGTATCAAAGGCAAATTTAACAAATAAGATATTACTGTATGTAGCTCTACTCATCAAGTTATTTCTAAGTCAACTTTGTGTACATATGCTTATTATCTCTTAGAATCTCACCAGATTTATACCAGTGGTTTTAACTATGGTGACCAAGATATTTCTTTGCTACCTGTATCCAAATGTCAGATATTTACTTATTTGCAACAGATAGAATTAGCATTTTCTTCACAAGAGTGTAGCGCATCTGCTGATGTGTTGTTTCTTAAAATCAAATTATCGTAATAGAAGTGTCAGAATTGCAATCTGTATTGAGGTTGTTCAACTGATTCATGTGCTGTTCTTTTCAAATAAAAATGACTAAGAACTCTATTTCTTAATAAAAAATCTTATTTTCTTATACTTTATTGAACATGTAAAAGAGGTTTCACAATGTTATTGTGGGGTTTGCCACATTTCAATTCAGGAACCTGATCCTGTTCCACTGTCTGTTTACATTTCTGTAAGGAATAAAATCCATACTTTTCAAGGTGTACCCTGCTTTTAGGTTTCTTCCTACAACATCCAGCTTTCAAGTATTCAATTTCCCACACCTCTGCACCTGCTACAGCAGTTGCCTCTCTTCACATCCCCTCTACCCTACAGCAACAGTGAGACAGAATGTGACTTCGAAATGTTTGTTTGACTTTGTAATCTGTGCCAGAAAAAAAAATGTATTGAGGGAAAAAAATCAATACTTTAAGGCAGAGGACATGGTGATAGGGTCAAAGAGAAGAAAGTATGCAGCTACCTTACAAACAGTCCCTGGGGAATGGGAAAGAAATGTTCCAGCTTTCTGTTAGAATAACTAAAATCAAGTTGAGAGGGGGTGGGTATGAGGTACAGGGAGCACATGATTTTCTTTTCCACAGATAAAGTGCATTTGTATGCACTAGATAAGTGCTGCACCATCAACTATGATGCTTTTTCTCAAATACAATGGAAACTACATCCCGTGGTAGTTGAATATTCAGATATATCATTCCAAGACCATTGTAGCATTAGTTTCTCTTTGTTAACTCTTTTTTAGTCAATACACTGAGAAACTGGGAACACAACCACTGCTACTAAAGAAATTCTTTTCAATTTGTACTCTATCACTTAGATTTAGTGCTCATGAACAGTCTCCTAGGGCAGTTCTAAGAGTGATGTGCAGATACATGCATTCAAGTCCACTTGGTGGTTCTATAGCACTTCTCTTTCTAGTAATCATAAGCAATAGTTAAATTATATTGAGCATACAAAATATACTGAGCATAGTGGCCTAATATTACCATTGTTTAATCCTGTGAAGAACAAACATGCTTCTTATGACTCACTTTTCTGGCTTTGAAAATAGCCATAATACCTTTGGTACACATTGACCTCTTGAGGGTGGGGCGAGAGGAGTGTCATATCCTACGTGCATGTCTCAGGATTCTCAATTATATTCAACAATATGCCCTAATCTTCAGGCTTTATATGGCCATATACTTTAGAGTGTGTGTATAATATATGGACACCCCTTGGTTACTCTGAAGTTAATCCCTAGGCTAATTTATAATCACTAGACAGGAAACTGATGGGATATTTCTTCATATAGTTATGTCAGCCAGTATCCCACCTTCCTTGATTTCTGCCTTGTAAAACGGTAATCAGTAATGTATTCACATACACATGCTCTGCCAACTTTCCACACTCACTGCTAAGTTTGTGGTGGTAATTTAATATGCAACAGTGTTACAAAAACCTAATAAATTCCTTTAAATCCCAAGCTCTTCATGTGTAGATTTTTCTTTTGATGTGTTTCTTCTATATTTGTTTAGTCATCATCTGACATTAATGAAAGCACTAAGCCTTTATATGTATATATGTCTGTATATGTAACATGTACCTATGTGTGTATATATATATATATGTATATCATGCACATTTAAGAAAGACTGAAATACATTAACGGATAAATTCTACTCAACAATTCCTCTTTAAAAATGTTATGCCCATAATTCACCAAGTACATCAACTGACTTTAGACTTGTGTAAAGTTCAATGGGATCATTGATCCGACTATATATTTGAGGCTGGGAAAGGTAGCAATAGATTTCTTGATTTCTTATTCAAAGCCAGGTCATTTATTCCCAGAGAGAAAATTCTTTTTGCAATGACATTTTTGGAAGTAGATTTGTTTTGTTTTCTTACAGTTTCTATGAAAAGGAAATAGAAAGCATTTTTTTTATTTTTAACATAATTTTTTATTGATTCTTTGGGAACTTCACATGGTGCAGCCCAGTTCCACACTTTTCCCATCCCTCTATATCTGCTTTTCATGCTTGCAGCATCATCCCACCCCAAAAGAAAATTTCAAAAAAAAATTATTAATAAAAAACCACCTTGGTCCTCCATCTTTCCCACTTCTCCATCGCCTGCTCATTCATCTTAGTGGCACAGGGAGCTGTCATGTGCTGTACAGTAAACCCTTTTGTCCAAACAGCTTTCCTTGCAAATATGTATTGTAATGAGTTGTTGGTCTGGTTCAAGGCCTCTGGCTTCTGGTACACTGTCAATGCTGGACCTTCACTGAAACATCTCTTGGATATCCTGTTTTGCCCCAAATCATGGAAATCCTGCAGCTATGGTTCCACAGGACAGTTCCTTCATGTTTTCCAGCATGTTATAGATGGGGTAAATGTTGGGGTGGGGCAACTCAAAGCACTGTGTGGGCCTGGGTGGTAGCTGAGTTGGTCAGTGAGGACCTCCTCTGGGATTGCCCACCTCAGAAAGGGGTGGAGCCAGCTATCCTGCACCTATGCCATTAGGGTCAGCTTTGGTGAGGGTGGCTGCTTGCTCTCCTGAATGCAGGGACAGCTATCCCATGAGGAGCAGGGACAGCTATCCCAGGACTAATGAGGGGTGGGGCCAGATTTCCCAGGATCAGCTAAGGACAGGGCTGGCTCAGCACAGCCCTCAGATTTCAACACCTATGGTTTACATGGCACCTGGTGGTAATACAGGCCAAGGACATCAGTGCAAGACCCCAGGTTCAACAAGATCGTGGACCCAGACATGGCCCTCAGCAACAGCTTGGGCCTGGATGTCACCATGGTCCCTAATGCAGTGCAGGACACTAAGATCAGAATGCCTCCAGTGGCTGCATGGCCCTCAGACACCAACATGTTCAGATGGTGGGTCAGACCTCTGTACAACCTTCAGTGGTAACAGGAGCCATGGACATCAACACAGACCCTGGTCACAGTAGCATTTTAAGTTTAATTTCAGCATGTGATTTGCTTATAGTTGATTAAGTTTTCCTTAGTCAAAGTGGAATAATGCATTAAAATACAAACTAGTATTTGATTCTATGTTTAACGGTCACATTTGAAAGTTGAGGAAACATATTTGATAAGAATGTTTTTTTTAGCTCAAACACTGTGATTGTTTTACCATTCTTACCTATAGACCTTCAAAAGGACAGTTGCAATAATTAATCCCTTGTTTCCTACTCCCTCCTGCTATAGTTGATAAATTCAAGAAATAAAATCTTTGTGTCAGGGGAGATGACTCAGCAGATAAAGCACTTGTTTCAAGCCTGATGACTGATTTTGATCTGTTAAAGGAAGTTACTCCACAAGTGTCCTCTGACTCACACAAGAGCACTGTAGTTTGTATATACATATGTGTGTGAACAGGCATGAGAGTGTGCTCAGGCACACACACAACATACACACACATACCCACACACATAGGCACACACATTATAGACATTAAAAAGGCGAAAGATTTATACGATCTGAAGAGAAACCAGAGCATTAGAGGGCTGATCTCCAAAATATATAAAGAATTCAAGAAACTAGACATCAAAATATGGAACAACCCAATTAAAAAAATGGGCTTTAGAGCTAAACAGAGAATTCTCAACAGAAGAATCTCAAATGGCTGAAAGACATTTAAGGAATTGCTCAACATCCTTAGTCATCAGGGGAATGCGAGACTCTGAAACACTATCTTACACCTGTCAGAATGGCTAAAATCAAAAACACTGAAGATAGCTTATGTTGGAGAGGATGCAGAGCAAGGGGAACACTCTTACACTGTTGGTGGGAATGCAAACATGTACAGCCAGTTTGGAAATTAGTATGGCAGTTTCTCAGAAAATTTGGAATCAAACTCCCTCAAGACCCAGCAATATCACTCTTGGGCATATTCCCAAGGAATGCTCAATCATATCACAAGGACACATGCTCAACTATGTTCATAGCAGCATTATTCATAATAGCCAGAACGTGGAAACAACCTAGATGTCCCTCAACTGAAGAATGGATGAAGAAAATGTGGTATACATACACAATGGAATACTACTCAGCAGAGAAAAACAATGACATCATGAGGTTTGCAGGCAAATGGATGGAACTAGAAAATATCCTGAGTGAGTTAACCCAGACTCAGAAAGACAAACATGGTATGTACTCACTCATAGGTGGATACTAGATGTAAAGCAAAGGATAACCAGACTGCAACCCACACTCCCAGGGAGACTAGGTAGTAAGGGGGACCCTAAGAAAGACACAGGGATCACCCAGTGATAGAGAAATGGATGAGATCTACATGAGCAAGCTGGAGGTAAGGTGGGGGTAATGGAGGTCAAGGGTCTGGGAATGAGAGCTTAGGGGAGTGGGAGGTTCGAGCTGGATCAGGAACAGAGTGGGAGAATAAGGAATGAGATACCATGATAAATGAAGGCACCATGGGAATAGGGGGAAGCAGACTACTGGCAATGGTCAAGAGGGTGCCTGAGCTGACCTACTCTGGTGATCAGATGGCTGAGCACCCTAACTGTCATCATAGAACTCTCATCCAGTGACTGATGGAAGCAGATGCAGAGATCCACGGGCTGGGTCCCAGGCAGAGCTCCAGGAGTCTAATCAAAAAGAGAGAGGAGGGATTCTATGAGCAAGATATATCGAGACCATAATTGGAAAGAGTACAGAGACAACTTGCCAAACTATTTGAGACACATGAACTGTGGACCAATAGCTGAGGAGCCCCCATGGTATTGGACTAGGCCCTCTGAATAAGTGAGATAGTTGTTTGGCTTGAAATGTTTGAGGGGCCCACAGGCAGTGCAACTGGGACCTGTCCCTGGTACATGAGCTGGCCATTTGGAGCCTGGTGACTATGGTGAGACACTTTGTGCAGCCTTGGTGCAGGGAGGAGGGACTTGGACCTGCCTCAATGGAGTATACCAGGCTCTGCTGACTGGCCATGGAAGACCTTGCTTTGGAGGAGGTGAGAATGGGGAGGTGGGTTGGGGGGGAAGGCTGGGGGGTGGGAAGAGGGAGGATGGGAGAATCTGTGGTTGATATGTAAAATGAATAGCAAATCTCTTAATTAAAAAAAAGGGGATAAAGATAATGAAAGACACAAAATCCACAAGACCAAGTTTTTCAGAGTAGGATGCAGGAACAACCACACAACCAACATACAGACCGTGTTCACATTTATTAATCAAATGGAAGTTAAAGTTTGAACCACTCTTAGATACCAAAATAAAATAAAATAAATGTTAAAAAAAAACTTTAAAATTACTTTTGAATTGACTTCCAGTTAGGGATAGAAAAATAATCCCTAAAAATACAGAGCAAAAATTCCTCTTCCAAAAGCTCAATGCTACCTAACAGTAATTTGGTTTTTAAAGAGAACATTGATAACATGCAAGTTCTTCACATCACACATATACACAGCCATCTGCCTTTATCTTCAAGCCAAATAATGAAATGTCAGTTTGAAACTACTTTTGGTTCTATGTAGTGATTCTAAACCAGAAAGCAGTTGTTTTTTTTCTTTTTTTCTATAAACATCTACAGACAGTGTAATTTATGGATTTCTATATTCAAAATATGATCTTATAAGCAGCTTACATGACACTAAGACTTGAACCTCTAAACATCTCTTACTGTATATTCAAAGTATTTTAAGTAATCCTATGACCTCTGTATACCCAAACATTAATTTAAAAGCAAAAACCTTTCCTATAAAAAAATAAACAAGCAAATTATGTTTTCTCTAAACTTTATGCAAATTTTTCTTGTCACTTAACCTTTTCTTTCATCTTCTTGGTTACATACTAGAAGGGGGTGAGTGGAAAGACATTGAAAACAATAGAGGGGCAAAGGAATTTGGACAACTGAACTCCCCAAAATACAGAAATCTTTCAAAAATATCAGGTGAAAAATACTCTTAGGAAACTAATAATAATAACTTTCATAATATCCTAGCACCTAATAGTCTATTTACTTGCTGTTTTCTCTGCAAAACCCTCGAATTCCTTGTGAATGTGAATTTCATTGAGTGAAACAGAAAAAAGAAAATAGTCATCTGTACATGTGCTTTCTGTCATCCTTCATCCTTAAATTCTGTGATAATTTATTAGTCAAAATTTAGCAGTAGTTTAAAAATAGTAACTCTCTCTCTATATTTTTTTACGTAAGTCTACTGAATAGTCTGGGGACCTAGGTCTATAACTGTAGACTGTTCATTTTGCTTTTCATTTTATTTTTGCTCTTCTTTGCTTGTTTTTCAGCTGCTACAAATTCCCCCAACAGAGAAGAGTAAGTTGAAATTGCAAAGGATTTCCTCCACACACACCACCACCTCTTGCTGGATATGGTGACCACTCAACCACACTAACCACAGTTAAGTTTAATGGATACAATCAAAGATGTAATACAGAGTTGTGTGTCACTGGAGGAAGGGAATAGGTTTACACGTCTGGATATCTTTGTTGTTGGGCAGTGTTTCTATGACAATGCTGGGTAATATAACAATATGGGGCCTCTGTCTGCAGTGCAGTTCATCATGGAGCAAAATGCTGCTGTGAGGCTTTTCATTGTTTATGAAAGGATTATCAGAGTGCCTGGACCAAACTGTCAAAACGAATATTGATATGTACATAAATACATAAGATATACTTGTTAGGTATAAGTAAGGTACTTGTTAAAATTATTTTGATGTTATTTCCACATGACAAATGTAGAGATTTACCATACAATATATTGAGTTTTTCATTTCAGCAGTTCATTTATTCTGATTTACAGAACTCAAAATCTTTTCTAATCTTAACATTATTTAGCAAGTCTTTTACATACATACATATGTACATATTTATATATGCGTGTTTATATACACACATGCATATGTATGCTTCTATTTAACATGTATTTTTAACTATATCTGTAGAACTGTTCACATAATATGCAGTTATTAAAAACTGAACTTAAATGAACCACATATGAGTTATGAAATCAGTAGGGAGGTCCTGATATTCTTTTGTCATTTGTAGAAGAATTATGAGTTTTATACATAGGCATTCATTTGTATTATTTAAATAGCAATGTCTTGTTTTGTGGTCTTGATATTTATTTTTATTATTTCATGTGTATTTGTGTGTCTGTGTGAGTTAATATTATATGTGTGGGGGTACCTGGAAAAGCCAAAACAGAGCTGGTGTTACAGGAAGTTGTGAGTTGCCCTATATGGATACTGGGGCCTGAATTTTGGGTCCTCTGGAAGAATAGCAAGTTTCTTTAACCGCTGAGCCATGATTCCAACCCCCAAAATACAATTTTTAAATCAAAATATGAGTTTTGATCTTCTCAGTTTACAACTATGATATTTTTAATGTTATATAACAGGGAAATTATTAGATTATACTTAGACTAGGTGGGTTGCACCACACAGAACAAAATTGAAAAAAATCAATGGAAAAAGAATAAGACTTTCATTTTTGTGACACATTATTCTTATAATGAACATAATGCAGACTTTTTGGGTGCTGATTAGTACAATTGCCTGACCTTGTAATTGTTTCTGTACCAGCATTAAGATATCACTAACAGGAGGAATAGTTACTTCAAGTCAATGAATAGACTCCACATTAAGTTATTTAGCAGGTTGACATTGCTTTGGGTATCCCTTTTTTTCCAGATAGTTACTCTGCCTTGGATCCCTAAACAAATGTAGCATTGACCCTGTAAACAGCATGCAATTTGAATTTCCTTCCTTGATATTATAGGAGTGTAGAATATTGATAGACATAGAAGCTGGAATATAATGAAATTGCCCTAAAATATTAGTTGCAAAACTGGACAGTTGCAAGGATTTATCCAAGCTGTGAATTTCTCTTTTTTTCATTTATTTTTTCAGTCATAAATTGACAATAGTCATTACTATTATATATAAATTATTTTAATGGTATATTAAGTTAAGTATATATTAATCTGAATAATGCTTGTTCAACATCAATTATGGTAAAACTCAAAGTATATTTTATGACTTATTTATGTTTTATTAACAATGGCTTCACCATTCTAGGCAGTCCTCACTCTGTGGTTCTGTTTTTGCTATGTCCTGGTGGAACTTCCCAAATTACTCACAGCCCTAACTTCACACTGTTCTTTGCTATGATGTTTGTTTCTCAGGTGTTTTCATTCTTCACATTCTCAGTTTTTGCTGCCCATTTTTATCTTATATTTCACTTGAAGAACCTTCATCTCTTTTTTGTTGCATATTAGCCATTACTCAGTGGACCATATGAAAACTACTCGCTTCTTTTTCTAGTCATTGTTCTAAATTGACCACAGGATTATGACAATTCCAAATTATAGAGATTTGCAGGTGTTTAACCTTCCCTTTACCAAGGTAAGCACATTGAAGATATGAACAAAGTTTATACATCTTTATATTCAACACAAAATTTCATACATAGTAAAAAATAGGAAACAAATATTCAGAGGTTGAAGATCTGGCTCAGCAGTTAAGATTGTATACCACTATTGTAAATGTTCTAAGTTCAGTTCTTAGTATCCATGCAGAACAGCTAACAACTGGTTATAACTCGAGCTCCAGAGGATCCAGCACTTTCCTCTGGACTCCAGCACACACACACACACACACACACACACACACACACACACACACACATATCAATTAAAAACAAAATAAATATTAAAGAAATCAAATGTTAAATAAATGAACTCATATGTGGATTAAAAAGCAAGTATCAACTTTTCAAATCTTTATCCTCAAACTTGAAAAATATTCAATGCTGCGTTAACTAACCACTTTAAGGAAATAGAAGTTAAAATAGGATCAAAAGTCAAATCCAATCTTCAAATTCAAAGCTTTTTCGATTATGATTCCTTCTGATATTATTCCCAGTAATGTCTTTCAAAAGGACAAGTGAGAAGTACAATGGTTGAAGTTTTTAATTTCTCCTCTTTGAAATACTTTTGGCAGTCACAGTGGTACTTGCCTGTAATCCCAGTACTCAAGAGGATGCAGAGGAGCATCATGAATTGAAGTCATCCTGTGCTACACAATGAATTCCACAGCAGCCCAGCCTACAGAGGACGACCTTACCTCATAAAAATAAGACAAACTAATATATATTTATAATTAAATAATAATAATAATAATATATTATTATTGTTTTAAATTGTACTTGTTTATAGAATATGGTATAATTCTCCCATACACATACATAGTAATGAACAAGTTAGAATGACTAAGATTCACCATCTTAAATGATCATTGGTTTTCTGATATGAGAGTATGCAAATCCTATTCAGTATTTTAACATATAGAATGCATTAAAACATTTAAGTTTTAATTATATCATCGATGAAAAGGATTAAATTTAAGCAACTAATTTTATTTATATAATTTTTAGTTTTAGGTTAGAACTATAAAAATAATACACTTGGAACCTTAAAAAAACAGTTGATTCAATATGCATTGTCACAAATTGCACCCCCTACATATTTAATTTTGAAACTTTTCTATGATGAAGATGTCAGATATTCTTATTCATATTCTTTCCAAACAGTTGTCATTCACCACCTGCTATAGAAAACCCACTCACACTTTAAAAGTCTCTAAAATTATGTAATAAATAAAAGTCTTTCAGATCCGTTAACCAAACTTCAAATGTCACCCACACCTTTGCTTGGCTGTATAAAAAAAAAAAGAAACTCTCAAAGTGTGAAGATAATAACATGAAGCTTTTTCTTACCCTCTCCACAAGCCTGCAAAATCTCTCCTAAGGTGATAGTGTGCCTTAAATTACGCTGAAGACCGAGAGAGAAAAGCTGGTACAGGAAGATGCCTGTGTTTTATAGTTGTGCCTACCTGGAAGCCGGGGTAATGATGCACAAACGAAGATGTTAAGATCATATTGAAGAGGCCCCTGCACAGTTGGGGGCTCCCTCTCAGATCCCAGATTAGGCACAAACCACACCCAAACACGAGTTTTCAAGAGAGAATATTTATTAAGTGGCTACTCTCTGACTCAGGCAGAAAAACAGCAGCAAATGACCTTGAGGTGTAATTTTTTTTTTTTTTTTTTTTTTTTTTTTTTTTTTTTTTTTTTTGGTTTTTCGAGACAGGGTTTCTCTGTGTAGCTTTGTGCCTTTCCTGGAACTCACTTGGTAGCCCAGGCTGGCCTTGAACTCACGGAGATCCGCCTGGCTCTGCCTCCCGAGTGCTGGGATCAAAGGCGTGCACCACCACCGCCCGGCTGAGGTGTAATTTTTAAGAGGAGAAAAAGGGAGGTCTGTGTTAGAATGGACTAGGATGCAGTGGGATGTTTTGATAGGGCATTTTAATTAGGTTAACCAAAAAGAGGCCTTGGATTGTTGGACTTTGGTAGTCAGCCTCAGGAAGAGTCTGGCATAAGAAAGTGTCCAAGTAAGGAGATAACCTTGATGGCCTGCTTTAGGGATGGTTTACAACGGAGAGGGAATGGGGAAGGACGAGGCCTACCAAAGCCATGTTTGCCCAATCCGGCTTCATAGAGCCCTTCACAAACTGTTAGAACTAATGCCGACTATTAAGAACAGATTATTTCCTGCTTTTCAACATCCATACAATACTTCCAAGCCTACACTTCAATTATATATATTCAATTCAATTATATATAAACTTCTGGACCCTCCCACAATGTCAACTCTCAGGTGAAATGAGGCACCTTATTCAGCAGCTCAAAGCTGTCATTGGCATGGATTATGAGGACCTATCAGCTTGGTTAGTCTACCCTCAAGCAGTACATATTATTGGGAATATTATAAAAACAAAACTCTCCTTCTTTTCTTCCTTCCTTTTTCCTTTCTTCCTTCTTTCTTTCCTTTTTTCCTTTCTCCCTTCTTTCCTTCCTTCCTTCTTCCTTTCTTTCTTCTTTACTTTTGTATTAGAGATTTTACACTAGAACTTCAGACAAAGCCAGGATAATTTTGAGTTCTTCATAACCCAGGCCCCTAAATCCCCTGAACGGTGTGCCTGTGCAGTAAGTGGAGCTTCCCTTTTCTATGTTTCATTGTTTTAGTGAGGGCTCCACTCAGATAGACAGAAAGCAGGGCAAAACTTTTGTAAGAACCGTGAACCAGGAGGTCTGCTGCCAGACTGTTCCCTAGAAATGACAGGGTAGCTGCACACACAGCACATCAACAATAGAGCTGAACAATAACAACGCCAAGGGTCATCTTACCGTGGAGGAATAAATCTCCCAGACCTCACCCTAAGACAAAAAACTATTGACAACTAACATTTACTGAGAGATGGAAGATTAATCTTCCCCAGGAAGGAAACCACTAATTGGTTATCTTATACCACGTGGTCAGCAACGAAATTACATACACACAAAAACACTAAAGAGACTCAGCAGGTTGTACATATGTATTTATGAGTGTGTGTGTGTGTGTGTGTGTGTGTGTGTGTGTGTGTGGTGTGTTTATAGCAATAATAGAAGACACCATGAGTTTGAGAGGGATTAAAGTTTGAATATGGAAGGAGGTGGAGGAGGCAGAGAAGAAAAATTTAATTTTTAAAAATTGTAAAAAGTTTAAAAAACAATTTAGATGAGAAAAGTTGACTTAATATTTCTAGGAAAGACTAAACAACAACAACACAGTGATCAGGGCAATGAATATACGTACGGGTGACACAATGCCACAATAATTTAACAACTGTAAAGAGATACATACCTTCTATAATTTAAATTTACGTAATTTAAATTTTTAGTAGGCATAAAGTTTTCTACCAGTAATCTAGGAGAAATAAAGAAAAAGATAGCCCAGTACAGAGTTGTTCAGACTCAGCTTCAATGCTCCAGTCACATGGGAGAATTAGAGGACACCAGAAGTGATGCAGGTTATGATAAGGATCTTATCTAGAATGTCGATGCTTAGAAATTTGTGTATCTTGTCCATTATCTAAGATTCTACATATGTAAACTTTGACTCATTTCACCAGTTAATTTTTAACGAAGTTTTAAGGGTACAAAAAAGACATGGAATTACATAAGTCCTGTTGAAGAGAAAAATAAAAACCAAGAAGAGAGTTAATGTGGAAAAGCATTTTTTTAGCCAATAATCTTTACACAATATCAAAGGAAGAAGCAGTTTTGTTGTATTTCAAATAAGTAATAAGAACAATTTGCTGGAAAAAATTAAGAGTTAAGAAATAGTCTTTCAAGAGAAGAAGAATGATTCGTGTTTAATCAAAGAGCATATTGTTTTAGCTATAAGACATGATAAGAATAACTGAAGAGGCAGGCGGATCTCTGTGAGTTCGAGGCCAGCCTGGTCTCCAAAGCGAGTTCTAGGAAAGGCGCAAAGCTACACAGAGAAACCCTGTCTTGAAAAACCAAACAAACAAATAAAAAGAATGAATAAAATGAAAGCATTATTCCTTGTTAGGTTAGTGTCACAACTAAGACTCGCTAAGCTTTCTCAGTGTCCTGAGCCATATATAACAAAGAATGGAGAGATATCTGCCTTTGGACTTAGTGACATGATATTTCATGCCGGTGTCTTCTGTTTTCATCTCTGGATTGTTTTATGTTACAGTCTATTCATGTTGCCTACACTACACATTCAGAAGCTATGAAATGCTACCTTTGACATAAAAGTTTCTGTATTTTAAACCGAAGGTGAAGATAAAAATCTATCATAAATTAAACATTCCTAGAGGATATAAAGGGTTCATAAGAGGTAAACCCAGAGAAAATGTTGTGAAATTAAACTATTATCTCTACATTTTAGGAAGCCAACATGAACGTAAAGCTTCAAAACAGCAATAGAAAATAAAGATATGAGGTGTTAGTGGGCAGGGGTGGTTTGTGGCTCAGCTGCCTGTCTTCTTTCTTTGAGATTTGCAATATCTTCATTTTGAATCTCTCTCTCTGACAGTAATAGTAACCAATCTGCTGACACTGTCACATTAAAATCCTCTATAAGAAGCTTATATGAAGTGCCACGTTGAAACTTTTCAAACGTCCTTTACATGTTATAATACAGACACCAACATAATCATTACTTGAATAGAAGTATGAGAAGCTTCTATTCAAACAAGATGAAAACTGAGGAAGACCTATTATTAGTAGGCTTGGCTTGTGCAAAGAAGAGGATGTAGAGACAGTACAGCTCACGTATGTCAGCAAAAGGTAAAGAACAGCAACACCAGAAAATGTTTGCCAGGCTTTCAGAATGGTTAGGATGACCCTGCAGGTGGAAATAGAAAATTTCAGCAAATTTAAGAAATAGTCCGGCAGATTCTCAGAAGGTAAAATATAGTTACCATATGACCTAACAGTCCCAATAAAATTATGAATCTAAAATTAATGAAAACATATATATATATATGTAATACAAACATATATATATATATATATATATATGTAATACATGCAAAATTGTAGTCACAGCACCACATTGATAAAAGTCAAGAAACAGAGTGAGTCCAAAAGTCTGATAAGTAAAATATGGTATTATTGATGTACTGAAATACTGTACTTTAATGAAGAATTATTAATACACAGACTTTGTCAGTATCAAATGCAAGAGTATAGTTAGCAAAGAGCACACGCTGAACCATTCTGGAATATGACATATCAGTCACATAGTAAATGTACAATGACAAAAGTATATTGACTATATTTATAAGCATAAAAGTACAAAAGGAGGGGAGACATAACGGCCTAATGAGGAAAGTGCCATAAAGCTGCTTGTGTTTATGACTGTACAAATCTATGGATATTTGAAAATCTATTGAATTGTGTAGTATAAGTGGATGAATATATGATTTATGAAATATATTTCAAAACAGCCATTAAAACTTTTGCAATATCCATAATAAGAAAAGAAAACTCAACCCTCAAGAAAGAGAAAAATTCATTATAGTTAAAACAAAAGTACATGGAGAGGAAGACTACATGGTCAGATTAGAAATGTAAGCAAGTGGCAGACTTGTCAATACAATAATTCAATAATTAAAAGCCATGTTATAAAATTTGATATTGATCCTAACTTTCAAAGAAAACAATTTAGTTTAATGAACCAGGAGAATGACATAATCATACTTTGCTCTAGAGAAGTCAATAGATAATACATTAAAGAAAATGGATTTTGAAAGAAAAAATGAGAAAAGAGAAGTGATTATTCAAATGTTGAGTAGCACTATAGCAAAAATGATAGTGAACAGGCCCAACCTCAGAAGCAAAGACAGACAGCAAAGAAAGGATGGTTTGTAGAAAAATTCAGAACCTTCTATAATAAGACTTGATAATTCCTTACTATGCAAAAAGAGAAACACAGAACAATTATAGATTATGCTTTGTGAGTTCACTTGAATACTTTAGTTGCTATAATTAAATACTTCAAATTGAGTAGCAGTAGAGTCTTGTAAGGCTGAGGTCAAGGAAGGTCATAAAATTACATGTTAACTTTGCAATGCCTGTTAGCTGATCAGTGTACAGTTAACACAGTGAATGGGCTGCAAAACTATAGAGGATATTGGTTTGATGTGTGTTTAACTGATATCATACTTATCAGAAATTACCTTCACAAAATTTTATTTACAGGAATTTTTACAGTAGCTCTCAGCATCTACTACATCAGTTGCCTTTTATGCTTTTTAGCAGCATTTTGTTTTGTTCAGCATTAATACTATTACAAAGAATATATATAATCAAGGGATTTATCTTTAATTAGAATGAGATAGATAGACTTTTTCTTGTATTTTATTGTTTAAATTAGACTGACAGTCTAGATATAAAGCTTGGTGGCATAGTGGTTTCCTCACATATTCAAATCAGTAGTCCAATCCTAAGCACTACAAATCAAGTCATTCATGGTGCCATTACAATCAGCAATACAAAGAGCTTTGAGGTTGTACAGTCATCAACACAACTGATTTAAGAGCATTTTACAGTTTTATTTATTCATTCATGTGTAGAAAAATAAACTAATTGAAATGTCTTTGAACATCAAATATTGGTTACTTTATTGTCTGATAGTAGGAAACATGGAGGCAGAAGTGAGAGGAAATGGTTGAACGGGATGAGGAATAGGTAAGAAGGGTAGAAGAGAGAACACCATGAGGAATAACCAACAGTAAAGATCTTCTGAAAAAAATCATATATATATTACTACCAAAGAAGCTTCCTAAAATTCAAACATGTTCATATGAAGAGAGTTTAAATGCAGATAACCTATAATGAGGATATAGTGCTTCCTTTAGACACCACAGGCTAACTAATAGAAAGTCGAGTGTCAGGAATAGTTTACCTCCACTGGATTCATTAGCCAGTGAGGTCCATAGTCCTCCAAAAACTATAGGCTCCTATTTAGCAGAAGATATATGTTACAGATGAAACACGAAAAAAAAAAAAAAGAGTTGACAATATGTTGACCTTCAAACTACAACTCAAATAAACACTTCATTCTGTAAGGTTTTCCTTGTCAGGTATTTGGTAACCACAACAAAAAAGTAACTAATTTACTAATTAGTTAACTAAAGTTTACTAATTTAATTTAGTAAACTTTAAAATCTGTGATACATATAATGTAAAATTTTTGTTTTAGATTTATTTTATTTTATGAGCAGGAGTGTTTTGCCTGAATTTGTGTGTGTGTGTGTGTGTGTGTGTGTGTGTGTGTGTGTGTGTGTGTGTGTGCATGTGTGTGTGTGTGCACTGCCTACATGCCAGGTACTTACAGATGTCACAAGATGGTGTTGGAACCCAGGGAACTGAAATTACAGAGGTTGTGTGTCACCAAGTTTGTTGTGGGAACTAAATCCCTTTCCTTTGCAATAGCACCAAGTTCTCTTTAAGGTCCAACCCACCTTTCCAGTGCCTTGTTTTGGTTTTGATCTTTAAAGATTTATTCTCAGTAGTATGTTTTTGCTGGCCTTTAACATAATAATCCTCATTGCTTCATGCTGCCTGTACCAGTGTATTCCATTATAAATATAATTTACAGTAATAGAGGTTTATTTCATCAAGACAACATGGAGTGCCGGGAGGTGGTGGCACACGCCTTTAATCCCAGCACTCAGGAGGCAGAGCCAGACGGATCTCTGTGAGTTCGAGCCCAGCCTGGGCTACCAAGTGAGTTCCAGGAAAGGCACAAAGCTACACAGAGAAACCCTGTCTCGAAAAACCAAAAAAAAAAAAAAAAAAAAAGACAACATGGAGATTCCAAATTTTTATAGTTCAAATAGTAACATAGATTCAAAACATACAAAATAATATTGAATAAATATAGTATCTGGGAGAAAATAAGCCAATAACATTGTTACAAAATGTGTTTATAGATTATAAATCTATTGTTATACAATGTATTTATAGATTATATCCCATACTCTGAAAATGTATTTTCCCTGAAAATTCATTCAGAAGTTAAAAAGTTCAATTAAAATTTCTGAATATTTATATGTGTTGGTCTTTGACATAGAGTTTTATGGTCAAGTTTGGAGGGTAACCAAGAGTACTAGTAATAGCCTATACTTTTCTGAGGGAGGGGCGGATCCATGAATTATGACTGGCCAACAATTATTAAAGACATAACCTCTTATTGGTACTGTACAGTTATGTTTTCTTTGTTATTGACTGCCTAGTGGTGTCTAGTGGGGGGTCTATTGTCCTCTTAAAAGGTAGAGCTGCTTACACTCTTTTTATATATCGCCTATATATATTTTGGAAAACCTCTACAAGATTAGGTTTCCATATGACTTTCATTAAATGCCTTCAGTATTAGCTATCCTTGCCATATTCTGCCCTCCACCCTTCCTTCTTATTACTAACTCCATTTAAATATTCTTATTCTGTTACTCATCCTTAACCCTTTATTCTGCATTCTATTGTCCCACCTTTGAAATCCTTATACCATGGCGCTTTAGTAATTTATTCACCTCCATGGGAATTCCAAATGGAAAACATATGTCTGAACATTCAAAGCCCAGATTCACTAAAGAAAACAAGTCTGGATCACCTCACTTACAATGATTATTTCCAGCTCTATTTGTTTACCTGAAAATTTCATGTTCATTTTATTAACAGCTTACTAACACATTAGTCATAGAACATGAAGAAAGCCAACTAGAACTCATCTAGAAGTTTGAGAAGTCTCATTGTTATTGGCTAGCTTTTTTGGTGCTGGAAGGTATTATGCACACTACTTGAACAGAAAAGGAATCACAAATCTTACCCATCAGTGAACTCCCCGAGCTACAATAAATAAGCAGTATTAGCAAGACAAAGCCACTGGAGCATTACTGGTACAAATATTATGAAAGCAATGACAACTTTCTGATTTGATTAAAGCCTGCTATACTAGTTAAAATCATAACTCCTGACAACAGGATTAGGACCAATAACCTGTGTCTAGATGGTTCACAGACCCTAGGGAGAATCTACTACTATTACTCTTCTAAATGGGCATAGTTTTATTTTTTTATTTAAGAATTTTTTTTATTTTACATACCAACCACTGTTCCTCTTTCCTTCCCTTCTCTCACTCTTCCTCTACCTCCTCCCCCCACCCCCTATGCACTCCTCAAGGTAAGGCCTCCCTTGGGTAGTCAATACAGACTAGAATACCAAGTTGGGGCAGGACCAACCCTTCCCCTCTGCCTCAAGACTGATTAAGGCATCCCACCATAAGGAATGAGCTCTAAAAAGCCAGTTCAAGTCCTGGTCTCATTGCCAGGGGCCCCACAAACAGATCAAGCCACACAACTGTCACCCATATTCAGAGGGCCTAGTTTGGTCCAATGCAAGCTCCCCAGCTATTAGTTCAGGGTTCTTGAGTTCCCACTAGCACAGGTCAGCTGTCTCTGTGGTTTTCTCCACCATGATCTTATCCCCTCTTGCTCCTCCCTCTCTTCAACTGAACTCCAGGAGCTCAGCCAAGTGCTTGGCTATGGATCGCTGCATCTGCTTCCATTAGTCACTGGATGTAAGTTCTATGATGACAATTAGGGTAGTCACCAATCTAACTATAAAGGAAGGCTAGTTCAGGCATCCTCTCCACCTTTGCTAGGAGTCTTAGCTGGGGACAATCTTATGGGTTCCTGGGGATTTTCCTAGCCTCAGGTTTCTCCTTACCCCCATAATGGCTCACTCTGTCAAGATATCTCTATCATTGCTCTTCCTGTCCATCCCTCCCCCAACTCAGCCATCTCAAACCCTCTTGTTCCCACCCTCCCATTCCCTCCCCTCTACTCCCCCCTTCCCAGTTTACCCAGGAGATCTCCACCATTTCACCTTCTTGGGGCAATCCATGCATGTCCCTCTTAGGGGCCTCCTTTTTAGCTAGTTTCTCTGGGATTGTGGATTATAGCCTGGTTATCCTTTGTTATGCATCTAATATCCACTTATAAATGAGTACATAATGTGTTTTTCTTTCTGCTTCTGGGCTACCTCACTCAGGATGATTTTCTCTGGTTCCATCCATCTGCCTACAAATTTCATGTTAATGCTTTTTACCACTGAGTAAGACTCCATTGTGTATATGTACCACATTTTCGTTGTCCATTCTTCAGTTGAGAGTCATCTAGGTTGTTTCCAGGTTCTAGCTATTATGAATAATTCTGCTATGAACATAGTTGAGCATGTGTCCTTGTGGTGTGGTTCAGCATCTTTTAGGTATATGCCCACAAGTAATATTGCTGGGTCTTGAAGTAGATTGATTCCCAATTTTCTGATAAACTGCCATACTGATTTAAAAAGTGGCAGTACAAAATTGCATTCCCGGCTGGGCGGTGGTGGCGCACGCCTTTAATCCCAGCACTCGGGAGGCAGAGCCAGGCGGATCTCTGTGAGTTCGAGGCCAGCCTGGGCTACCAAGTGAGTCCCAGGAAAGGCGCAAAGCTACACAGAGAAACCTTGTCTCGAAAAACCAAAAAAAAAAAAAAAAAAAAAAAAAAAAAAAAAAAAAATTGCATTCCCACCAGCAGTGGAGAGTGTTCCCCTTTCTCCACATCCTCTCCAACATAAGCTGTCATCAGGATTTTTTATCTTAGCCATTCTGACAGGTGTAAGATGGCATCTTAGAGTCATTTTGATTTGCATTTCCCTGATGACTAAGGATGTTGATCACTACCTTAGATGTCTTTCAGCCTTTTGAGATTCTTCTGTTCAGAATTCTCTGTTTAATTCTGTATCACATTTTTTAATTGCTATTCAATACAGTACTTGAAGTTCTAGCCAGAGTAATAAGACAACAAAAAGAGATCAAGGGGATACAAATTGGAAAGGAAGAAGTCAAACTTTCACTATTTGCAGATAATATGATAGTATATGTAAGTGACCACAAAAATTCTACAAGAAACTCATACAGCTTATAGACACCTTCAACAGGATACAAAATTAACTAAAAAAAAAAATCAGTTTTTTTTTAGTTAGTAGTCCTCTTATATGCAATGGATAAACAGGCTGAGAAAGAAATCAAAGAAACATTACCCTTTACAATAGCCAGAAATGACAAAAATCTTGGGAGTAACTCTAACCAAACAAGTAAAAGACCTCTATGACAAGAACTTTAAGTCCTTGAAGAAAGAAATTAAAGAAGATATCAGAAAATGGAAAGATCTCCCATGCTCTTGGATAGAAGAGGATTAACATAGTAAAAATGGCAATCTTACCAAAAGCAATCTACAGATGCAATGCAATCCCCATTAAAATCCCAACACAATTCTTCACAGACCTCAAAAGAACAATACTCAACTTCGTATGGAAAAACAAAAAACCCAGGATAGCCAAATAATCCTGTACAGTAAAGGAACTTCTGGAGGCATCACCATTCCTGACCTCAAGCTCTACTACAGAGCTATAGTAATTAAAACAGCTTGATATTGGCATAAAAACAGACACATGGATAAACAGAATCAAATTGAAGACCCTAACATTAATCCACACACCTATGAACATCTAACTTTTGACAAAGAAGCCAAAAGTGTACAATGCAAAAAAGAAAGTAACTTCAACAAATGGTGCTGGCATAACTGGATGTCAGCATGTAGAAGATTGCAAATAGATTCATATCTATCACCATGCACAAAACTCAATTACAAGTGGATCAAAGACCTCAACATAAATCTAGTTACACTGAACTTGATGGAAGAGAAAGTAGGAAGTAGACTTTAATGCACTGACACAGGAGACCACTTCCTAAATATAACACCAGGAGCACAGACATTGAGAGAAACAATTAATAAATTGGACCTCCTGGAACTGAGAAGCTTCTGTAATGCAAAGGACACCATAAATAAGACAAAATGACAGCCTACAGAATGGGAAAAGATTTTCACTAACCTCATATCTGACAAAGGGCTGATCTCCAAAATATATAAAGAACTAAAAAAAAACTAGACATCAATAAAACCAAATGGGCATTATTTTAAACCAACTCCTAATGATTTATCATTGAATCCATAGATTAGTGCGTTTCTTAACCCTGATCAGAGGTTTCATTTTGTGGTAGATGGTGATTAACACAGATACAGAACTGGACAAGGTGCAGACAATAAGAGACTGTAGAATATCCAACCCTAAGTGGTGCATCTACAGCATACCCTGGCCTTCCAAGGCTCAGAGATCACTGCATATGAGGGATCAGAAAGCTTTTAAGAACCAGAGAAAGTGGATAACTACCAGGAAAGTGTTTGAATATACAACAGGGAAGTTGCACATAAGAATTCACAACAATTTAGACAACATGTATAAGACCCGTGTAAGCTCATTCCAGACAAAATCCTAACTTGGAGAGGGAAGGCGGGCATGATGTCTCACCTCCTACTAAACAACTACAGGCAACTGATAGCTATTGGGAGAGAATTTTTGTTAAAGATGTAACCTTTGGTTGGTTGACTATACTGTAGTGGAAAGCCAAATATTTAAGACTATATGGACACCAAATCAATATTTGAGGGTATTGAAACAAAAGGAACACAAAGGCATGGGGTTAGGAGAAGGGATGAATATGATCAAAATACATTGCACAAATTTCTCAAATACTAATAAAAATAATGAAAATAACTAAAAAACAATCATTGAGTGATATTTATAGAAGTTAGCTAGCAGAATCAATATTTTGTGTGGAAATGGCAAGAGTTAAGATCACCTCAAAGAGCAAATGATCCAAAAACCTTGATTAGAGCTCTCTCTGTTAAAATGTCATAACTAAATATACAATATTAACAGAATTGAGAAAGGTTTAAATGAAATAGAGTAATATATCATGAAGAGATATTTGGATGTGTGGCCATTTAAAGATGTAAATACTACACATGAAAATAAGTCTCCCAAATTAAAAAAAAAAAACATTTCCATGATCTTAAAATAGAGAAATACACATAATGTATTTTGAACAGAAATAAAAGGTATTAACAATTGCAAAGATTTACCTATCAGACCTTAAAAAGTTTCTGTTTGTTATAAGTACTGCTAAAAGAATAAACAAATCAAGGAAAAAAGAAAGGCACTTGACAAGCTAAGGAGACATGCTCTAGATTGGATAGGCTTTTACAAATGGGCAAAAATAAAAACAATTAAAATTAAATTAAAACTTAATAATTTGCAAAACACACTCGGTCATGAATATAAAAAACGCTCAATGATATTCAAATAGCAATTAAGTCCATATAAGGTTGTCTGAAATCATATGTGACAAATAAAATTCAAAATAATATTTCATCTGTATTTAGTACCTGTACTAGAATTATGGCAGGAGTTAAAGATTCAACAAAGTAAGAATGCAACAAACAATAAATAGTCCTGATAAAAGAGTAGACTTGTTTTTTAAATAAATTAAATATAAAGTTGGCTTTTAAAATATGCCAAAAGTTAGGTGCTAATGGACAGAAAAGCATTATGTCAGAAGGCAACATATTTAAAAAAAATTGTCTAGCTCACCAATGACTGCTGAGTATAGCATTAATTTCAATAAGGACAGATTGTGGCAACTGGACAGTGGGCAGATCACCATTTTTTGCCTACTTAAAGGATTATTTTCTTTGACATTGTCAGGAAATGAAATAACTATCATGCTCATTCCTTATCTACAATGCCAAAGGTGATAGTTAATCTAGATTTCTATGCCATACATACTTGTTATTCTTTTCTGCTGATGAACCATCCTTCATCCTTCTGCCTTTCAGTTTTCATTTTCTGGATTTGTGTGCATCATAGAAAATTTTAAAAAATCAAAAATTTTCAGAAGTTAATTCCTTAAAATAGTTTTATTTGCCTTAATTAATTCTATTCATTTACTTTTGAGACGGCTTCTCACTATGTAGCCTAGGCCCACTTTCAACTCCAAATCCTCCTGTCTTATGCTCCTTGGTTCTAGAGTTACAGATATGTGCCACATGTCCAAACAAGATTGAAACATAAATTATCTAAATATATTTTATAGCTGTCTTTTACTATTGGCTTTAGTTGCTACAACAAAATAAGATATATTATTTGAAGAAAGCCCAAATAGATTATTCCTCACTCATTTAGAGATTGGCAAGCCATACCAAATGTAATGTACTGGAACATCTGACCTGAGGTAAAGGCATTCTTTCTGCCTTGAAAATAGTTCCCCTTTTATTGTGGATCAGAGAAAAAACTCCAGATCTCTTCTTTTGTCAAAAGAGCAAAAATACTATCATGGATGCACTACTTTCATAACTTCATATAAGCCTAGCAATTTTCTAAAAGCCCCAATTTGGGATACCATGTTGTTGGGAATTAGGGTTTTCACATGGAATTTTGGAGGAAAAAATACATGAAGTATATGGAGTTCCATCCCTGGCTTTCCTCAAATCCCTGTCCTTCTTATCTCAAGAATCCCCCATCTTTATTTATTATGAAATCTGGAACATAATGTCTCATCTAGATCTCATTCAAGTCAAATACGAACAAGGCTCAAGACGGATGTCTTCTGTCTAAGAATCTCTGAAGCAAGATAAATAATATGCTCTGCAAATACTAAGGTTTCAAAAGTCATTGGACAAGCACTCCAATTCCAAAGGGAAAATATAGGAAAGAAAGAGGCATTAGTATACACAAGTGAGTTTTAAATCTATCAAAGCAAATAACATGAGATGCTAAAGCTCAACTATAATTTCTGCTAGCTTGACTTATTCAGCCCTCAGGGAACTCCTGATGGACAATATTACCTTCATGGCTCAGTAGTGTGCCACCAACTGTCCTCAGCCTGTGAGATATTTCACCCCTGGGACTCCGGCAAGTATGGGTCATAACACTAGGAGAGTAAGTGATCCCACCTACTGGAATCTGATGGAAGTGATCTGTCCTAAACCATGGCCATGAACCTCTCTGGACTATCTTCCAGAAGCTTCTTCACATTAGCACAAGTTCCAGTTGAACATCTTTCCTGCCATGTGGAATATAAAAATCTAAGTTATATGACAGCCTTCCTGCATCCCATCACCATTTATTCATTTCTAACAGGTATTATTCTCCTCTGGGGTAACTGATAATTAATCCCATGGTAAAACTCCTAGTGAGTTAAAAGTTGCTCAGCTTTATCAAGAGTTTTCTTCAGCACATGTTTGCTAAATGTCATTAGTTATT
This sequence comes from Peromyscus eremicus, assembly GCF_949786415.1. Taxonomy (NCBI): domain Eukaryota; kingdom Metazoa; phylum Chordata; class Mammalia; order Rodentia; family Cricetidae; genus Peromyscus; species Peromyscus eremicus. The sequence goes on from NC_081431.1 coordinate 48,978,935, forward strand.
GGTTATCTTTTGCCCAACAATGTATTCTTTTTGTCATTTCACTCTTTTCATTTTTTGTTATAAAGAGAAGGAAACACACCATTCGTTCTATAACTTGTTCAGAGGGTTCCCTGCTAGATATCATTTTCATGTCTTGAAACTCCTTCCTTCCCACAAAACACTAGGATGTAAAGTAAATTCAAAAAATTCTTTGTCATCATAGTATCATCTTCCAAGCATTGTCAAAAATGTCCTATTATTCCATCAGAAATGTCCTTAGCACTGTACTTGACTTCCATATTTCTACCAATATTCTATACATTTTACTGCTACAGTTAGGCATTTATGTAAACTATCTAAGAAGACAGAACACTTTTCAATCTAAGCTCTCAATGCACCATCTGTTGAATTCCATTTCTGGAATTTTCTGGTATATGCTTCAAACTCTTCTATTGATTATGCATACCCCAGTTCCAAAGTCATTTCTATATTCTTTGGTATGTGCTGTGTAAGCACTCTACCTTTCAGGACTCACTTACACCACATACACACATACAGAGAGAGGGGGGTGTTCTGTTTCTCACAGTTTTTGAGGCAAGAAGATACATTGTCTGATCAGGCCCTCATTCCTGGTTTGTAGGCAGCTGCCTCCTCACCACAGTCCTGTGCACCAGGAAAAATTATCTCTTTTCTCTCATATAAAAACACTAATCTCATCATGCCCTGGCCTCTGCCTACTTACTCCTCAAGGCCCCACCTCCCATAGAAGTTAAAGTTTCAGTATGTGATTCCAGTGAGAAGAACACACCACAATCATACACTCTAGAGTAATTATGTTTTAAAAGCCCTTGAAATCCATGATACTGTGAAGGATCAGAAAACACATCCATTTGATAATTCCCTTTATAATAAAGTCTATAAATCCTTCAATGTCCTCTATTCTTTATTTTCACTTAATTGTTTGGAAGCTGCTTAGATTGCTTTAAAGGGTCTGACCCACCTCAAAATAATGACCATGTACAGTAAACACACCATTACATTAGCTGTATTAGATATGTATATTGCTATTATTTTTAACTAGAGGAATTGATAGATAAATAATAGCATATGTTCCTTTTCACAGGTTAAAATAATTATTCTTTTGGGAACATTTCGTTAATGGCATTTATAGAAACCTAAATTCCATCCAAGTTAAAAAAAATGTGCTAGTTGAAAACTGACTTGCAAAATAAGCAGATAGATGTTTTTCCATTGTAGAAATAGACTTTTTCTGTGTTGACTTCTGAATTCAGTTGACATGCAGGAACAAAGCTCAGCTGTCATCTGGAGATAAACTATACGTGACGTACAGAAGTAAGAGACATGCCTCGGTCCTCAATGTGGTTATGAAACAAGAAAAGTGTTCTCTGCTTCAAATCTGAATTATATATTGGATAGGATTTAAACACAAGAACTGAGTCAGGATCTGTTCTAGAAAAGTGACCAGCAGTTCTGTGGCATAAAAACATATTATAAAAATGATATTTGCACTTAGTAGATATTTACAAGAGGTTCACACAAATCCCAAACAACCTGAACTAGAGAAATTCATTCATTGTCTAGTTGATTTTACTGTCCAATAGTTTCTAAAGCTCTGATAATGTTTGCAGTGACAATGAAGAAGTCATCATAAGCTGTCTTTTATTTCTAATGATGACATTGAAGAGATTAATTCAGGGGTCAACCAAAATAACAATTATAGCAGTTTCTTTGACATTTTACTTTCCACCCAAGAAGTGACACAATTTATATCATACTTACATTATTTATATTTATTTGGCACTTACATTATTAAATAACATTGATAATTTTATTTATTTTCAACTTGCTGTTATTATAGAAAAATAACAAAAATATGAACTTGCTAAAGAATATCTTTTTAAAAAACTATAGTAAAAACCACAGCGGTGAAAAACAAAATGCTTTTCCCTTGAGATTAAGAACAAAGCAAGGATGCCCCTGGTGCTGTTAGTCTTCCCTCTATATGTCAGTCATATCGCACTGGCAGTTCTCCTAGATGCAATTAGTGAAGAGTAGGAAAAAATATGTAAAGATGGAGGAAGAAGACAAATATCTTTGTTTGACTTAGCATGGTTGTCTAAGAACAAAAACTCCTGAAAAATAAAATGATAACCTAACAACTTGGAAGGTACAAGATTAATATACCAAAATCAACTTTTTAAAATTTACTTTTTTACTTTATTTAGCTAACAACATGTGAGTGTCACCAGTGCCCCTTTAAAGATACTTTGACACACTAGCAATTGTCCATAGGCATCTCAGGTGAATAGGACTATTGATTGCTTGCTTCCCTGGGTAGCTTGCAAACACCTTCTGATACTGTGAAAGCAAGACTACAGGAAGGAGAATTTCAGGTTAAATCAAGTTCAAAGCTTTCAAGTCCTGTGTCTGGACTGTGTATCTTTAGCAATAGGGATGTACCTTCAAACTCTTGAGAGGCAACTAATGGCAACAGCAGCAGACTGTATCACTTTGTGAGCCTCTTTGGACTACCTTAACCAACAAGCTGAATAGCAGTTTTTCATGCCAGGTACTAGGTATTTTGTAAAATAGTTCATGACTTTTGTGAGGAGCATCGTCAAGCCAAGGTGACATAACTTCACTATATATATATATATATATATATATATCCCTTCATATAATAGTATTAGATCTTTGAAACTTGAAATTAAAAACACAATAGAATCTATGATAATGACAAGTAATTAAAACTACAAGTCTCAATTTAACCCTTAATGTATGCAACATACATCCGAAGAAAACAGAAAATTTCAATGAAAGAAATTAAATGAATATATATTCTCTTTCTGTTACTAGATAAAGCACCCATGCTTCTTAACCTGATTCAATGTGATAATAACTATTATTATAAAAAATTATTCTGTGGATACTAGCAAGCACACTCTACACTGATAAGAAAAAAACATTTGAATACCCAGAATAAAAAGCAAAATAACAAGGAACAATACCAAAATCAAAGATATTAGTTGAAATACCCAAATTCAAGAATAGCTAAAGGAGAAAGCCACAACTAGTCAAAATGCAAAAAATAACTGACCATAAAGTGCTGGCCCCACTTGATACATTTATAGCACAGCTGCTGGAAGTTTATCCTCATTATCTTGGAGTTATAAAGATGAAGTGTGAGCAGATCAGCTGTGTTCATGTCTAGGCCCTGACAGGCCATGACAAAGCAAGACATGGAGTTCTGTGATGGGCTCATTGAGTTAATATTATAAAAACTTGAGCTGTGTTTCTTCTCAGCCTACCAGGCTGCCAGAAACCACTTGGACTCCCCAGTCTTGTCAGGGCCAGTCTCACTATCACCTAGAGATGAAGCAAAAAATGTAAAACCTACCTGGGTCACAACCTGAGTCTTACTGCTTGTCCTCATCATTTGACATTTCCTACTTGCAATGCCACCTGTCTTTAGGAGACAGAAAATTTCTCATCAAGGAATTAAGGAACCTGATTATCCTTTGCTAGTAGGATCAAGTGAAGCCCACAGTCTTGAGCCATTAAACAAGCAGGATGGTGGGAGAAGAAAAATGATTGAAATTGAATCATTCTCCCAGGTCTGTAGTGTCTCAGTGTTTAATTTACTGGATAAGACATCTGGAGTCCACTTTAACAATTTGCAAGACTGGCTTCCAGACTTAAATAAGAGTGTTAATGCAGTGATTTGGAAACGCTGAAACAGCCTTGATCTATAACTATGATAGATTTAAATATCTAAATACTAATTTATCTAAATAAATAAATAAAGATCTAAATATCAGGGGACTCAGAGAGGTGCCCTTGTTTCAATGTATCTATTGCTTTATATCGGATGTTTTGTTTTTCGAGACAGAGACAGGTTTTCTCGGTGTAGTCCTGGCTGTCCTGGAACTCACTCTGTAGACCAGGTTGGCCTTGAACTCAGGGTTCTGCCTGCCTCTGCCTCTGAAGTTCTGGCATTAAAGGCATGCACTAGCACCTCCAGGCTGTACCAGAAATCTTACAAGCTGATTAGCCTCCCTTCACTAAAAGAGACAATATGCTGAAGGATAGCCAGTCCCTTGACGGAGAGGATTATATCCGCTCTCTATAGGGAGAGTCAATGCTATGGAATGTCTTATTTCCCAGTATTTCTCTGGGTCATACCTGACCAGAATTGCAGAAACTGAGAAGGCTAAAATAAATGAGTTAGCTTTTATTATCATAATATACAGCAGTGGCCAACTAGCAACCAGAATCACAGCTCCATCTCTGAAAGATAAGTGCCAAAGCCATAGACATCAAGATGCTCTTAAGGGCAACATAGTCACATAATCAGTGAAGATGACACTTAATTATTAATAATCATAGAATAAATCAGGACTGATTTCTGAGAATAGTTAAAATCAAATCCTAGGGAAGAAGAAGAAATGGAAGAGAAAGGGAGGAGCCAAGGAGAGAGGAAAGATAAAGGGGATATTGAAAGAAGAAAACCTTCCAATAGTTTCCAGAATTGTCAATGTTCAGATACAATACACACACATAAGTAAGAAATTGAATTTCAATGGAAGACATTTATAAATTTAATATCACACACACATACTCAACTATAAAATATGCAGCAATTATAAATTATAAATACACTTAGAAAACAATATTAATTCTTTTACATCCTCTAGATCATCTGCAACATGAGTTTAACCTAATCCATTAACCTTACACTGAGGAATTTGTTTACCAATTGTATCTAGTGACCCTCATAAATGCCAACAGCCTGGTGTTTTCAATACGAGGAAAGGGTAAATTTGGTGGCACAAGATGGAGGCAGCCGTAAACCACTAACAATCATTCTCATCTTCCTTGGCAAACCTGAATTCATCTGAGGTTGTCATTTCTGACACAGAAACAATCTTTCTTTGACGCCACAGGAAATTATTGCACACCCAACAACATAAAAGTGGAAGTGTTGAGAATGGAAAAAGTGGCCCTCACCAAATCTACTACCCAGATTAAAAGAATACATCCTATGCCTTGTAAGACAATTTAGAAGACAGTTTCTCAGAAATGCCTTATAATAAATTCAGAAACAGTTGGTCAGAGTAATAACCAATAATTATAAATTATCTTTATCAGTTTGTTTGCCTTTTCCTTTTTTTTCTTCTGGTTTACACCCTCCTCTCATGATTTTGTTAGAAAGTGGGAGGTTCCTCAGAGTATTTTCTAAATATATTATCTATATTCCAATTTTATTTTTAGGAAAATTTAATATAAGTCTTATAAAATTTCAAAATGTGGATTATAAATTTGAACTTACAGACTCATATAAATGAATCAATAAACACAGTAAAACTTCCACATCACTTTTTACAGACCTTGGCTATTGTGCCTGTCAGAGGCCGGGCTTCCAGCAGTCAAGTAGATTAAAGAAATATGTGAGTCTTCATCTGATTCTAGCAACAGGAAACAAAGTAGAGTCCCTGCAATCTATTACAATTGTAGCCATGATGTAATTAGATCAGCAAATCAAGCAGAGAATCTAAATTCCAGATGAAGACAATGAAGATGGCCACCATCATTCACGCTGTGAAACTGATCCCGGACGGCAGCTGCATTAGAAGGACTGTGATGAGAGAAGAAACAGAATAGCCTGCACAGTGGGATGAACATCCCACTCCCCAACAAGCTCTGGGAAATTTTCAAGACAGAAGAATTAAAACTATAAAAATGGAATGAGGAAGATTGGTTCCTTTTATTTAAATAAGAACAGAATTTGTTTTTGCATCTTTAAATTACTTACCTCAATGCCCTTATATAAACAAATAAACCGAATGTATGTATGAAATTTTATGGACTATACTTTATGGACACACAGTCTTAACAATTTTAATCTACTTCCTGTCCTTATGTATATTACGGATTACAGTCCACCTTCATTGATCAAACTTTCAAGATTTTAAAATTTATTACTCTCAAATCAAATATTTAAATATATTTGTTTAAATACAGAGCGAATAATTGAAAGATTATTAATAATGAAGCAAAACAGTTTGAATGCATTATATTTTTAAGTTCAGTTTTATTCATAATTTACCTTTCTCATTTTAGAGTTTATATTTCTAATTCTCTTTGAAACAATAAACATGAAAATATTGTGCTATATTACAGTCTTAGGTAGTTAGATTTTCTTTAAAATATTGTTTACATTTGGTACTAAGTATTTTAACTTACATCAGTTGTATGGTGATTTATATGAATAATTGCTTCAAGAGGAAAATACCATAAATTTTTTAATAATTTAAAACAACTTTTAAATTTAAACCTATTTTGATCATTTTCTCATTTTCTTCCCTTTGTCAAGCATCTCCTCCTAGACACTCTCTCTCCCTGCCCACCCAAATTTGAATTCTTTCTCAAAAAACCAAAACCCCCCAAACCAAGAAAACAAAATAAAACAACACTCAAAAAGAAAAAAAAATGAAATTGTAACCAAATAACCAAATAACACACACACACACACACACACACACACACACACACACAATGTTGAGTCCATTACATATTGGTAAAATCCTTCTGAACATTATGAGGTCTGTCCTGGAGCGGTTGATATACCCAATGTCACTCTACTGAAAAAAACTGATTATTCCCTCTCCCAGAAGTTATAAGTGACAGCTAAGCCATGAACCTTTACCCCACTCATTCCTACACTCAGAACACACCTACGCAACTCATTGAAAATGGAAAAGTTAAGCCAGTGCCTACACAGAGCTGTCACACCTATGTTCCAGTGTCTTTGGCATAGAAACATACTCTGTGTGCTCTCAAAAGAGAACTGAAAACATCAAAGGAGCCACAAACACTCATCTACAATGGTGCACTACTGTAGTGGGTAGCCATTCAAGCTTTGATCTGAAAGTTCCAACCCCCATTGAGGCTTTGACAACTGTCACGCCTACAAGGCGGGGCCAAGGGAGGTGCCTGGAGACCCGAGATCTGGATGGGCCAGCGCTCTCTCTGTTCCGGGACCCTGAACGGTGGAGGTGGACCAAGCAGAGCTCCAGAGAACACCGCTGGACTGCGATACACCTTCCCCAGACCCCGCGACCTACCTATCCCTTCATTTGTAAGTTACGCCATTAAATAAATCTTTTAACTATGTGGAGTGGCCTTAATAATTTCACCAATACACTACCTGCAAGATTGGCTAGGGCAATGGCGGCACAAAGCTTGGGAGTAATCAACCAATAAGTGATTTGACTTAAGGCCAACTCCACGAGGTGGATCCCACACCCAACAATGTTTGGATGACCAAGAACTTGAAACTAGATAGCCCAGGAACCTAGGGGAAAACCAGAAAATACTGGTCTAAAAAAATAGAAAGAAAAAAAAAAGTAGTGATAAAATGATTCTTAATGATATTCCACTGTAATCATAGATCAGTGCTTAATTCAGCCACAGTTAGAGAAGCTTCCTCTAGTAGCATATGGGAACAAATATAGAGACTCACAGCCAGATATTACACAGAAAGTAAGAGACCTTGCAACAGTCAGTTCTAAATGGGATGTCTCCATCAAATATATCTCCTGAGATCTCAAGAACCCTCAGAAGAGGAGGTGGAAAGAAGATAAGAGCAAGATGGGGATGGAGGACACATGTACCAAGGCCCTCTAAATCAACAAGACTGACTCACTTATGAACTCACAGGGACTGAAGCAGCATGCACTGACCCTGCACGGGTCTGTGCCAGGTCTTCTGCATAGATATTATGGTTTCCAGTTTAGTCATTTCATGGAAAGTATAATAATTTATTTTTTTAAATGTGTATCCCCTAAGCCTTGGATGCAAGAATTATGTTGAAGATGTGCCAGTTGAGTCTGAGAAGCACGTGATCACTTGTATTCTGAGTTTTCATTTGTTGTGGTTTTCTCCAATTGTATTCATCAGTTACAAAGAGAAGTTTCTGTACTGAGCCCTGAAAGCTACACTTACCTATTGATAAAGGGGAGTGGAAAGATTGCAAGAGTCACTGGAAGAGTGTGTCTGCCCAGAGAGTGTATCTCCTAGAAACGTCAGGTATAGACACCATTGAATTCCTAAAAGACTGCTTGCCTACACTAGGAAAACATGAGCAGACATGTCAGAATGAAAGGGGGAAATATCACAGGGTCCCAAGCATAGACAAAGAACTTCAGGTAACTGAAGAATGCTGAGAGTGGGAGAACCCATATGCACTCGGAAGAGTATCACAATTTAGTTCTTAATGTGCCTTTACCATCTCTGAATCATATACACAAACTCACATAATATGGACCAAGCATTGTGTGTGTGTGTGTGTGTGTGTGTGTGTGTGTGTGTGTGAGAGAGAGAGAGAGAGAGAGAGAGAGAGAGAGAGAGAGAGAGAGAGAGAGAGAGAGAGAGAGATTAAAGAAAAAGAGGCATGAAGCCGCAGGCTTCAGAGACAGCAAATTCAGTTACATGGGACCGATTAGAGGGAGAAAAGTAAAGATAAAAATGATGTGATTATGTTTTACTTTCTTTTTAGTATAAAAAGAAAAAGACAAAATGAAGAAAACTGGATATTTTTTGCTTTTCATAACCTGCTTTTCCTAGCCTATTCTACAGTTTATACATTTCTAAAAGACTGGAAATAAATTACAGTAATACCTACACATACTGAAATTACAAATAGTCTTTTCAATGATGGTAATTCATTAGATAGAAATATTACAGTGTTTCGTAAAACCTAGTGATTTTCACTAAATAAAAAATATTCAAATAAAGAAAATTAGTTTCCTGCTACTTAAATGAGAAATCTTAAAATTGTAAGCTGTCTGGATTTTACTGTAAGCACATGCCTGCCATTAAATTTATAGCTAGCAAACATCTCTATCCATATGTGGTGTTAGCCACACCATTTTATTTTCCACTTTGAAGGGGACTAAACAGTCTCAGAAAAGAATCATGTAATTAGTACTAGATGATAAATTTATGAAGATTTAAAATTTTTATTATTAAGAAAAAGGAATGTATCCATAAATGATATATATTTTATAAGAATTATCAGAAGTCCAGGCCTTTTTGTTTTGCCAAATGATAGCTTTAAAATATGGAAACTATAAGTGATTTTCTGAATTTTTTTGACTTTATCATGGTAAGAGTAAAAAATGATTGCTGTTTGTGACTCAGAAAATTTTGGTTATTGAATTCAAACTGACCAAAAAAAAAAAAAAAAAAAACTTTAATGAGAGAAGAAAATGACATGTTTAAGGTAACAAAACCACTTTTTTTCCAATAAAGGTCAGTAAAGTTCTAGATTCATGTGAACTTGATAAACAAACACAAATTATTAGTTTTGCTAAGTGTTATTGTTAAACAATACTGACAGCAATCTGTGCAAAATTAAAGATAGTGAAAATAAATTATGATGATAGGAATCAACATTACCAATTTCATGCACGCTTGGTTTTTAGTCATTTGAATACCTTAATCACGACTCAGTGGGCTGTAAGAAAATAGACACTAACTTTGTTATTTACTTTTCTCATGTTGTGGGAAAAAAACAATTTATGGAAGGAAGGGAAGGAAGGAAGGGATGATTCTGGCCCGCATTTGAGGGTATAGTCCATTACATTGGGAAACACATGATGAGTAGCATTTTTTTCTAAGCTGAACCATTGCACCCTGAAGGAAGAATCTTTAAGTCCCTAGAAATAAAAATTTACAAGGCTTTGTGAGTAAATAATCTGCAGGTACCAGGAAGTTCCTGGAACTTAAGGAGTTTCAAAAATCATCTTCCCTAAATTTATAAATCAATAATAACTGTTGAGGAAAAGGAGACTCCAAATTGTTGAGCTTCCAGCAAATCATACAGGGAGATTTAGGGATATAACTTCCCTGAATTGAGCACTTCAGTGATGCAGCTGCCTTGAGCTGCCACACTCCTGTAAGTAACCCATAACCTATCCTCCTATAGTAGTTGCAATGAACTCAATGGTTCACTAAGCTGGACTTGTGTTAAACCATTCCTTTGGTGTGTTGTTAGCAGTCTATTTTGAGTGTTTAGACCTTTGTCCATGTTTCTCCTGGAAATCTACACAATAACATAGCAATAGGAACATGATGCAACTGGTCACTTTTCATCCACAGTCAGGAGGCAGAGAGAGATGAGCATTGGTGCTCAGCTTGCATTCTATTTTTTTTATTCTGTCTATGACCCAAGATTGTGGAATAATGTTACCCATATTTAGGGAGATTGTAATCTCAATTAGCACAATTCTAGAACCTCCCTCACTGACAATATTATAGGGTTGGTTGTCTCTTTAATGAATCTAGAGGCTAATAATTAATATTGACCATCAGTTCATCCCTTGTCAACTTGACACCTAAATATACCATTTTTAAGCTATAATATTCCACTCTTTATCCCCGTGGACTCATAGCAATCTCACAATCCATAATGCCTTCAGTCAAACTTCCAAAGTTCCTATAGTCTTTGACATCTATAATACTGGTCAAAAATGTATGGGTAGAGTCTCATCTGAGATTCAAATGATACCTTCAACATGAGCCACTAGAATATCAAAAGGCAAACCCCAAAATACAATGGTCCAGATCAAATATTAATACTTGAAATAGGAAGAGTTATGGCATAGCAAGGAATGTCTGCACTAAAGCAATACAAAAACAGAGAAAACACTAACTCCTAGAGCTCCATGTCAAGCATCGTAGGCTTATGTTAGAATCTTCTAGACTTCAAAGAACTGAATAGCAGTTCCCTTTCACCTCTGCCTCCTATAGCACATGTAGCCTCCATCTAGGACCAGTTTTACTCAATGATGCAGCTTTTCTCAGTAGATAACCTTGCTCTTGGTATCTTGGACATCCTAGTATCTCAATTGCAACTTAATCTTTACCTTCACAGTCTCTCACCAGCCTCTCAGGACCTTCTTGAATGAAATATAATCTTTGCAGAATACTTCTGGACCATTGGCACATACCTGCATGACACTTTCATCTATCATGGTTGTAGAAACCAGTACCATATGGACAACTCAGCCAAGTCCCGCTGCCAGCTTGAGATGTTCTCTTGCCTGCTTAGATTGCAGTTACATGGGCATCTGTGAGCTGATGTAGTGAAACACTTCCCTAGGCCATTGTTTCCAAGCAGGAAATTCCTTCAATGGCATTCTCAGTTCAGATTATTTCCTATCAAAAGATTTAAATTTCCAGAACATGTCATCAGTGGTTGGGTTCCTCCTTCTAAGAACTTCCTATTCTTTCCATGCACAGCAGGATTCTCTATTGATCCTAATCAAAGTAGTAACATTCACAAGTGCTTATTCTATGTAATTTTTCTTAGCAAGTTTAAATTTGGTCATATTCCCATTCTTAACAAATTTCACATTTCACGAGCCTCTCTTTCCCTTCCCCATCTCTCCTTTCTTTTTCACTACTTTACTGCAAACAGTAAGTCCCATGACGGTGGGCTACAATGACCTCAGACAAGAAATCTGTCCCTGCAAGTCAGCAACTTCTGTCCTTCTATATCCAACAATTTCAACATATGTAATTCTAAATAAGAACTTCTTCTTTTATTCAGGTATCTCCTTAACAAGTGTTGTGTGACCTCAAAAAAGCATCTATTGACCCAAGATATGGCATCAATGCCGAAATCAAAGAGAGGATTCCTTTCCAGCCCAGTGAACCAGTGTGCTTACTGATGTAACATGAATCTTTTTTTTTTTTTTTTTTTTGGTTTTTCAAGACAAGAGTTTCTCTGTGTAGCTTTGTGCCTGTCCTGGAACTCACTTTGGAGACCAGGCTGGCCTCGAACTCACAGAGATCCGCCTGGTTCTGCCTCCCGAGTGCTGGGGTTAAAGGTGTGCACCACCACAGCCCAGCAACATGAATCTTAAAAGGTCTTATTAATAGAAAACCCAGAGCCAAATATTGAAAGATCAGAGAAACAGAACCAGCCACAACTAACCACACCTTACCAACTCCTCAGCCTCCAGAGCAAAACTTCCTGTTTCCTCATGCCTTGTATACCTTTCTGTGCCCTGCCATCTTCCTTCCTTCCTAGTGCTGGGATTAAAGGAGTGTGTGCTTCCCAAGTACTTGGTAGCAAAGGCATGTGATCTCAAGTGCTGGGAATAAAGGTGTGTGCCACCATGCCTGGCTCTGTTTCCAGTATTGCCAGGGTCCAGCCTCAGCAGTTTCAGGGGTCTGAAGGATAGGATATCCGGAAGGTGCAATAACGACTCAGAGACAATGTTCGCGAAAGCTGACAGGTCACTTCGGGCTTTTGCAGTTGCTAAGTTTCTTTTCCTTCCATGGCTTCTCTTAGCTTCTCTTAGTTTTTCTTAGTTTCTCTTAGCTTCTCTAACTTCTCTTGCTTTAGTTTCTGCTTTTGCCCTGGTGACGTCAGTCTTTTATCATAAGAAAAAGGAGAACAGAAAGAAACGGGGAAATCACCCAATACAAAATGTTCTCATGATTCCAAAGATTATTCTTAGAAAATCACCAATATATTCTTCATCATCTTTTACTAAACACAGGAACTATCCCAGACTTAACACCAAAGCAAGCATAATCTAGTTTTATTATTAATGATTTCACAATCTTTTGAGCACTTGACCCAAAGGTCACGCAATTTCACAAAAAAAAAGGTAAAAATAAGAACAGTGGTCAATGTACCAGACAGTCATCTCCTACTCACACAGTCTGCTCCAACCTCAAGACCCCTGTAGCCGCCTAAGTTCCTCCTCAGCCCTCTGCAAACAGTAAGTCCCATGACGGTGGGCTACAATGACCTCAGACAAGAAATCTGTCCCTGCAAGTCAGCAACTTCTGTCCTTCTATATCCAACAATTTCAAGGAAGACTTAATCTAATTTATAGAGCTTCTGTGAAAGGAAGCTCAGCTTTCTTGGCAGCTCTTTTCAATCTAGGAACCCAATAAAGCTTGTAGAAAATCTCTCCATCAATTGTCACATTATCTCCACACTCCTTCAGGAGGAATAAAAAACATCTAAATTAAAGTTGCCATCTCCCTTTCTTGGTGGAGGCCACTATTCTCCTCCTGTTCTAGGTTCCCACACTTTTAGTTTGTCATCCCATCTATATGTTACTCCATCCATAGTCTTCAGCCAACACCCCTTAGGGTCTCAAGTTTTACACAATGCCCTTGGAATATCCTCAGAAACTGAATTATTCATCATGGCCAATTTAAGTCCAGTGTGTTGATACACATCATACCATGTGCTACAGTTGACCACACATTCAGTACAGTTTATCCAAGCCTAAAAAGCTTCTCCAGGCTGCAGGTTCTTTTCTATGAACTGCATAACTGCCTTAACCCCAGCCTGAGTGATCATCTCTGCATAATTTCCTGTGAAATTTACTTCATTCCTTTCCTGTATCACAGAAATCACCACTGGTCTAAGAACACAGAACATGAAGATCAGATAGAAGAAAAAGACTAGTATTACAAGAATTATTTATATAGAGGAGGGCATGACATGTGCACGCCATAAAGCATGACCTTGGGACACGTAGGCATTTCTGCCTTGGCCCTCTAGAGGCATGCAAAGCAGAAGATCCAGAGGAGAACACACGGAGGGTTGGTGGTCCACAATCTTGGGTCCCCTTTTCTCCAATATCTGCTGGCAGCACGTCAGCCATCTTATATGCCATCCTGGCACAGTATGGCCTTGAACTCACAAAGATCTCTGCTTCCTGACTGATAGGATTAAGGGTGTGTGCCATTACTGGCTTGTCTCTATGTCTAATCTAGTGCCTGGCCCTGTTCTCTGATGCCCAGATAAGTTTATTAGTGTACACAATATATTGAGGTACATGATATATCACCACATACTGTAGTGAAGAGATGGCTCAGAGAGTGGTTAAGAGCACAGGCTTTGCTGCACCCCCATGGGAGAACTTACCCTTTTGAAGGGGGGATGAGGAGCTGATGAGGGGGTTAGGCAGAGGTGGGGGAATTGGGAGGAGTGATGGGAGGGGGATCTGTGATTGATATGTAAAATGAATAAATTTTTTTTAAAATAAAAATGGAGCACTTTTTTTTCTCTTTTGAAAGATAGAGGTTCAGTTCCGGGTACCACATTGGAAGCTCACATCATCCATGATTCCCGTTACAGGAGGATTTGGTCCCTCTCCTCTGGCATCTACAGTCACCAGTCATGCACATAATCCACATATATGCATGCAAGCAAGGCACTGGTATACACAAAACAAACCTAATTAATTTTTTTTGGAAAAATTCAACAAAATCTTTAATCTAGCACTTGACCACCTTTGATAAAGGAACATTTGCATACTATTTTTGAATGTCTTAAAAGTTTAATCTCATTATAAAAGCAGCACACAGTAACACTTCATTTCCTTGTTAAATTTTTGTACAGGATGTGGTTTTCAGAATGTGGGAGGAAAATACTTGAAAAATTCTGTCATTCATGAGCTCAGCAGTATGATCTGCCTGGAGCTAAAACCTCCTACATAGACGTGATGGTAATAGATGAAAGGAAGGGAGTAGCAGGAAGGTCCATTGACTGCCGTTCAATTTACTGAAATTGCCCATTTAGAATAGTTACTTAGACATTATAAGCTTCAGTCTCTCCAGTGCAAAGCCTGAATGCACTGAGCTGGCATAGGTGTGGGCGCTCTCTCTCTCTCTCTCTCTCTCTCTCTCTCTCTCTCTCTCTCCCTTCAATGCTCTTTCAGGAAAAGGAAAAGACAACTATAAACTTGAGAAAATAGATGAACCATACCAAGGAAGGAGCTTGTGGTGCAAAGCAGCCAAATGCAGATCTGGACTTTGATCAGAAGGGTCCGGTAGAGCTCTTAGCACAAAAGCATCTTAAGGGCAGACTGTCTGAGGGCTTCCTTTGTGTGAGCATCTGGCCTTTCTTCCACATTGGGAGCCTAACTAACAAAACTGCATTCCTCAAAGAATGTTTTCAGAGCAGCCATATTTATTTTTTCTTCTTTATAAAAGTAATCTTTAGTTTGTAATTTTAAGTATGCTGAGAAATTAGATATTTCTTGATCCTTTATAGAAAGCCTCCTTTAAGTTTTATGAAATGCTTCAGAAAATAGAAGGATTAAGGTATTGCGTGCATGAAGGAATTTAGCTAAAGAATATTCTTTTCTTAAAGAACGTAATTTTCTAGGCTGATAGTACTTCTTCCTTAACAAATCAGAGTGTTGCAAATTTAAATGTCTGTGTCAAGAAATGAAAGATACTCAAAGCTAAAATGACCCAGATTTCTATACCCTACAATGCAGCTTGACCATGGATAACAGATACCATTTTCTTGCTTGTGTAGCAAAATTAACCTTGAAAAATGTAAGTGTGAAATAACCTTTAAAAATTTTCTCTTATAATTATGATGCTTCTCTTGCTATGAAAACAGAAAATCCACAGATTTCCTCTAGCTATTAATAATGTTTATTAGCTCCCTTTTTCTCATTTTTCTGGATTCAATTAACAGGTGTGTAGTTGGGATAACACAAGCAAAAAGATCATATATTACTATATTACAGAGGTCTAGCTAAAGTTGTTCGGGTCTTTGGACTTCTACTGTATCAGCCCCTTTTTTAGACAGGAGAAACATGATCATTTATTTTCTCTCCAATATCATTAGTATTCATGCTGTGGGATGTCTTTCTGCATGCTGTGAATATATGTTGCTCCCATTGGTTAATAAATGAAGCTCTTTGGCCTCTGGGAAAGCAGCTTAGAGGCAGGTGGGAAATTCAAGTGGGGATACAAGGGAGAGTCAGGGTAGATGCAAGTGCTGCATGCTGCCACCAGGAGAAAGCAAGATGTGAGAGAACAGGTAATGCCATGAAGCCACGTGGCAAAACATAGATTAATAGAAATGGGTTAAGTTGAGATGTAAGAGCTTGTTAGCAAGAAGCCTGAGCCATAGACCATACAGTTTATAGTTAATATAAGCCTCTGAGTGATTATTTTATAAGTGGCTGCAAGAGATCAGGTTGGAGAGATTCATCCAGACTGTGGGGCTAGGCAGGATAGAGAAACTTCCCTCTACATTTGGTGTTCCAACATGGGGTAAGAATTTCCACCTACTTGAGAAAGCTTTAAAAAGGGGTTCTAAAATAGAGCTAAAAATCATCTTCCTAGTTGTGTCTGTCATGGGAGCTGTAATACAGAGATACCTCGACATGTGGGCTTGACCTATAGTGTGGCTGCTGGGGATGTCTTTCTGTATGCTGTGAATGTGTTGCCCTGATTGACTGATTAAAAACAAAAAACAAAAAACAAACAAACAAAACAAAACAAAACAAAACAAAAAAATGCTGGTTAGTCAGTAGCCAGGCAGAAAGTATAGTATAGGTGGGATAAGCAGAGAGGAGAATGCTGGAAAGTGGAAGGCTGAGTGAGGAGACACTGCCAGCTGCTGCCATGAGAAGAAAGATGTAAAGATACTGGTAAGCCACAAGCCATGTGGCAAAGGATAGATTTATAGAAATGGATTAATTTAAGATGTAAGATCTAGGTAGCAAAAAGCCTGAGCCATTAGGCCATACAGTTTTAATTACTATAAGCCTGTATGTGTTTACTTGGGTCTGAGTGGCTGCAGGCCCTGGTGGGACTGGAGAAAACCCCAGCTACAGATCTCTGTGAGTTTGAGGCCAGCCTGGTCTACAGAGCGAGATCCAGGACAGGCACCAAAACTACACAGAGAAACCCTGTCTCAAAAAACAAAAAACAAACAGACAAACAAAAAGTAGATTCAATAATCTACCCTTTCATCCTGTCATATCTATATCCCCTTTCTTCTTTAGAAAGAGATTACATTCATAACCAACCCCTTTTCAATAAAAATAAACATTTATAAACAATATTTGGGGAATTGGGGAGTACCTCTTTGTGCTACTTTCTGCTGATTGGGGGTACTGACAATCTTATGGGGATCCTGAGAAAATTCAAGATAATGGCCAAGTAATAGGAAGACTAGCTATAATCTTTGTTGATAGATATCATCTGTCAAGGTTCAAGAGGTCTTGCTTGATCAAATCTGATCCATTTTAACCTGGAATGAATCCACAGCCTCTTGATTCCTGTGGAAACAAAAGCAGAGCCTCCTTTCCAAAGCAATATATCCTTAGATCCAAATTTTAAAGTCAAGATACCTTTAAAATATATATGTTGATTTAGCTTAGCAGCCTTTACAATGAAATGTCTTTCTGCTGTTAGCTCATTAGCAGTTAAAAAAAAAATTAAAGAAAACACAATATACATAATCCAGGCTCTCTGTGTATTTTCCATCTTTATGTGACTATTTCTTTTATATTACTTTTATTGTTTCTTTAGAGACTTTATTTTTAAAAACTGTTTATTTCTTTATATAACTGCCTATACTCATTTTCCTCTCTCTTCCAAGCCTATGTACATTTTCACAAATATTGTAAACCGTTTAGAGTTTTATTCCATCTGAATCTATCTTATTGTGTATCTATAATTCTTTTTTGACCAGAAAAGGTACATTTACTGCCAGCTCTGGGAGCCATGCTCACCACCAACTCTGGGAAGAAGTAGGTCTATGCCCCCATCACCAGTGTGTAGCTCAGAAAACTTTTTTTTTGTCAGTACTAGTAAAAAGCAAAATCCACCAAACAGCATGATATATATATATTTCTCCTCTTGTTTAAGATATTATGTTTATGCAACTCATTTAAAATTATAATGTAGAACTAAGAAACACAGATTAAAGTCATCTATGATAATCAAACTTATAGTCATGTTAGTGAATTTTTCTAGGTATACATAGATATATTTCAATTAGATAGGTAATCGTCAAACACTTCAAAGGCCTACAGAATATGACAGTTAAAATGTTTTAAAAACTTAAGACTTTTCTGGACAGTGAGACACGTCTGCTCCTGGCAGCATCAATTTACTTCAAAGAGGAAGATGGGCATTGAAGACACTCCATATGGAATTTACCTTCTTTTTGGCAAAACTGGCCATTTTGGCAAGAAACTGCTCTTGCCTACACTGCTTGACAGTATGTTGTTTAAAGTGGACATACAGAATCCATAGGAAAATGACCACTAAACTTTGCCTAAATAGGGCAAGATGGTCCTTCAGGTTCCTGCTTCACAGAAGATACTGCCAGACATTTTGCAGGACACACAGGGAAGGGACAGATAAACTTTACCAATAGGTGAGACAATCCTTCAAATTTCCTGCTTCACGAAAAAGTCTGCCAGCAACTCTAGGCCTGTAGGCTGAAGATGGATGCCCCAATGTTGCAGAGGAACTCTGGGTTACTGTCCAGGCAGCCAGCTGTCTCTGTCATCTCTAGAAATTTGGAAGTTGCTTACAATGCACTTCCTGTTTACTTATGTAATATAATATCTTTCTGGGTTTGTTTGTTGTTTGTTTGTTTGTTTGTTTGTTTTTGAGACAGGGTTTCTCTGTTTAGCTTTGTGCCTTTCCTGGAACTCACTCTGTAGACCAGGCTGGCCTTGAACTCACAGAGATCCGCCTGTCTCTGCCTCCTGAGCGCTGGGATTAAAGGCATGCTCCACCACCACCCAGCTTCCTTCTGGGGTCTTAAGAGGAAATCATCTTCAAACAATGCCAAGAACAGGATATTTCCATAAAATAATTAAATTATGTTAGGGTCAGTGGGGATTTCCACATACCCGTTCACACCATGCCAGATACCAGACAAAAATGGCAGCAGCAAACATAAAGGCAGAGCAGCAGCAGGAGACTCTCAGGGCCTTCCTATCTGAGGTTTACCCATCAGAGCTTTGATGGACCAATCTCCTGAAGTCAACTGCCACCTGCTGCTCCTCTGACATGACCACTGGCATTATAGTTTTATTTTCCCCCAACTCGCCACATACCATTATAATTTTAACTACATTGAACAAAGATTCTTAAAACATCTTAACATGATATTTATTTCTCATTCCTTCATTTTGAAACACTTGATGTTATTCAGTTTCTAAGGTTCTTTCCATTTGTTTTCCATGGTTCTCAATATGTCTTTTAAGACCCAATCTAAACACTACTTATCCTATCAAGTATAAAACACTGTTAAACGCCTTTAAATAGTGGCATGACCGTAACTTGTGTAGCTGGAAATGTAAATGAAGGGCATATTTTTAAATGAACTTACCAGACTGGTTCTTTCCCCAATTTTCATTGGTTACCATATCTGTGGGCTTTTTCATGTTCAATCTGCATTTTAAACAAAATGGCTTCAAGATTTCCTGGATTCTGTTGAAGAATAGAGACCAGCATCCAAAAATCTGAATTGGAAAGTTTAGTATATAGGTAAGCAAGGCTGAATTGTATTTTATACACACTTTCCCTCAGTAAATCTATCACAAATAGAATTTTAAAAAGCTAGAACTCAGAGTGGTGAGTTTCTAAAGCAGGACTGAGTATGGAGGCATTCACCATTGTCTCTGGAAGCCTATTTTCTGAACTATGGGTGTTGTTGATGTCTAATAACCAGAGATATGGATGTATTTATTTGGACAGTGTTCACAAATACTTGAGAATGAGAGCTACCTGATTAAATGTAATGGATCAATGCTGATACTTGTAGGCACTTGTTACAATGGGAAGAAACATTCAGCTTTCCCAAAGGAATCTGAGCACTGAAAATATTTTCATTTCATACTTGCAGATTTCAAGATCCAAAGGTAGATAACAACTTCTAAAATCTATCTCATCACTGCAGAGAATATTCTTTCCTAGAAGCCCTAAGTAAGCCAGTCTTTACAACTTATGCCCAAAATCCGATCATATGCTTATTCCTGAATGAGGGTCTGTAGCCTTAGAGATGCTTTACTATAGTTAGCTTATTCCAGTGTGTTTTAGGACAAATCAACATGAAAAAGAAGTGGCATCATTTGATTGATAAAGATAGACTGGATATTACCCTGGAACTGACAAATTGGGAAATGGACAGTGTTCTGGGCTCTGAGAAACCTTCCCTGCATGTTTTCTTATCTTGCAGGGTCTGTGCACTACCTTATTGGTAACCTTCACATGCCCTGGCAAGTAACTGCCTACCTTCTTCCCTACTAGGAAGCAATTAATAAGCTTCAGAGAATTTCTTTAACTATTTATTCTGGTACAGTAAAGCCAAAAAACAATTCCTCAGAAGCATTCCTCAGGAAGATTGTCTAGGGTCCTCTCTACAATGTGCAAATTTTTAATTCAAACGTTTAATATTTGTTTGAACTCTTGTGAGTTGAAGGACAACTACGAATACACAATGAAGGTCTTTCACTAGATGAGTGTTTAGGAATAAGAAAATCTTATCTAGGTAGCAAGAGGTGCTCCAACATTTCCATGTAACCATGCAGGTGGAGGTTAATAGTGTTGTGTGTGATGCTTCAGATAAAAATATTAAATAATGAGACTTCTTTCAGATAGGTGCACAAGTACCTTTGCTTCTGTCATTATTCATGACATACCTGATGGTTATAGATGTCTTTATCACACTAGATGAATAGAAAGAAAAAAAAAACAGTAAGTGCATACCAAAATAGAGATTGAATGCCAGTGCATATTTTGTGGAAAAAACTATTACACTTTTCCCTAAAGGGACTTTGGGCAGTTACTCAGATAATTTATTTAAGGAGTTTGGGCTATCTACACATTTCAAGGACTTATTGAAGCTGTTTTAGTTGATAAGAGTACACAAATCTTGACATTCATCACCAACTCCCAACAGAACAGAAGCATTATACCAGATAGAGAAATATACTCAGAATATGGAGTCCTGGTTCATGAAATATTAAATGTAGTCTAAACATACACATAAAATAATTCATCACATCTCAAAATACTAGGAAACGTGCAATTTATATTGGTACACCTTACAAAATTGACACACAATTGCACTGTATCTTTGACCTGAGAGTCAAACCGACAGTGTGTAAAACAAATGGAACCTATGAAACTCTTTATTTAAAATCATCATAATAAATATCTTTAAAGTGGCAAAAAGGACAGTAAATCTTAAACACCTAAAAGATATTATTCTGATATGTTCCCATTATATTATTCTTTAGCTTATTAGTCTCACTTCTGAAAAACAAATTGTAGCATGAATCTTAAAAGGTCTTACTAATAAAAGCAAACCCAGGGCCAGGTATTGGGGTGAATGCTGGAAGATCAGAGAAACAGAACAAGCCACAGCTAACCTCGCCTCACCAACTTCTCAGCTGATCTTGTTTCCTCAGACTGGAAGCCTCTGTGTCCTCATCCGAATGGATCTCAGCTGAACTGCTGCTAAAAATCTAAAAGCTTAACCAGCCTCTAGTTTCTGGTCCTCATGCCTTATAGACCTTTCTACTTCCTGGGATTAAAGGTGTTTGTCACCTTGCCTGGTGGTTTCCAGTGTGGCTTTGAACTCACAGAGATCTGGATGGATCTCTGCCTCTAGAATGCTAGGATTAAAGGTGTGTGTGCCACCTTTTTCTGGCCTCTATGTCTGTCTAGTGGCTGTTCTGTTCTCTGACCCCAGATAAGTTTATTAAGGTGCACAATATATTGGGGACACAATATCACCACAACAAATAGGTAAAGAAGGATGACAGATGACTACTGTACAATCAAATGCTTCATGATCTTAATTTAAGGCCCCCTTCAGAAATTTCATACATACTCATGAAGCTTTTCTATTTCTTGGTAGATTAGTGGGGGTCAGAAGACAGCCTTGGGGAGTCATTTCTTCCCTTTTACTTTTATTTGGGTTCCAGAGATTGAACTCTGATCAAGAGAATTGCACAACAAATTCCTATATCCACTGAGTCATCTCAGCATCCCAAGAAAGATTATTAAAAGCTGAAATACTCTGTTACTACAAGACTAGAACAACATTACATTAAGAAAGGTTCTATCAGACTTACCAGGATATAAATTTAGAAAGGAACAAACCAGCATAACTCCAGAAAAGTATTAGATTATGTATTCAGCATAAGCAAACCCTAAGCATACAGACAAACAACAGTTCAGTCCTCCACTACTGCAACCTCTCTGGTACCAGTCCTACAGCTTAGATCATTGTTATTATCACAAGGACAGATCTGTTACCACAAGCTGTAGGAAAGAAAAATGAGAAGTTTGAAACGTTTATGGGTGCTTCAACTTAGTGTTCAATCAAAAGGAAGTAAAAACAAATGAACAAACAAGACTCTGAACCAACTCAAAGGAAGACTTATTGGAAAAAGAAATAAGTGTCCAAAACAAGAAACATCTATAGGCTTACTTGAAAGCAGAAACATCTATAAGAATAATTGAAAGATTGAGGTGGGCAAGAGAATGTGACTTGGGTTGAAATATGGGGATAAGAAAATCTAAATCAAAGGTGTTTCAAGTCATTTTGTGTTAGTGGTAACAAAATATCTGCTCATTAATGACCACCAGAAAGCATACAGCATGTAAATGACACTAAATAACCCAAGAAGATACAAATGATAAGACCAGATGATGGTAGCTAGCTTGGATCATTGGGTATACTGTTTCAGGTACAAAGGGTGCATGAATCCAGCAGTCAGGGTAACAACTACAGTTTCTCCTAAATTCTTGCTGTTTTTCCAAGGAGGAGGGTTCTTCTAGTTCATAGAAAAATTACTTTTGTAATATGTAAGAAGCTATATTTCAGTAGAGAATTTAATATACATCAGAACTCTTTGAGAATGGACTAAATATTGCCCTACTTCCAATGGATCCTAAAATTATCAACAGCATCCAACAAAATCTTCCTGTTAGGTTCCTTCAGGATCACCATGAAAGAAGAAACATCCCTTCCTCTGTCCAGTACTATTGAGCATCCAAGGACTAACATGTCAAAGAGTGCACAAGGACTTTACTTTAATTAAAGTAATTACTTAATTCTGAATCCTGTTCCTCTGACCATGAGGAGTCAACTGATGAAGCCCTGAGGAAACCTTCATCATGACCATTTCACAGCTGGACACAAGCACATTGCTGTATTCTCTGTTCTATAATCACTACTCTCATGTGCACATTTAAATAAATATCCTATTTTTCCATCTCCATCTTGCCCCCCCAGACAAGCAATTACATAATACAGTAAAGAAAACAGTTCTGCAAGCTACAGAGATTAATTTTATCCAGTTCTACTCACAGTAAACTTATCTAAAGAAAAATAATCAAAGAAATACACACTTGTGTTTAGCATGATGGTATTCCAAAGACAGAATAGCAACTATTGTAGTGATTATTATCCAAACAAACTAACTTTTTAGTTGGTAACATTAAAAGAAGAAAGATTTATAAGATCTAAAGAGAAATCACAATAAGTTGATAATTTTAAACATCAAAGAATATGAAAGTAAATACAGCATGGATTGACTTTTTTCTTTCCTTTTGGTCAAATCCATTAATAATGTTTTAAGTATCCATTTTGTTTCTTTAAGTTTCCATAAGTTTCTTTAAGAAATAATTTAAAAACTTGTAACTGAAGTAGCAAAAGGAACATTTGCGGTGATGCTTACAAAATAATGAAACAATATTAAAAGACTATATTTCACTTTTTTAAGTTTTTAATCTATGTGGTGGTAGCAAAAGGGCAAAACTCTTAGATCTGTTTGAAGTATTTTAAAATCTCTTTTGAAAATACTGTTCGCCGGGCAGTGGTGGCGCACGCCTTTAATCCCAGCACTCGGGAGGCAGAGCCAGGCGGATCTCTGTGAGTTCGAGGCCAGCCTGGGCTACCAAGTGAGTTCCAGGAGAGGCACAAAGCTACACAGAGAAACCCTTATGTTTGGGCCACACCACCTGGTGACAGGCTATATAAAGGACATGGAAGAAGGAAGCTTGCTCTACTTACCTGCTTGTCTAATTCTTCACTATAGACTGAAGATCAACTGAGACATTTAGCCTCATGGACTGAACTGGACTTCTGGGCTTTTGTTAGTAGAATGTAGGTATTCATTCTATTCCTCTAGGGAACCCTGACTAATAAGGAAGGTAGTAGTTGGATACAATATCAAATAATAGGTAAATAAATTTATAAATAAATGTCTAAATTGAATAGTGCTTTCTAACACCAACTGTTGTGCATTCAACATACAAAGTCTGAGACACAAAAGCTTCTGTAGGTGTTGATATAATTTTTGCTTGTGATATGATTTACTCTAGTTTCTCAAATGCATTCGCTTGCCCAGTTCAATTTGCATGCTTCATGGAGATTAACTAGCTTGTACCATAGCTAAAACATAGAAGAGAAAAGAAAGTCATTAATGTAGTTATTGCCTTAGTGTATCATTTATGATATGAGAAGCACAAAAAGAAATACAAGATAGACACACAGTGAGGGTGTTATAAAATTTAGCAAGAATTGGGTTTTTTCTAGAATAAAATGCAGTTTAATGGTTTAGCGGTTGAAGCAGCTTAGGAAAAGCGGTAAAGTGTATGATGAGTAGATGCTGTCAGAAAAGAACCAGGATATTAGCATGAATGAACCTTGATGGCCACATTACCTTTGCTTTTCCAAAATGGCACCTCATCCTCATGTATTTTATGAACTTGTTCAGAAAGACTTCTAAACGTTAATTTGTGCTGTAGTAAAATTATATTACATGAAGTATTTTAAATACTGAGGCTCAGTATGATTAATTGATGCTAAAACTTCTGTGCTGCTATAGAAAACTAGTGAACTTATCTTCAATAAATGGAACCAAAGACTTCAGTTATCTGCCCAATGTCCATAATTTCAGTTAATATGTGTAGGCTTATAAAAAATAATTCTAAAAGAAAACAAGACCTATAAATTTATTTAGAAATTGTCAGGAGTTTTGCATGGTAATTTACTCCTGTTTCCTGAGATGGATACAGGATATAAAATTTCAATTATTGTCTCAGTGAAAAACTTAAGTCTGTCTTGCACATTTTCACAGGAACATTTCTATGCAGATTTGTGAATCTTCACAGGAAAAGGATAAACTGACCATTTGGTTGTCAAAACGATTGAATTCTCATATCATTCAAGATGTGCATTACACAATTCTTTCCAAATCGTATCTGAATTTAAACCTTAGTTATAGCCTAATTGCAAAAAGCCATAAAACTTTCATTTATCTTTTCACCATATCTGTTTTGAATATTTATTATATTCTTTTCTGCTTCATACACATTGGCATTAGCTATTAGTATATTTTCATCTCCTGATTCTCTCATTTGTATTTAACACCTCTTTTTGAAAATAAAGGAAATATATCAAGTAGTAGATTAATTTAGTAGAGTAAGAAACCTCTCAGAATTTTCCTTACAAACATGCACAGGCAATGTCATTTTATAAGGGAAAAAGGGGGGAACCACACATGATGGCTAACTTCAGTTGCAAGTTGGCAGGCTTTTGAACCTTGAGAAGCAGGCCTAAATAATTGACTGTCTAGATTAGGCTGAATTCTGAGAATTTATTGAAATATTTTCTTAACCCAAACAATTAAAGTGGGAAGATTTGCCTAAAATCTGATCAGGACCATTTCATTGTCTGGTCCTAGACAGGATGAAAAAGAGAGGGGGGCGGGAAGCCGAGCTAAAGCATGGGCTGCTCTCTGGTACTGATGATGAATGTGATGTGATCAGCATCCTCAGGCTCCTGCTATTATGACTTCCCTGCTATGATACATTATAACCTGGAACTGTGGACCAAAGAGAGCCATTCTCCATTTATTTACTTTTATCCAAGTGTTTTATCACAACAAAAGGAGAACAAGCCAATACACAGAGTACCTAGTTTTAAAATAAGAACAAAATGAAATGGATGAGAGTAGCTTCATCACCTTCCTCCAACCCTAAGGAGCATGACATGGAGCTAAACACTGCCTTGTAGGGAAAATGGAACTAAGATTTCAAACCTTAGATTGGAAAGCAAATGCAGTCTATCAGTTGTGAAACCAGGAAGTGGGTAAAGCTGCAGAGCCTCTGTGTCCAGGCCATCAAATGCATATAAAACCTGTGCACTTCCTACCTGACACTTTTGATGTGATTAAGAAGGCGAGACTAGGTAGGTCATGGGCCTAAGAAAAAGCCTGCTGCTATTAATCTGCTAAAGGAACACAGCAATAAAACAGCTCCTGAAGACACACTGCTATATCCATATATCAGTGCATGGCTCAATCATCATCAGACAAAGTTCTTCTTGCAGTAGATGAGAATTAACACAGAGAACCACAGCTTCACAATGTAAAGAGAGAGGAGTTTTGGTATCTCATTCCTAAACAGGATGTCTTCATCAAACTCCTTCCCTCGAGTCTCAGAAGTGTACGTGGAAGAGGAAACACACAGACTGTAAGAACAAATGGTGATAGTTGACTTTGAGTAAACAGCATCTTCCACACAAAATTGAACTGATACACAGATGATGTCAAAGAAACTGTAACAGCACTCAGAAGAACTAAACAGGTCCAAACCAGATGAAATGCCAGCACTGAGAAGAGGCAATAGACACAAAGCCCCAACCCTAACCAAGAGGCTATTTGCCATTTATACCTGTTTGGAATGAGAAAAGCTGTTCTCTTCAATAGGCTGTCCTGGGTGTAACGACCACACTCCAGGGCAGATCCTATGTCCAGGTGTATGTAGTTCCTCAACAAAAAGGGACTCCATATTTGGATTGATTTGTGATGGAGGGCTTTTGTTTCATTTTGTTGTTTGATTGTTCACTTGTTTGCTTTGTTTTGCTTTAGCTTATTGGTTGCTTATTTTGATTTTTTTTTGTTTTGGTTTTGATTTTCTTCATTTTCTGGAGGAAGAGGGAACATGAAGTTGGGAAGGTAGGAAGGTTGGGAGGACCTTGTAGGAGTTGAGGGTGGAGAAAATATAATCAAAATATATTACATGAACAAAGTAATTTAAAAATAAACTTTCTTAAGATAAAACTTAGATAAAAGCTGGAACTTCTCCAGGTCATAGTCATGTGCTAACAACTTCCATCACTGGCACATGGCAACATGACAAAACTAGTTTCTGTGGCTTGGAGTTTAAGCCATAAGATTTCAGCTTAGTAAAAGAATGACCTCTACTATTTATCGACCAAGCTGGTGAACTTCAGTGCAAAGTAAGACTCCCCTGGCTATAGATAATATAGAGACATTAAAGCAGATATTTACCTGGAAAATCCTTCTTGGAGGTAGGCATGGTGAGACTCAACATTAGGCAGCCCTCCTTGACAACTGTTCCTAGTCCATTGCCTGAAGACCCTCATACACGTAGACAGAAGGTCTTGCAGCTTCAATGACATGAACTTGTGTTGTATTCTAAACACTAACCAGATGCAATAATATTAGACCATAAAAAGATTCCAGCAGTGAGAGCGGGGGAGGCTTTGCCCTGGAGGAGGTGGGAATAGAGGGTAGGCTGGGGGGAAGGGGAGGGGGGCGGGAGGGGGGAGAACAAAGGAATCCGTGGCTGATATGTAAAACTGAATTGTATTGTAAAATAAAATAAAATTAAATTAAAAAAAAAAAGATTCCAGCAGCAAGCAGGTGGCAAAATGGTCTTGGTCTGCCTCTGTTCTACCCTTGCACCAGTGGGCTGTGAGGACCAAGGACAACACAGAATTTCCAAGACCACACGAGCCATGGGCCTGCCTGCCTTCTTCCTTTTTCATCTTCCAAGGCAGTAGAACAGAGAATGTCCTTGTCCACTTGGAGAAGATAGGAAAATAGGCAACATGTTACTTTGGAGTTCAGTGTTACATCCAGCTGGAGAAGCCCAACGCTGCACATATCCTCATGACACCTGTCTACAAAATGGTTACTGTAAAGAAGCCATCTGGTTCCGTTTAGATTCCAGATTGAAACATGTCAACAAAGCAACAATAAGATATCTTTCTCTATACTCCCCAAATCGATTCTGATCATCATACAAATTGTGTATTTAAAACCAAACTTGAGCCTGAGGTATCTTCAACACATCAAACACAGATGCTCAAATTTGGATTTAAGGTTCACTTAGTGCTTTCACAGTAGCAATGACCACAAGCTCAGAGAACAGGAGAAATGGCCTGCTTGGAATTTGTAGAGGGACAGGCCTAAAGCAATCCATACTTCAAATATGAGAGTAAGTTTCTAATGCTTCAGTGTACAGATATCATCACACTTCACAGTGCCTTAAATCACAAACTTTCAGAACCGCATCAAGCAGACAAAATAAAGTCTAATGATGGGAATAAATGGTGGCTAGTATAATATCTTGAATACAGAATTTTAAAAGCCTATTCTATAGAAATTCAAGGAATACAAAGAAAGCACAGGAAAATAGTTCAAGGTTTATTATAGAAACAATAGAGATTTAAATAATTTTTAAAAGCTTAAAAATAAAGCCAATGTCACCATAACTCTAAGACACACATACCTTAGTGCTAACCAACAGCTCTCCAGTCAGTCATAAAACCTACTCAACAAGAAGGAAACCAAGTCTGTTACTGGAAACACAGCCCATTATCCAGGGCTAGTGAGGTCATGGGAATGGAGGAGGACCTATAACTGCCACTTTACCAAATCAATATAATTCCTAACTATTCTAAATATTTGTCCATATATTCACAGGTAAGTATAAGGAAATGTCTCATAGCAACAGATAGAGAACATTATAGAAAAACACAACCAATCAAAATGCAAAGTTGTTGAGCCCAGTCCCAATGGATACATCTACAAAACAACTCTCACACCTAAGGCAGAACAGGAGCAGTGGTAAGATTGTAAGGGCCATAGAATCAGAAAGTTTGCTGTGAGAGTGTGCCTTCTAAAAGTATCTGAATCACTACCCATAGAGTCTCACTAACATGACTATCTAAACATGTGCTAATCAAGGAAAGCAACAATAAGCCCGCCAAAGTGTATGGGGAAAGCCCACCAGGCCTCCACCCTATACAAAGAGCTACAGGCAACTAAGTAATGCTGAGAGTGGGAGAAACAGTCTTCCCCAGGGAAAAATAACCCATTGGTTATCCAATACTAAATCATCAGCCCTTAAGACAAACATAAAAATAACATTGTACAGAATGACCAGGGTGCACTTAGGAATATATATGTGTATACAAATACACACATATATGAATACACATATACATGCACATGTAGCATCAATTTTCAAAAAAGGTAATGAATGTGAAAGAGAGCAAGGAGACTTTTGGGGGAGAAATTATGTGATTATATTGTAATTTCAAAAAAATGTAATATTAAAAAAAATCAATAAAATGCAGTAGATACCACTTGCAAATATCTACTCATTAAGGGATGAGCCTAGAGAGCATCTTCCCAATCAAGCTAGATTTTTGTCTTGACTTCATCAGAAATATGTTGGAGTGGATATAGGAGAGTTGAAGGGGAAAGATTGACTAGATATGGTCATTGTAGATCATTGTGTACATGTACAAATTTCTCTAAGCATAAAGCTAGAATAAAATTTAAAGGAAATGAAATTTAAAACAATTGATCAAAATCAATAAACAGACTAGTCGGTAAAATTGAAGACTGGTTATTTTGAAATACACATGAAGAGGAAAATAAAAAATGGTGAAAGAAAACAAATAATATATCCATACAAGTATGAATGCAAAGGAAAATAAATTATCATTTCCAATTTTGGTACAGTTTAGATTTCAACCATCTGTAATTTTTCATTGAAAGAAATGGATATGCTGATGTCACAAAAATTGCTCATTTTATGTTAAATATTCTTCTGCATTTCTCAAAATAAATCACCAAGTCTAATTTTAATGTGGTAGATGAAGGATTGTGGGAAATGTACATGAGGATCTCAGAATAGTTTACACCATATGGTCTTTTACTTTTAACTGATTAGTAAAATGTGTGACCAACTATAAAAAGAGAGAGTAAGGTAAGTAAATTTAATGCAAATTACATGCTCCATAACTCTATGTACTTTGATGGGTCCTACATACAACATAAAGGACGAAATTACTGACATATGTTAATGATTCTTCTTTGTAATAAGAAAACAAAATATGTAAAATAGAGTTTTCAAACTCACTATAAATAATTAATGTTTAATATGTTGGAATATATAAAATTGACTAAAATCACTTTATTGTGGTTTATTAATAAATACATTTTAATTTATGTAAAATTTAAAATAAATAATTGTCTGAAAAATATTACATGCATAAAATAACTTGATGTACTTAGGGAATCAGTGGTTGAGCTGAATTTTTAATGTGAACTTTAATCATGTCTCATATTTGGAAATGATATATGTTCCACATATTTCTTCTCAAGATAGTGTAGTTAAAACAATTAACTATACTTTGTTATCATTTGAAGATGCTGGATTCTTGTTTTAGAATTGCATTTTTTCTTGAGAAACTGCATATCAGACTATTGTTATCACAAAGACTTCTGTCTAGGTAGCCTCTGATCTACCCATCCTTGAGCTGTTAGAGAAACATGAGTATAAAGTTTGCTGAGAAGCCCATGTAAAGTTTAGATCTTCACTTCTTTAAGATGAGCATCACAAAAATCACCAGTCTTGCATAATACACTGTGGAAAATCTGTTAGATGAAATTAAATTTCTAAAGTCCTATAAGAATAAATTGTGCAAGCATTAGAACATGGAAGAAAAAACAATGGCATGATGAAAGATACTGCAGCTTTTCTGAGTGACAGACTCAGACTCAGGTATTGCAAGTTTTTCCTCATTCTCCTCTGTTCTGCATATAGCTATCACTTGGACTGTTGATCTTTCTGAATGGAGAGCAAGGAAAAGTCCATGCAAGATGATTCATAAAGAATTGTCCTGAGTCAGTGAATAGAACAACTCAGCATCTCAGATTGGTGGGTGTTACATAACGGTTTCCCTTAGGTTGAAATAGTGCATGCTGGAGCAGGGAGGCTCAGAAGGGTCATGAAACTCAGAGGACACACGACTCAGCAGGCTCATGGAACTCACAAGACTCACAAGGACCCTTTGAAAAGTTATGTAAGGGGTGAGTAACTGCTGAGCGGAGAGATTCTCCAGTGCCTACAAACTGCACAGGAAACTCCAGTGATGTGGTTCCCTCAGCTGTCACCTGTAACATGAATCTTAAAAGGTCTTATAACAAAAAACCTGGAGCCAGACATTGGGGTGAGAGCTGAAGGATCAGAGAAGCAGAGCAAGCCAGCCACAAGTTCTTACATCTATGAAATCCTCAGTCTAAAGAGAGCATGAGTTCCTGTTTCCTCACGCTTTATATACCATTCTGTGTCCTGCCATCACTTCCTGGGATTAAAGGCCTATGTGCTTCCCAGTACTGGGATTAAAGGTGTGCGCCACCATTGCCTGGCTCTGTTTCCAGTGTGGCCTTGAACTCACAGAGATTCAGAGGGATCTCTGCCTCCTGAGTGATAGGATTAAGAGTATGTGCCACCACTGTCTGGCCTCTGTCGATATCTAGTGGCTGGCTCTGTCTTCTGATCCTCAGATAAGTTTATTAGGGTACACAATGTATAACCACAGTCACCCATGTTGGGTGAGGTGTTTTGTTGAAGAAGCTGCCCTGTCATCCATATTTCTTAGGGAATCCTCCTCTTATGCTACTTTAAATATCCCAATGAACTCAGCAGTTCACAATCTGACCACAAATGGAGTCTTATTTCTTTGGTCTGTTATTACCTCCTCTGTCTGAAGTGAATAGAATACCCCTAAGGAAAACTCATGTAACAATTACATCAGTAACAACTGTGAACATCCAATTCTCACTTCCAGAGTTTCATTTGGGATCTTTCCACAGTCATTTAAGGTTTTATTTTTCTAATATTTTCTTGTGATGGATTGGACTTTATAGAAGTTAACACTACTACTTTAATTATCCTATTTGATCTTAGAATGTGCTTTTCACAATGATGCTCTTCCCCAAAATTTTGAGTTCTGTTCATCACACTGAAATCTTGAACACCAGAATATATTTATAACATCCTGTAGTGATTGAGTGATGGAATAACGGTGCTACATGATTTCTTGGGGAC
Source organism: Peromyscus eremicus (assembly GCF_949786415.1). Lineage (NCBI taxonomy): Eukaryota > Metazoa > Chordata > Mammalia > Rodentia > Cricetidae > Peromyscus > Peromyscus eremicus. The sequence continues at coordinate 49,010,975 of NC_081431.1, forward strand.
ACCCAAAGAAGTATGTTTATTATTCAGGATTATTAGCTTTTATTTTTGTTTTTGTTTTGGTGTGTATGTGTGTGTGGCTGTGTGTATGTTTCCATATAAAGTTAAGATTATTATTTTCAATTTATATGAAGAATGATTTTGGAATTTTGATGATAATGACACTCACCTTTGGATTTGCTTTGGTAGCATGGCCATTTCACAATATTAATCATACAGATACATGAGTATAAGTGATCTTTCCATCTTCTGGAATCTTAATTTGCTTCCTTGATGTTTTTATGTATTTTTCTTCAAGTCTTTCACTTGCTTGATTAGAGTTATTACAAGATATTTTATTTTTAAGGATTTTGTGAAAGATATTGTTTTCCTGATTTCTTTTATAGTATAGTTGCCATTTCTATGTAGGAAAGCTACTGATTTAATTTTGCAGCACATTACTTAATTAAAATTATTTCTTAGCAGTAGAATTTTCCTGGTGAAGTAATATGTGTCTTTTATGTACAAAATCATTTCTGCAAATAAAAATAATTCTGCAAATAAGGATACTTTGATGTCTTATCTTCCTATTTGCATTCCCCTGATCTTCATCCATTGTCTTACTGCTCTAAATAAATCTTTGAACATTATATTGAATGGGCATGGAGAGAGTGGACATCCTTTCCGTGTTCTTGATTTTAATGTAAATGTTATTTTTCTCTCCATTTAGAATGATATTGACTGTCAGCTTGCTGTAAACTGCCTTTATTATGTTGAGGTACATCCCTTTTTCCCTAGTCTCTCTAGGAAACATTATGAAGGGATGGTGGATTTTGTCAAAGACCCTTTCTGCATCTAATAAAATGGTAATGTGATTTCCATCTTTTAGTACATTTATGTGGTGGGTTATGTATGTAGAACCATGCCTGCATTTCTGGGTTGAAGCCACCTTGATCATAGTATACAATCTTTTTGATACATTCTTGAATTTGGATTAGAAGTTTACTGAGAATTTTTTTTTTAGCTATGTTCATAATGGACTTGGTTTATAATTTTCTTTTATGTGGCATCTTTGTGTAATTTTTGTACTAAGCTATTAATGGTTTCATGAAAGGAATTTAGAAATGTTTCTTCAGCTTTTATTGTGAAATTATCTGAGGAGCATCAGCATTAGTTCTTTGTAGTTCTGGCAGAATTCTGCCCTGAATTCATCTGGCCCTGGACTCCTGTCAGTTAAAGTTTTTTTTTTTAATTGCTGCTTCAATTTCAGTAGGGTTTATAATTTCTGTGGTAAATTGTTAGATTTTCCTGTATGTTCTCATCACTTTCTTGAGATCTTTGCTCCTGAAATGCACATGTTGTGTGTGAAACAAATTCACTTTGTTTTGTTCAACAACTTGTATGAGTCTACTGAGACAGACCACCTATACACTTAAGGAATTAAAGAAAGTTGTTTTATAACTTACTGATGGGAAACAAGGGATATCATCAGAAACCTAGCATACATTGTAATCTTGTCTCTCAGGGATCAAGAAAACAGCCAGGGAAAATGAAGTTTTATTTGTTGTACACAGAGATAACTTTCACTGTGGCTGAGGAACCTCAGGAAGTTGTGCAACCTGAGTTTTATACCCAAGGGGTCAAAGACAATCCTATGCTAACACACTAAAGAGCATCCTGTTCCCAAGAATTATTGAAATTGTCTACACTGGATTGTTCTTCTAATCCAAGATTGTTCCATTCCAAGTAAATTGTACCGTTACTCTTGAGATCTGTAACCAAGAAAGAATGGGAAATTTACCCAACTTAACACTCCTGGAGAACCTTCCTGTAATAAGGCAAAGCTCAGTTGCTAACCACAGAAGGATCCATACCACTACAACACACCTTAGGGACAGATCACTCTAATTTTTTTTTTAACTTCTAGTTGAAATGTCTGTGTCTTTCAACCAAACTCCTACTTTTAAGAAGGCAAGAATGAAAAGTCTCCCACAGCATAGATAAGTCAGCTTGCAATGGTTCCTACAGCCCCTTATTGAATAATAACACCTGACGTGATATGGAAAATGTAATAAGTGGCTATCATACTAAGCTCTAAAACCTGAGAATTACAATAGTTTCAGCCTACTAAGTTTTGGATGTTTTATTAAACAACAATAGATAATAGGTACAGGTTGTGACATCATAAAAATAGATTTCCAGTAAGGACATTCATTGGCACCTAATTTCTCACTCTGAAATATAAGTTGCAAAATGTAATGAGAATGAAACTTAGTATGTTAAACAAATAAGTTTTTTTAGCCTTTCTACACAGCAAAAAGATTCTCAAAATAAGAGAGGAAAATAAACAATTGGAGAAAGAAATTTGAAGAGCATTTTGAGAGACCATTGGTATCGTAAAATACCCACAAACAAAGCGTTTCTAACATCCTCAAGGGTATTCCTTAGAGACCATCTCTGTGAAACAATAGTGCTTCAGGAAATAGTATGTTTGCATTACACTATTCTGTTAGACATCTGTGGGTGTGATTTACATATAATGAGATGAATCTAGTAAGGTGCAGATGAATTTCTCCAAATGGTGAAGAAAATTGTTATAATAGAAATATTATTAGCATGAAAAATGGAAAAAAGAAAGGAAACTGAGACTAAATCTCTTGATACTTTAATATATGAGAAGAACAATAACCCATTCCAAAGAACAATTAGTTATAAATCAGGGTAGATTTGAAAGAGAAGGTAACTCAGAGCATAAATCAAGTGCTTGGAATTTTGCCTCAATTGACATGAAGGAATAATCCTGCACTTGCAACATAGATCAAGCTTGATTTCAGAATTTCTGGGACTATGTCACTACTAGGTAACTTCTATTTTTATACACAGGAGCATCTACTTTGGCTATCCAGCACCTACTTACTGTTGTGTGTAGAATCTAGAGGGATAACTTAGGATCTTTAGTTGATTGCCTTTCTAATGGATATGAATATTCAAAGATCCACGCTGAAAAAATTCCACCTGATGAAGCTCGTCTGCACCTGATAAAGTTGTAACAATTGAACGAAAGATCTACAGAGACACCTCTTGTGTAGTGGAAGAAGAGAATCATAGATTTTACACATAGGTACAATATTAATTTCTTTGTTCCTAAGGGCCACTGAGGACAACTAAATTTCCTAGATAAATAGTCTCTATCATATTTCCCATATCTGATACTCTGCTTATGACTGGCCATGAAATTACTCTTAGAGGTGGTGGGATACAGCACTGAGAAAGCTTATGTTCTGTGACTCTTGATAAAATGTCACTGAAATGATGTGGACTTATTTTATTTGTATTCTTGTGATATTTGTTTTTAGTGTGCAAATGTGTAGAAGTAAATAAACCAAGGCTCCTACTACACCACTGCAGTTATTCACTTCTATGAAAGCCAGAATACATATGAAAGCTGTCAGAGTACATATAGGCAAATTATACTGAAAGATCATTTAGCTTCCAGTCCACACATAAGATGCACCATGGATTATACATAGCAATTCTGCACTGACTCTTCCCCAAAATGCATGCATGAGAATTGACTGAGGGTAAGCAATGAATTATGCTATATAGCAGTAGATTGATAATGCAATTCTTTATAAATCTTAAGGACTCTGCTTTCCCAATGTGACCCCAAAGAATACAGTTTCTTTCAAAAACTAATATTGCTCTATTGGGTCAACAAGAAAACTTAGTAGTACTGTTAAAGTACTTGCAATATAAGCTTGACATCCTGAGTAATCCGAGCAACAATGGAAGAAGAAATTAGACTGGACAACAAAGCTGTCCTTTACCTTCTAGTTGCACACAATTAAACATGCATACTCCCCATGATAATAATGAAATTTAAATAAATTGTACTGCTTTTCAATGTAGTGATTCTTCAGGTAAAACCATGTAAATAAAGCAAATATATATGTATGCTACAATCATCAAAATAAATACACTTGGGTGTCTTTAACAGTGTTTTTTTAATTTTATTATTTGTTTGTTTGTTTGTTTGTTTTGAAACAGAGTTTCTCTGTGTAGTTTTGGTGCCTGTCCTGGAACTCACACTGTAGACCAGGCTGGCCTCGAACTCACAGAGATCTGCCTGGCTCTGCCTCCCGAGTACTGGGATTAAAGGCATACACCACCCCCACCCAGCCAGTGGTTGCTTGTTTGTTTGTATGATGAAGAATTATAGAGAATGGGAAGCACATATATGTGTTTGAAACACAAGATTATAGATACAAGGATAATACCTAAATGACTAGGGGTTCTAAATTTGGTTAGTTGATTAAGCTGAGGAAATACATTAAAAAAAAACACTAACAAACCCTTCAACTATAACATATGACTATAGTTGGCCTCATACATTCTAATCCTCCTGCATCAGTACCCTTTTCAAAATCAAATTATTTAGAATATATTCCAATTGTTTATTCCTATGTTCATGAACATAGTGTTGTATGATAACAAATCATTGATCAATTATATTCAATTTTAAGTTACTTTTATTTTTTCAATTTTCAGCACAATAACCTAAAATATTAAAATAAAGAATTATGCTTTGTAGCCTGTGATTGGATTGGTGACTATCCTGGTTGTCATTGGAGAGCCTTCATCTGGTGATTGATGGAGGCAGATTCAGAGACCCACTGCCAAATATTGGGCCCCTGTCAGGAAATCCTGCTGAGGAGAGTGGGAAGGGATTGTAGGAAACAGGGGGTCATTAACATCACAGAAAAATTCACAGAAACCACTAACCTGGCTCATAGAAACTCACAGACTCTGAATCAGCAGCCAGGAAGCCTGCATGGGACAAACTTAGGCCTTCTGCATATATATGACAGTTGTGTGGTTTGGTCTATATGTAGCCCTCCTAACTCTGGGGGCAAGGGCTGTCTCCTGTGCTTTGACTGGCTCTTGGGAACCTATTCCTCTGGATTGCCTTACCCAGCCTGAGTACAGGGAGAGGTGCTTGATCTTATGGCTTGATACGCCATGCTTCGCTGAAAACCATGAGAGGCCTGCCTTACAGAGAAGGGGTGGATTGATGGGGGGCGGGGCAGAGGAGAGGATGAAGGGAAGAGTCAAGCTGTAAAAAAATTAATTAAAAAAGAATAAATAAATAAAAGAATTATGCTTTGGATGCTTCAAAAAAGATTTTCACATTTTAATATATGCAATAGCTTCAGCCCACAGATGATCAAAGTTACTGTGAAAAAAAATAGAAAATTCAAAGGTCTCAGGCTCATGTGATAAAACTTCTAGAAATATAATCTCTACAGATCCATAAAAATTCACTGAGTTATTTAATAGTTCCCAGGAATCCACAAGGACGACCCAGATTAGACTTCTAGCAATAGCGAAGAGGGTGCCTGAACTGGCCTATCCTGGTAATCAGACTTATGAATACCCTGTCACCATAGAGCCTTCATCCAATAACTGAGGGAAACAGATGCAGAGATCCACTACCAAGCACCAGGCCGAGCTCCAGGAGCCTGGTCAAAGACAGGGAAGAGGGATTATATGAGCAAGGGGGGCAATATCATGATGGAGAATTCTACAGAGACCACTGAACCAAGGTCATAGTAACTGACAAACTTCAAATCCACAACTTGTGGAATCTGCATGGGACTGGACTAGAACCTCTGCGTATGGGAGACAGTTGTGTAGGTGGGTCTGTTTGAGGGGCCCCTGGTAGTATGATCAGGATCTATCTATGGTGCATAAGCTGACTTTCTGGATCCCATTACCTATGATAAGACACCTTGCTCAGCCGTAAGGCAGGGGGGAGGGGCTTGGACCTACCCCAACTGAATGTTTCAGGCTGTGCTGTCTCCCCCATGGGAGGACTTACCCTTTTGGAGGAGGGATAGAGGTGGAGGGTGGGGGAAGGTGGAGAGGAGGGGAGCAGGAGGAGTGATGAGAGGGGGATCTGTGGTTGGTATGTAAAATGAATTTAAAAAATTTCAAGAATAAAAAGAAAAAAATGTGAGAATAAAAATAAGCTTTAAATAAAATACATTAATATTTACATTTTAATAGATCAAAATTCATTATTTGTTTCAATAAATTATCCTAATAAATATTGTCTAAGATAAAAGTCATTAATATATTATTGTATAGTTTTATTAGTACTATTTATAACTCATTCTTTGAACCAGTTTTACATTTAATATTCAAAAATTCCTAAAGCTACCCAGTGTTTGTATTGAAATTTTTTTATTTAAAGTTTCTTAATGCACTAATAAAAGATTTGCTTCCATGGGGTATATTTAATATTCAAATTAATGAATTTCAGACTCTTAGAGAAGAAAATTCTTCATAGCAACCTATTTTAGTCAGATTTCTCAAATATAAATGTGTGTGTGTGTGTGTGTGTGTGTGTGTGTGTGTGTGTGTAGGAATGTAATATAAAAAGTATAAAAGTACATTTATAAAGAATATATTCAAAATCTATACATACACTTGCAATATATACATATAATATAGACCTTCATTCAGACATTTCTATGTTAAGTTTGAAACAAAGGAGACTAATGAATTGACTCACGTGATTGTAGATTGACAAACCAAATCTGCAGGGAAGTTTATCTAAGGAGCAAGAAATCCCAGCAGTCAATGCTGCAGCTTTCAGGCCAAGCATAACACAGAGACAGACCCCCTCTTTCTTTGTGAGCTCTCACTCTTTCCTCTTAAAACCTTAACTGAGTGTCTGAGCTCCACCCATGTTATAGGAAGTAATCTGGTCACTCATAGTCTACTTATTTAAATGTTAATCAGATCTAAAAACAGTTTCACAGAGATGTCTAGACTGGTATTGACCAAACAAAGCTGCACCACAGCATAGCCAAGTTGATACATAAAATTTACTGGGTAAAGCTGACTGTATAATTTTCAGTTTTATTTTAGAAAGAATGTAATACAAAAAAATTTTAAAGTGCATTTAAGCCAAAAAAAGACATTAATGCAGAAAAGTATTAGAAGGCTTCATTAAAATAATATTATGTCCCTATATAAAAACATCCAATATCAGTGTTGTTTACAAATAGCCAACTATCTTTTTTAAATTATCATCTTTTATTTTTTTGCATTTACTGTGCATGGGGAAGGGACATGCATATGCTACAACATGAAGGAGTCAGTTCTCTCCTTTCACTGTATATGTTCCAGTTATCTTTACATTGCTACATAACACTCTGACCAAAACCAACTTAGAAGATGAAAGGATTTATATTTCTTACATTTCCAGATCATGGTCGTTCACTGAGAAAAGTGAGGATAGGAATTCAAGGACGAGATTGAAGCAGAAACAATGGAGAAACACTGCTTTCTACTAGGACCATGTATGTTCTGGAAATTGAACTCAGATCATCAGGCATCGTGGCAAGTGACTTCACACACTGAAAAATCTTGCCAGCTCCTAGGTACTGTTTTATAATTTTAAACATATAATAGACAGTACTTAAATGTTGATTGATAGACTAGATATAGACATTGGTAGTCATGAAAAGAATAGATAGATGGAGGATAGAATGATAGATGTTCCATAGGAAGGTGAGTAATTTAAGTCTGAATATTTATCAGATTCTATCTTTAACTAACTTTGAGTCTTCTGCTACTAAGCAAAAAGAAACAGAACTATACTCCTCCAATCTCAACTTCATGTTTTATACTAATAATGTCACTGCACTTTTTAAATTATTATTGTGTGTGTTATAGTTGTTTTAATTTTATAGGCACAGAGACAAAGTGATATATACTTGAGGACAAATCTTACCTTGAATATTAGCCATATTTGATTCAAATGGTTCTGCTATACTGAGCTACTGAGTCAATAAATACCAGAACAACTTAAGACTCGTTAAACACAATGAATATGTTTTATATTGTGATAAGTCCTTAACTTTGTTAATCAGGTACTGATTGCTGTGGTTAGAACATGTCTCCCCAAAGTGCTTAAATTTAAATGTTATTCTCAACATAGTAGTGTTGGGTTGCAGGACATAATGGGCAGTGTTTTAAGCCTTAGGGCTTCATACTCATGACTAGAAAAAATGCAATGATAACGTGAGTGAGTTCGCCTTACCACAGTGAGTTAATTCTCATGGAAGTACTAATTTTCATTTTGCTTGGATTGTCTTACGAGTTCCCTGTGTTCTACTCCTCGAGTCTGTCTCCCACCCTGAGGGTACTCATAGAGCTCATCTTTGAACATGTGTACAGTCACCCAAGAAGACAATGCTATCTGCAGGGCTTTTTTTTTACCCCATTTTTCCTAGATATCTCTGTTAAGCTGTCTGACACATATAGTATTACACTTAGAAGTGAGATTGAACTAATAATAGCTGCTTTCATTTTACTTATTTATTTATTTTACACACCAGCCACAGTTTCTCCTCCCCACTACCCACCTCTGTTCCTACCCCTTCAATCCACTCCTCCTCCATTTCTGTTCAGGAAAAGACAGGTCTCCCATGGATAGCAATATAACACAGTGTATCAAGTGTCCCAAAAGCCAGTAAGAGTCACAGGCAGCCCCCATTCCCACTGTTAGGATTCCCACAAGAGGACCAAACTACAGAAGTGTAACATATATTCAGGGTGCCTAGGCCAATCCCATGCAAGTATAAAATTTTTCATCTAGTCTGTGTTGTTGTTTTTTTTTTCTAGCCCAGGAGACCTATCCTTCCATGTATCATTCTCTGTTCTCAGCTGAACAATGAGGACTGTAGTTTTAGTTGCCCCTAATAAAGAGGGGCTAATGTTTTTTACAGCACACTTAGGCTTCAGCTTTCCACACACACTGTTTCAAATAAAGCCAACTCCTTTGGGGAAAGTCTCAGAGCTTTCCTTTCTCTTGAATTGTCTCACTCTCCAATCAACACATTGATCTTCTACTTAGGACACTTGATAGAGCAATAGCCTATGATAGTCCTTCCTTGTCTTTCCTTAATGGAATTTCTGCCCCATGAGCAAGCCAGAGAAAACCAAATCAAGGTCTTTGGGTTGCCATCAGCTTGGGATAGCAAGGGCAGAGCCTCTATCTGTGCATGAAAGATGAGGGAAGACATGAGCACTTAATATCTGAACAGTGCCCCCAAGTGGTTAAACTTGTTCATCCTAAAATTAAAGAGCATGGTAAATAATGGCGGTCCATTCCAGTAAGTTAAGTAGATGACAGGAGAGTAAGCCCCATCTTTTTAATTATTCCTTCTAAAGATAGAATTCCCATCAAACTGAGCTAGGAGGATGGGATAAGAAAAAACTGTAATTTTATTCAAATGAGATCAATCATTTCTGTCCTTATCAAATTTTATCATTTTAAGTAAATGTTTATTTGTTCCATGCCCTTAGGACAATTTTCTTTGAAGAGTTTCTGGTTTGTTTGGTTGCTTGCTTGAATATTTTTTTCACTTGTATTGCTAATTTTGTTGGATAGTAGATCCATGGGGCTTTTCACATTACCATCAAAAGTGAAGTCTCAAGCACTATTATTTCTACATTAAAATATAGAAATTACATGTGCCGCAACTTCCTGTTTACATAGCAGCCAGTAGAAAAAACTCACTGAGCCCTCCTGCACTGCGGCATACTAACCATAGGTCAAAGGAAGTACACGTGTATGTATTAGTGTCTTCATAAATGTAATGCTGTCCCATTTTCTTAACATCCTTTTAGTCTCAAATTTGTAATTTAGCAAAATCTGTGTTTCAAGCAGAGATTCTGGAAACAAATATTAAGATGAGAGATTTCTCTGTGAGTCTTACAATTCAGTTGGAGTGATTGTTGAAATAATATATAGTCATCTTCTGCTGAGCAAGATTTTGCTGGGAATATATCCAAGGACTGATTTACAACACCTTCAATTGGATTTCTGGTGGATAACTCAAATTTATCATGCCTAAAAGCTCATCACACAATGCTGTTCTTTTACAAACTTGTTTCAAAAATTTCTTCATGTCAGTAAATGCAACCATTCAATCCTTATGTTCTCAAGATACAAAACGGGGTCTTTCTGATTTATGTGCTCTATTATCCTTCACATCTCAATTCTTGACAAGTCATGCAGTTTCAAACATTTCCAAACAGTTCCATATGATAGCACCATATTCATTTCTCTATTTCCCATTAACAATTCTTAATCAAAGACCATCTCCTAGTTTCATAGCACCACATGATCCCTTAACCAGTATAGTCTTTCTATTATTTGGGCTTATGGGCTTATACTCTCTTTCCATACAACAGCATAGATGGGATCTTTCTTGGAAAAAAAAATTTAATTTGCTTCTGGTGGCAAACTGTTACATTTATAAAAAGTTCAAATTTTCCTTCTTAACTTAGAAGGATTTTTTATTTATATTTTCAACTTACTTCTTACCTATTTCTGTCTTGCCTGTGTATCAATATTCTTTTTGTTTTTCAAACATACTGTGGTAGTTTGAATAAGAATGATGCCATTGACTCATGTATTTGAATTCATATTCATCAGGAAGTGGCAATATTGGAAAAGATTACACAGATTAGGTGGTGGGGCTTTGTTAGAGCAAGTGTGCCCACTGTGCGTGGGCTTTGAGGTTTCAAAAGCCCATGCCAATCCTAGAGTCTCTCCCCCCTCAGCCTTAGAGATCAGGATGTAGAATTCTCAACTACTAACACAATGTCTGCCTGTGTGCTACCATGTTCCCTGCCATGATGGTAATGAACTAACCTCTGAAACTCTAAGCAAACCCCAATATTATGCTTTCTTTTATAAAAAAATATAAAAATTATATAAAAATATAGTTGCCTTCGTCATGGTGTCTTTTCACAGAATCAGAACAGTGGATAAGACACACGTCCAGTTTATAGACTTTACAGGACTATATCATATATTGGTTTTTAATCTCTGGAAATATGTCATTTTCAATATCTTTTTGATTAACTTTTATGCCTCTTTTAAATGATGCATGAAATCACAATGATAACATATTTGCAGAGTAATATAAGATGTTCCAATCAATATTTACACTGTCCTGTTTTAAATCAGAATGACTATGTCTAGCTACAATCAATCATCATTCCTTTATAATGAAAATATTGAAAACCCCTTTTTCTAGTATCCTGAGATATGAATATGCAATACAATATCCCTGTCTATGGTTACTCTGTTACGGAATAGCACACAAGAACTTGTTACACCTACCTAAACTATCTAATAATCATTGATCAGCCTTTCCAATCATATTAGCCTGTGGAAAGTACATTTCTAGTCAACTTTTATGAGACCAACTTTTTATATTCTGTGAATGAGCTCATGTGATATTTGTCTTCCTGGTGTGTGGCTTCTTTCACTTAACATAATGATTTTCTACTTCCATTCATAGATTTTTCTTAATATTTACTTTCGATTTCAATTTCCTTCTAATAACATAAGTCTTATAGGATTAATAATAATAATAATAATATGTTATTATTTGTACTTTAAAGAAATTACTTCTCTATTTCTTTTAGATTTTACAGTTCAGTGAAGTTCAGGTTTTAAAAGTATGTTCTTATGATTATCATATTTCTTCAGTGGCCACTGTTTTCACCTCCATTTTCATTTCCAGTTTTTTTATCCAATACCAATGTGGCCGGCCCTGAAATTTTCCCAGAAGACTGCATTTATATATTTAGTTGCTTTAAACACACACACACACACACACACACACACACACACACACACACACACAACCAGTAACAATTAAAGAAAAAGAAATGAATTTGTGAGGAAGTGAGGAAGGGGTAGTGGGAGAGGTTGGAAAAGGGAAAAACAATATAATTATACTTTAATCTTTAAAAATAAAATGCTACATTTTGTTATTTGAGAATTTTACATATGCCATAATACATTTTAAACAAATCTATCCCCATTTCCTATACTTTAATTCCTCCAATATTCTACCCATCACTTTTCCTTCCATTTAACACATTTTTCCTTTTAAGCCCACTGACTCCACTCAGTGCTACTAGTATGTGCGTGGGTATAGTACTATCTCCTGGAACACGGTAGCCTCTCAGAGGTCTCATTCTGAAGAAAACTGACTCCTCTTCTCCTGATAGGCATCAATTGCCAATAGTATAGCTTTACCAGTTTGGCTAGTTCTCATTGCTGGTAGGTGCTCTCTCTACCACCGATGAATAAATTAATGGTCTAGCCAAACTCTGAACCCCGTGGCTACAAGGTGAGTGGCCTGGCAAGATATGACTACTGATGTAATAGTGTCATGAATGTCATTCGTGTAACAAAGCAGTTTTTTAATTTAAGGCCATCTCCATAAGACAGAACTAACATCTGACACCATTAATGAGTCCAAGAACCTACACCTGGGTAGAGAATAGACCCTTAAGAAGAACTTAGTACTGCTATTTCTTGAATGAATACAATATTGAACACCTCTTAAGTACTTATTTTTATAGACATAAATTAGTATGTCTCTCAACCCAAATCAGAAAAGCATCTTTTTTTTTTCTGTAGATGGAGATTAACACAGAGACTCACACACAACTAGTCAACATTCAGAGAATATGACTGTGGACAGCTCGGCCACAAATGGGTCATTTGAATCACACCCTCTCCTCCTGAGGATCTGGGATTATTACAGAGAGGAAAGAAAGGTTGTCAAAGCCAGAGGTAATGGATGGCTGTAGAGAAACTGCTTTCTTAACATGCTAGGGCAGGGCACAAATGAACTCATAGCAGAGCTGACTGCATGCCAAGGACCTGAGCAATATCAAGACAGACAAAATGACACCTCAGCAGGGCGAGGAGTTGATGTATTTGCACAGTGAATTTTAGATATAAATGACTGAGAGTTTTGACTCTTGACTGCTTCTATTACCTCCTCTATTTTTTTCAGAATCTATTGATTCTTAACAGTGTTCTTATTGTTTTCTGGCCCTAAACATGTGGCATCCCTGTATCCCTATACCACTGATATAAACAACAGCCATCTTCATTTCATATCCTCCTTCTGCCATAAGTATTTCAAATTTATTGTCAATCTCATGCAAATAATTCTTTACTATCCTTCGATCAAGAATCTGTGGATTCCCTGCAAAGAATCGCTCCCACTTTGTGAGCTCAATCTTCACTCAATTTCTTTCCTTGGCTGTTCAAAGTCTTTTCAGGTTTAAGATGTCCCATTTGTCAGTTCTTAGCCCTAATTTCTGAGGAGTGGAGTATTTTAAGTCCTTCTTACACTTATACCTCTTACAGGCTCCAGCAACTCCAGTGTTTCAGGTTTTTACTTTGAGACCTTTGATCTATTGGAAGTTGATTCTCAGGAAAAGTATAAGATATGAGTCTAATTGCAGTATTCTACATGTGAGCATCCAGTTTTCCCAGAACCATGGTTGAAGATGTTGTCTTTTCTCCAGTATATAATCTTAGCATGTTTGTCAAATATCAGATTGCTAAGGTTGTATGTATTAATGTTTGGATCTTTTATTTTGTTCCATTGATTAACACGTCTGTTTTTATGCAAGTACCACACTGCATTGCTTACTGTAGCTCCAAAATATAGCTTGAAATCTGGTATAGTAATACATCCAGCATGGCTCTTTTTTGCTCAGGATTGCTTTAGCTATCCAGGATTTCTTGGGGCTCCATATGAATGACAGAATTTTTTTCTATTTTGGTGAAGAATGTTATGGGGATTTTGATTGGGAATGCATTGAATATGTAAATTGATTGTGATAGGATGGACATTTTGATAATATTAATTTTACCAATCCATCTTCTAGTGTCTTCCTCAATCTTTTGCCCTAAAGGCCTAGCATGTCTCTGTCTTAATCATATGTATATAGGCCAGCTATTCGTTTCTATGGAAAAATACCAGTAATTAGTCACCTTGTGTCCACTTATATCATTTTACGCAAATTTTATTATATATTGTCTCTTAAGACTTTGATTATCATTCATTTTAACAATAAAATAACTTATATAATCAAGGAAACTTTACTACTCTGTAATACACTCCCAAAATATCTAAAGTTGCTTTTAAGATTTTTAGACTAATAGAATCTTAACAGTATAAGTATGTACTGTGGAATTAATTTTCCTGCTCTCAGAATAGCAGGAAACAATGCCATTTTACTATCTAAAACAGTGAACAAAATTGTGTTTTGTAATCTGAACGTTATTCTTGACTTAGCTTTACTTCTCTGTAGAGATGTGACTAATACATGATGGCTTCACCATATATTAAAGGAATATCTGTCCTTATGTGTGACTAAGTTTTTTGAGTGGTATTGTATTTGTAGTAGAGAAACGGGGTGTTCTTGAGCCATTAAATCCAAGAAAATTCTCAAATTCTTGACTGAAGGACAGTAAAGGAATCTTTGACTAGATGGTCAATTAAGTGTAAGTACTTCTTGTAATCAAAGCAAATGATAGTAGGCATGGTGTCCAGTTAAAGGCAATAAAACACTCTCTTTGTCAAACTTAACTCTAGTCATTTAATTGTCGGAAGGACCTTGTGATATAGCCTAATATGTATAGTATACTGTTAGTCTACAGAGGGATTCTCAGCTATTTATACCAGAACTATTTGTGACAGCTAGATTTAACTGACAATGCGTAGAGTCACCTGGGAATGAGTCTCAACAATGGATTTTCTACATCAAGTTTGACTGTGGACGTGTCTGTGTAAGGTTTCTTAATTAAATTAGTTGTGTGGGAAGACCCCGCCCACTGTGAATGGCACCATTCCTTAGGCCAGGTATTCTGAACTGCAGAATAGTAGAGAAATCAAGCTAAGTGCAAACAAATGAGCATGTATGCATTCATTCCTCACTGCTATTGACTATGAATGTGATAGAATCAACTACCTCAAGCTCCTGTCACTATAAGTTCCCAGAAAAATAGATTATAATCTGGAATTTTGAGGTAAGATAAGCTGTTTCCTTTTTAAGTTGCTTTATGTCAGGATATTTTGTCACAACAGAAATGAAACAAAAATATTGTACTAAGCGACAGGTCTATTAAATGGCTGTGAACTTGTGTTTATCTCCAAATCTATAGATAGACAAACAAGGAGACAGACAGAAAATTAAATGATGTTGTGATTTAAATAGTTCTTACAGAAAGTCCAGAGCATAGTCTTAAAACATAATCTTTATAACTTAAACACACATTGGTTCCTGAATTCAAAGACTAAGGACTATGACAGTGGATAGTATCAATGATAAATTTTATAACTACTCTCCCCTTTCTGCCAAGATAGCTAACTTAAAGCTGTACTAGTTTCCTGGATTGTTGTAAAGATCAATTACACCATTAAAGAATTGATAGTAGATAGGTTAATATAAAACTCATTTTGCCTAATGCAAACCTAGATGAGGCACAAGAATTATTATGTATATTTAGAAATTATAATCAAGCAGTAATATCATTCTGGGTTTTAAACTCATATGGAGGGAAGCAATACATCCTTTGCAGTGACTGACCATCGCATTCATCTTCCATGTTCCAGCATAAATGATGCTGAGGGTTTTCCTGCTGTGACAGGAATAATAGCATAACTTCACACTTTGGCTTCGTACCTAGAGCAGTTTCATGCCCTATATCATCACATAGTCTAAAGAAACCTTTATCATCCCACAGAATACCACGCTGTTGTGTATTATCAAGATACAGGGAGCTTCAAAGTATATTAGTGAGATATATATGATGCTAAGTTTAAAAAACAAAACTCCACAAGTAAAAGAAAAAATCCACAAGATTATCATAGTCTGACACATTAATTGTATGTTTTTGGAGTCTGAATAAAATAGTACTTCTTTCTACCCACTACAGAAAGTGACACTTAATATTCAATGGCCGTCTTTGATATGGAAGCATCATATTCCACATGACTGGTTGGTGACTTAACACCTTTTAATGAGTAATCTGGATTGATCTAATAACCAGCCATAGAGGAGGAAAATATAAATGTCATCCCCTACTGATTAATATTCTACTGAACACAACTTATATAAACAATGATAGATGATCAATAATTTTGTTTGTTTTCATTTTCAAATCAGAAGTTGACAAAAATAACATCTTCTCATGATATTATGTAAGCTGCTAGAACAATTCTAGAGTACCTATAACTGTGGAAAGGTTAAAAAAGGATTTTTCCATCTTCATTACTTGAATTTCAACTTTCTTCATAGTGTTCTGTCCTCAGATTCACATAATACTCTATGTCCATTTAGGATTAGCCCAAGTGCAAAGTTTGAGGAAACAATACTCAGATTTATTTACCTCTGACATCAGTTATAAGTATAGTTTCTAAACATAATTTCGATGATGAAATTTCACCCTGAAGACTTACAGACTTGTTAAAAACTATTTTTATAGCTCTGTTTATTGATTAATATCAGAGAAGGATACAAATAATACTCAACCAAATGGAGGGACATATCAAGTAAAGTTTGTAGCACACACTATCCTTGCAGAATTCATATATGGTGATATGTACAAAATTTTAACATTAGGGAAGATCACCTGAGCCTCACTGACTAGGATCTAATTGGACAAAGAACACATATCTATAGTTTATTTATTGATAGATTGCTTATGTGATTGAGTCCAGTCTGCAGATGTACTAATACCTTATAATCCAGACTTCCTAACTGAATGGGCATGGTTAGTTTTTCTCTCAGTTTTCTAAAATGGCAAGCCGTGGTTCTGGGACTGACAAATGTACCAGTAACCTTTCTCCAATCATAGTTTTTCACCTCAAGTATGATATAAGCTAGCTATTAGAAGTCAAGGAGAAAAGAAATTTGTAGGAAAGAACAGAGATATTTTTAAAGAATGCCAAATTCCTTCACATTTGGCATCACTACAAAATGAATGCATATTTCCAAAGAGTACATGGACTTCTAGACGAAAAACAACAGATACTCTCTTTTAAATTCTCACTTTGCAAAGAGAAATGGGTTGAGAAGTCACTATCACAGGTGTAGTGCAGCAATACCTCCTCAACAGTTTCACCAAACATCACCATGTTACATAAACAATGATCTTTTAAAAATAATCATCAATAAATATGTAACTTTTAGTTATTTTTATCAAATTAAACCATTTTGTGCTCATAATAAAGAGAAGACATTTACAATTTGGTTACTGGTTTTACTCTATTATCTACATCTTAATTCTTTGGGACAAATTAGGTTGCATGTATTTAATTACTATAGCAAACGCAAAATATAGTTTTCCTCAAATTTCACTATTATATCTAACTTATTTTTATATTTTTGGTTGTGAGCCTAGCCTTTAATGGCTGAGCCATCTCCACAGCCCATAACTTATTTTTAAACCAAAAGTATTCTTATATTTCACATAAATTACTCTTGTTCAGTTTAAGGGAATTTTTGTTCTATTTTCAGCAGTCAGATCAGCATAATGAAAGTAGCATATAGACTGCTGCTAAAATATTCCTAAATATGTCAAAAGCACTTTAAAATTATAATTCTTTCTTCACAGATTTTATCCATTCAATTTACCATAGTGTCTTTGCAAAAACTAATAGGTTGAGTATACAGGAAAGTCTCTAAATCTTTCAAAATATGCCCTTTACCAAAACTAAATATTAATGGGTTGTCTGAACTGTATTGTTAAGTTTCTCATTGCACATAATAGAAAAATTGTGTCTATATCTCACAAGAGGATGTGGAAAAATTATAGTTATAATATTTTGCATTCTCAGTTTCTAAATTTTATTAATGCTATGATTTTGTTGCTAAGCAATGTGCAAATAAATGGCTCTTAAGAATCTGTGTCCTTTGGAAGAAGCTATATTTAACACTTTGTTTATAATATATTTTCCTAATGCAAAATACCAGCAATGCTGCTAGAACACCTGGCTTTGGGGTCACATAATTAAACTCATTTAAAACATGTCTGAGGAATCTTTGTTTTCCCAACTCCTTTATGTGAAATATGTGTGTTTACATTTGTGAGTACATATATAGATCACACAATTTTAGCATGTCCATTTACAATTCTACTCCTTTAATGAAACTTATGCAACATAACAATTTAATAAGTAAATAAATATCTCAACTTTCCCTAAAGTTTCAAAGAGCCTCAAGATTAAGAATAATTTTGGTTTTGTCCTAGACATATTATGGGTTCAGAAGTGAGTTTTAAGAATTCGTAAGTGAGGATTAGTATTAAACCTTGTTTTCTTAGAATTCATAAATTTAATGACTGATTTGTTGAATAGTAACTGAATGGTATGGGAGTTGTATAAAGATGATGCCATCTGAATCTTTGAAGACCTTTAACAAAGTTTGAATAGATTTATAGACTAAGAAAATTGTAATCTCATTAAACAAATATGATTTTGATATGAAAGCAATCATAAAAGTAGGAGGTGTTAAATGAGATGGAAAGCTACTTAATGCATAGACCAAGGTATAAAGGTAGAGTTTCATTTTGGAGGAGAATAAATTGATAGAAAAAACATCAAATAAAGGAAAGACAGGAAAGGTTACTTGTGCCATGTACTGAATTTAGAACAGTTACCAAGGACTAATATAAGTGATGAACTGGAATTGAAGGCGGCCATTAAAGGTGAAACTAGCTGGGTGGTTGTGGCATACATTGTTAATTCCAGCACTAGGGAAGCAGAGGCAGGAGTATCTCTGAGTTCAAGGCCAACTTATTCCAAAGGGCAAGTCCTTGGATATCCAGGGCTGCACAGAGAAACCCTGTCTCTAAAAACAACAAAAATTAAAAAGTGAAATTGTACATATGTAAAACATTTTGGAGAGAAGTTGAGAGATAATTGGAAAATAGTAAGTGACCATAGTAACATATTATATAGATGAGTAGCTGTGCATTTGAGTATGAATCAACCCAGTGGAGGTGTATAAAGTAGGAATAGTTGAGAGAAGTTGATAATCAATTAGACTGGTTGGTGCATAAAAAAAAAAAATGAGTCCCCACGCATCAGTAGGACCACAGACGCAGACATGGTCCTAGGCAGCAGTCTGGGTCTGGATGTCACCACGGCCCCATGGGCAGTGAATACCACCCAGATAGGCAAGGCCCCAGCAGCAGCTTGGCCCCTGGATACCAACACAGCTCCAGCTATGTCATATGTTGTTGATACTCATGAAAGACTTGTCCTTTCCTAAACAGAAATGGAGGAGGAGGTACTGGAGGAGAGAAGGGAGGGGAAACTGCGGCCAGGATGTAAAATAAATTCATAAAAGAAAGTAGAGTCAACTATTAGTATCAAGTGTCCTTCTTTCATTAATTCAACAGAAGCCTTTTTCTTCTCAGGCACTGTGAAGGTATTAAGGGAGATCAGGAATAACATGGTAGAAGGAATTCATTAAGGACATAAACATGTGCTTATGGAACAACCACACAATCCTCTATCTGGCACATATTAATGACTGATTCTCGTTGCATAGAACAATCACATGACAGGAAGTAGGAAAAAATGGAAGAAAAAGAAGTCCAGTATAGCTTGTCAGAAATCATGGGGCAAGGTGAAATGAGGAGAAGGGTAGTATTGTGTGACAGAAGGTCTTCTACTCCTGTGCTGCACAGGTACACTATAATGCACTACTACATATCAGCTGAACAGTCTTAATCATGCTAATGCATAAATATTAGCATATAGTTTTAAAGGTAATTTGAGTCCAATTATAAAAATGTAACCTGGGGAAGATCAGAGGGCAAATATGATATAAAAGACCTCCATAGCTTTGAAGTAAGAATCTGAAATAAAGAAATTGTATGAGAAGTGAGTAATGGGAGTTGGATGAACAAAGATTCAGTGCAGATATTTTGGAATAATAACTGATCAGCTACATGTGACCAATAATAAACAGCCTATTAGATGAAGCCTGGTACAGTTGAAGGACCATTTGTATTGTTGAATCATTAGTTAGAATAATGAATTCAAGAAAATTTAAAAGGCTATTGAGCTCATTTGTGGCCAGCTTCATGAAAAATAATTCAATTTCTTTTCCATGCCTATTCATTGAGATATAAGCTTTTATATTCCCTGTTAAATGGGCAATTCATCTCATAATCTCACAGTCTAAGTGTAATTGATTGAACAAAAACTACAACCCTAACACAAAATTAGTCACTTATAATCTTTTTTTTTCTAAATTTGTAAAAAGGATATAACTGCTTTGGGCTGATTAAATTGGACTTGAATCAATTTACTCCTACACAGATTTTTTTAACAGGAATTCAGATACATGTGCATGAAAGACATGTAAGAATGTTAATTCCAATGTAACAAAAATATACCAAGCAGTAACTAATCCACTGAGTATTTAATACAAGACAAGTCATAGATGCATTATGAATTCTCTGTATGCTGAAATAACAGGTAGCCATGAAAATAAATAACTACATCTGTAGCCAACAACGTCTGTCTAAAAGTGTTACAGTAGTGGAGCAAATCAACTTAAATCAATTGGTAAGTTCTAAGGATCCAATTTAAAATTTCACTTACTTTTTTGAATGATTTACTTTAAATTGTATTGGACATTTTAAAATTCCTCAAAAATCTGGCACAACCACAGAAATGAGAAAGAAAAATTCAGATTTTACTACTAAACTACAGTTGCATTTATTGATGGTTGCTGAGTACTTTCCAGCACAGGAGGACTTTGCTTCCTGAGTCTTAGTTTTGAATAAGAAAAGGTTAATTGTGTTGCTTCTGAAGGGCTCTAAGTATCTAACTGACGTAATAAAACCCTATGGTCACCCCTTTATCCTTGCCCATAAATGGCAATGTACAGTCGAACACTCCAAAAGCCAGCCAGTGTTCATGAGCAATTAGAATTATTAAAACATCTTGAAGAGTTGTAGATGGAGCCATACATAGAATGCATGAGAAATAAATCTTTGATGTTCTAAGATACTGATGGTTTTGAGTTATTACCACAACATAATACAACTTACAATTATTTGTTGAAAAGTCACCAGTTTGATAAGAATGTGTGTGTGTTTGTGTATGTATGTGCGTGTATATATATATTATATATATATGTATTATATATATAATAAAACAAAGTAAAAAGGTTTACAGATAGAAAGATACAAAAACACTATATATAGACCACTAATAGTTAAAAAAAAATGATTGCATGGCATGAAAAGTGGTTTACTAGATGGATAAATGTACAAGTTGTGACATGAAAATTGGAGATATACGTATTAAAAATGTAAATGTAAGGGCTGGTAAGATGGCTCAGCAGGTTACCATACTTGCTATGCAAACTTGGGTCCCCGAAATTTGATTCACAGAAGCCATGTAAAAATTCTGATGCAAAGGCACACATCTGTAATCTCAACACTCATATACTGAGATAGGAGACAGACAGATTTCCTGGAAGCACACGAGACAGCTACCAAAGAGAATATGAGGATGAAGGACAGAAGAGGGAGGGAGGGAAGAGGAGGAAAAGAGTTTTTATCAAAAGTTGATCACAAAATTGAACTATGTTATCAGAGATTATAAGAAATGCCCTTTTGCCTTAATATTTAGGATTGGCATTAATGACCTATATTACTCATTTAAAATGAGGAGATTTATGTCATGATAGCTATAATTGTGCTACAGTTGCTATAGGCAAACCAATTTGATTTAGATGCTGTCAGAATTAATTATATTTATAAATTGCAAAATTCACAGGACTATCACAAGATGTTTCAAACTTATCCATAAATCGCAAGTAGATGTTTTCATACTTAATTCATTTTGTTATGCTCACTCTCATCAGGCCAGCACTTGGTCATCTACTCTAATGAAAGACAAATTCCTACATATGATAAGGATGACAGAACTTCAAAATAAAAATATTTAAAAATGCATGAGCTATTGCTTTTCCATATCACCATTCTTTTCCTTTTTTAATTTTTTCGAGATTATAATTACAACATTTCTCTTTCTCTTTCCTCCCTCCAAACCCTCCCATATACCCTTCTCCATTTTTCCTTCAAATTCATTGCCTCTTTTTTTCATTAATTATTATTGCTTGCCATTTTACCATATGACGAAAAACATACACACCACCTTAGAAGGAAGGGATGGAAAATGTCTTCCACCAAATGTTTGACAGGAGTGCAGATAGGTGGTCATGTCAATAATATTACTAAACATTCCATAAATAAGACAAGAAAAATTTACTTAAATGAGCAAATAGATGGTAGCCATGAAGACTGTCTTGATGAATGGGATGTGTGTCTGTGTGTGTGTGTGTGTGTGTGTGTGTGTTTAAATAATGGTTCATCACTACAAACCGTTACTCTAGAAAGGTTTTAGTTAATTCTGAGATGCTGTACCAACATAGTTCAGAAAAAAAATTAGTTGGCTGGGCATCAAAGAAGTAAAAAGCGTCTATGTAGAATTAACTAATGTTTAACCTGATTAGGCTCTGTGAGATGAGGGACTATAAGAAAAAAAACTATGGATTCTGGAACGAAAGGGTGACAATTTTTAGGCCAGAAATTCTGCACTGTATAAACTGTAGCAGTTTAGTTTCCTTTTGGATAAATGTTCACAGATTGATAACATTGCCGGTCAATTCTATGTGATATAGGAGAAGGGAAAGAGCCCAGCGGTGGTGGCACATGCCTTTAATCTCAGTACTCAGGAAGCAGCTGCAGGCGAATCTCCTTGAGCTCTAAACCAGCCTGGTCTACAAAGTGAGTACCAGGACAGTCAGGGTTGTTACATAGAGAAACCATTTCTAGAAAAAACAAAACAAAACAAAAAATGTGAGAGATAAAATTTAGGGGAAACAATCATTTAACATGTTACAGAATGTATTTTAGCATAAAATTAAAAGCATAATATTCATCATAAAACATAAGAGAACAGCTGGATAGTGGTGGCACATGCCTTTAATCAGCACTTGGGAGGCAGAAGCAGGCAGATCTCTGTGAGTTCAAGGCCAGCCTGGTCTACAAAGTGAGTTCCAAGAAAGGCACAAAGCTACACAGAGAAACCCTGTCTTGAAAAAAACATAAATAAATAAATAAATAAATAAATAAATAAATAAATAAATAAATAAATAAGAGAACAAATAGAGCTATTTGTGTATTAGTGATGCAAAATGAAAAGTTTAACATAAAACAGAGGGTTCAAAGTATTTCTAATTGTACTGAAAACATGATTGTGTATTGAAAATAGTGCAGATAACAGAGTAATTTGACTTGAAATATAAACTTCACAATTTTGTCTTAAAAGACGTATTGCAATATTCAATAACATTTGTAATCAATCTGTGTTCCTCTAACTTGCCTCACTTCTTTCCTATAAGTAATATTATACTGGAAAAACATCACATTCATTCTTTTCTATAAGCGTACTTTATTACTTATTCAGCACTGAATTTAAACATACAGTCTTTAATTTAGTGTCAGAATTCTGGAACAAAAACTACATAATATATTCCTCTTTGATATCAGATCTTATTTTATCTTCATCCTGATCAATACTTTTCTCATTCTGTCTAAATAATAGCCCCTAGATATATCCATGTTATCACCAACCATTTTTCTAAATTCATTTCTTCTGAAAAGAAATTGATCTGCAGCATCAATAATGGTAAACAATGAAATAACTATTATTTCTGAGTAGATAAAACACAAAAGTCATGTTCAAAGTACTCTGAATGTACTTTCAGTGGTAGCAGTTTTCCATATTCTTACAAAAAAGATTAATAATATAATCACTAAAATTACATAAATCCTGCCTGGTTTATATATATAATATATGTGAATATATAACATGCATGCCCATACAGTAATGTCAGTTACCCTCACGAGAAACAGAAGGTTGAAGACTTTCCTCTTTGATACTGTCTCTATGACAAAAATATTTAAATGCATTTTACAAAGCTTTAAGAAACACGTTTGCATGTATAGTAATTAAAGATATTTGTTAAATATAATTATAACCATGCCAATCTTATGGCCTGAAAAAAATATCTTTAGGAGACATCAAGGAAAAACCAATGGAGGACTAAAAAGCCAAAGTATATGCATGACAAGTAGTTTCCACTTCCAGAGGTCACACTTCTCCTTCAACTGAAACAGATGCTCCTGTTATAAAATTAAATGCATTCTGAGTCATTAATCCTCCATGACTTTTAGTGCTAACATTAATATTCACTCCAAGTGTCTTGTAAAATATTTAGCAGTTTTTAAGAGTTCAGTTCCTAACAGGAGCAAAAATTAATAATAAATATAACAAATCCATTCCTTAGGAAAACAATTTGTACAGTGAAAAGCTATACTGCACAATGCATGCATTGAAATGATACAAGTAAAAAAAAAATAACTGAAGGGCAAATTCATCACAGATGAGAAAAAACTTTTAGCCTTTTAGTCCTGTAAGATACACATTAGAATCCTTCCTTAACTGAAGATGCTCTAATTTTAGCAAAGTACCCAGAAAATAATGCAATCCAAAATGAGCTTTTTAACTTTTGTGTTTTGTTTTGCTTTTTTTTTTTCGAGACAGGGTCTCACTACATAGCCCTAACTGTCCTGAAATTCACTATGTAAACCAGGCTATCCTTGAACTCATAGAGATTTGCCTGCTTCTCCCTTACGAATGCTGGGATTAAAGGAGTGCATCATTGTGCCCAGCTACCTTTTGTTTATTATGAGACTGACTTAAAGTACGAGAGTGCCTGAATTCCAAAGAAAATGTCAAAACGCAAGTGCGGAAGAAAATTGCCATGAAGAGAGTGTTCTGTGTGTGGCACATCCACAGACTACTGGTGAGCAATGCTGCTGCTTTCTGCCATCAAGGAAGAAACACCAGGCTGTACTTCACACATATGCAATGCCCTCCTGCTCACGCCATTGTAGTTAAGAAGTTGGGCCTTTATAAAGTACCCTTACATTAAACTATAATTTACATAAAATCCATTCATTGTCTCAGTGTGATCCCCAGAACCCACATGGTAAAAACTGAAAACTGACTCCCATGAGGGACACACACACACACACACACTAGAAAGAAAATTTGAAATGTATAAAATCTGTCTTTTAGAGATCAGTACTTAAGACCCTTTTCTATATTAGACTTTTTAGTTTAGTAATCTCATAAATTCAACAGACTCATCCTAAACAAGGTCTTTTTATGCCTATCTTCACATTTATAAAATGGGGTTAATAATAGCTAATAATATCTCACTGTAATCATAAAAAGTCAGTAACAATGAATCTGTTGAGACACCAATAAATATAAACAATTCTTAAAGTAACAATCTGGCATAGGAAATAAAAATATAAACATTTATTTATAATAATATTAGTAATAAGACTAACATGAAACATTTGTTTGCAATATGGCCTGGTGAATTTAAATCTTAAATTGTATTAGTTCTTAGTAAAGGACAAATGTAAGAGAACCTTTCCAGTTATGTGAACATTTATCTATGTTCTAAAACAGATAAGTAAATGATAGATGATAAATAGATGATAGATATAAATAAAAAGATAGATTGATAGATAGATAGATAGATATAGATAGATAGATAGATAGATAGATAGATAGATAGATAGATAGACTGATAGGATGAAATGCTTAAAGAAATAAAAAGACATGAGTGAGTTTATAAAAATGTATACCACACAATGGTTTTACTCATTAGAAAATATTTTTAAAATAAATAAACTTGATTAATGGTTTCATTTTCCTCAAAATTGTAGAATTAAGTCAAATGAGAAATTGGTTGAAAATCAGTATGCCTTGCTTTTCTTTGTTTAGCCCTTCTGTGTTTCTAGGTAGAAATGCCACTATGAGGATGAAATTAATAATTTCCTTGAATCAAGCAAATATTTTTTTTAACCAAGTCACAGAGACTTTTGTTGGTTGTGAGTTCCTTCAAGTCCAGGTTTCTGGTGGAAATTCTAACTGAACTTCAGCATACCTTAGTTGTGTAGCTAAAGTTCTCTTGGCAGAATAGGGTTTCATTGACTGCAACACTGTCCTTTGCAGAGTTCAAGGTGACTGGGACCTGCTGTTTTCCGTGTCAGTGAGGAAGCACCTGTCAGAGTACAGACACACAGAACAGTGCAAGCAAAGCTCGTGAATTCAGTGAATGTCCTCAGTGTAAGCCCTGTCATATGGATCCCCCAAATCCCTCAGGGGACATATGTAGTCATCTATAGGACTTGATTTTGAGAGCTCTCTGCTCCAACATCCCCCATGGCTGCATTGTCTGCTCCCATGCTTTTAGAATGAAATAGATTCCCTGAAACAACTGAGGATCTTGGTTAGATTTTTTGATGTGCATCTTCATAAAACTTGTCATCCTGGCATGTCCTGGAAGAAGCCCCAACTGTGACTCTTCCTTCTGTTTCATTTGGTTTTTCCCAGAAGTCTGCCTATCATTGGTTGCGTATTTTAAATGGGGCTTGAAAGGAGCCTGGTATTCTCACTGTTCACATATAAACATCCCAGTAATGTCATATGAAACATGTGCAATCAGATCCCACCCTGCATTTGCTGGTGTTCACCTGCAAGTCACCCCTTACCCTCCTCACCATTTCTGTCTCCCCCTGTCATTTACATCTAAGCAAACAATTCCTTTTAGGGTCATTGTGGGTGCGGATTCTGTTTTGGAATAGGAGTTATCTTCTGTTCTCTACTATGTGCTCTATCATATATGTCACTAATTGTGTGAACATTTGTCTACACTTTTTCTCCATTGGTTGTGAACTTTGGGAATAGCAAGGCTATCTTATCTTTGTAAGTGCTGCAGAGAAAAACTGTCTAGCATACATATCAAGAGGTGTTTCTTGAACTAATAAATGGATTTAACATTTTCTCCAAAATAACTTTATAAGCTGTGACATACTAATATTAATTGCTCATTTATTTGTAAATAAATTTTGTCCTTTCACATAATTTTAAGAAATAAATACTTTTTTGAGAAGCAGTAAAAGTAAAATCTTCTAATTTTACGTTTTAATAATACGAGAGTAAATAAGACTGAAAGAAGAATGAGTTAAAAAAAAAGCTACAAAGAACTTGAGAATTTTTTTTTAATTTCCAACTTCTCCAAAAAACAAAATACCTTCAAGTCTAAAGAACCAAAGGCTCAAAAATCACCAAGCTTTCCAACCGCAGTTGCTGCTTGTATAAAGGAGCCAAATGAAGCTTCAAGCTGTTGACTGTCTGAGATCGATGGTACAAATTTTAATATAAATGTTCAAATTCTCTTAAGCCTTCCACACCGTGAAGGTTAAGTGACCATTAAAGTGGGAATGTTTCATATGTCACTTTAGTACACAGACAAAAAAAATGCATCAACTACAAAACATAATCCATTAAGTTAATGATCTTTGCTGAGTTGGCAGAAATATATCAGAGAAGCGGTCCATTTATTCCATCAGCCTTTCCTATATCAACCTGCATTTTCCAAGGCACAGTGTTCAGTTTTCTTTGGATCATTCTGTGGTAAGTGATGACTTAATTTCCCTGTCAAAATGGACTTCTCAAAGGCAAAACCATAGAATCCCACCAACTAGCACCACTGTGCACAAAGACTCCAAGCCTAGCACATCTCAGCTTTTGCTGGTGCATTTTTTTAGCAATGATAATATTTCTATATTTGATATGTAGCCCAAACAATGAAAAAAGAAGCAAAATACCCAGTTTTTGAATAGTTTCCATGTAGGAATAAAAGAAATAATGTTTTTAAACCTTCTTTTAAAAATCTTCTCCAAACAAGACATGTTTGATCTCGGAGATTAATGGTTTGCACAAGGAAATGTGGTCTAAACTAAAACACAGCCTGGTTCTGTCAGCCATGGCAAATTTCAAAGATGCATACATACCAGCATATCTCAAATTGGCTGCGAGCAAGAAAGAATTACTTCAAGAACTGTTGCCTGTGTCTAAACTGGCTTGCAAGGTACAAAGGTCCCTTTCAAGTAAAACTCTCCCACTCTGTAGATTTTATATATAGATAGATATATTTTGAACTTTATTTACCAAACTTAATTTAATAGTTATGGTGTTTCAGTCTGTTAAGAGTGTTAAATTAACATTAAAATCACA
The DNA here is from genome assembly GCF_949786415.1 of Peromyscus eremicus. Lineage (NCBI taxonomy): Eukaryota > Metazoa > Chordata > Mammalia > Rodentia > Cricetidae > Peromyscus > Peromyscus eremicus. The sequence continues at coordinate 49,039,048 of NC_081431.1, forward strand.
GTAAACTGAACTCTAATAAACATATTGTGAGAACAGCCGTGTCAATGATTCATCAACTGGTATCTATAGGCTCCATTAATATAAGGGTATGCTTTTAGCCATTTAAAAATTTTTAAAATTGACAGGTATGTTTACAGATTAGAACAAAAAAATGTGTCCCAGTATAGTGGTTGATGAATTGAATCCTCTATAGTCAGAATTTAGGAATAAAGAATAACAGAGTAATTCAACTAAATAATATCGTTTCTGAAATACAAGGCTCATGTATGCATGAGGAGAAGCCAGGATATTCTCATCTAGAAATGATTTCCCTATAAATGTTAAACAATGCACTGGTGCTGTATGGAAATTTTCTTCATTCCATTTGCGATCTCATATATTCTCTTCTGCTTTTTAAGGGGCCAGAATCTGGAGCATTACATTTTCTGGATTTCTTAAGCAAATCACTTCCTTTTAGATTAGGCTGATACAAGTTACTGGCAGCCAATGGGCATGTGAAACACAGAAAGTATTGAATTTTTCTTTCCTGCTCTGGTTGTGCCTTCAGCATGGAGGCAGTCATGGTGAGCAAGTGCAGGAAATTTTAGCCACAGCTGTCATTGTGACAGGAAACGTCTATTTCCCTGGGCACGCAGACAGTGTCAGCAACATAGGCCCGTGAGCACAGGTTCTAGAGGAAATGGTGCACAGAAACAAGACAGAATGTGAGAAGAGTGTAACATGAAAATGAAGACAAATAGAGACAGCTTCACTCAAGAGACCTAATTATCTTAAGCAGAATGACCTCAGACCCATGACAATATTATTAGATAGAAATATGGTTCTGTGTTGCATCTAGCGGATACTGAGATGGACAGTGCATAAGAGAACATTCATACCACGTCCAAAGCTCTGTGGGACAGTGATGTTGTAGACAACCCAAGTGCCTGTGGTATGGTATGTACAAGTAATTTTCCAATTAACAGTCATAGCCAATTGAGATGAAGAGCACTAACTTTAACCCAGTTCTTTCTAGAAAACAGAGGAGATGCAGTGCTCATGGAAACATAAAAAGGAAGAGAGCCAGATGACCAAGCCAGAGCCTTTGTGACTGTAGCCCACCAGCTGCTAAGGAGCTTTCATATTGCCATTTTTTTTCATTCTAGTGGAATCGTTGTCCACCATGCTTCCTATTTCCAATAGTTACCTTAGTTTTTGTATTACTATGATTTCACTTTCTCCTTTTTCATCTGTTTTTCTGTAACCTTGGTTTGTTCCTCTTTTTCTCAGCTTTTAAATTTAGGAATTATCCATTTTGTGCTCCATTCTCATTTTTTTCTTTTTTTGTTTTATTTTTTTATTTATTCTTCTCTCATATATTACATCCCAAGTACAGTTCCCCATCCTCTTCTCCTCCCAGCCCACCCCACCCCCTTTCTTTCTTCTCTCCCAGATCCACTCCACTCCATTTCCCCTCAAAAAAGGGCAGGTGTTCCACAGGGATATCCACCAGACATGGCATAGCAAGTGGCAATAAGACTATGCACATTCCCTCATGTTAAGGTTCAGTGAGGCAACCCAGTGGGGAAGAAAGGTCTCCAAAAGCAGGCAAGAGAGTCAGAGAGAGCCCCTGATCCCACTGTTAGAGGCCCCACATGAACACCAAGCTACACACCTGCCACATACATGCAGAGGGTCTAGGTCAGACAGATCCAGGCTCCCTGGTTGTCTGCTGTCTGTGTGACTCCCTATGAGCCCTGGTTAGTTGACTTTATAGGCTGTTTTATTGTAGTTTCCCTTGACCCCTCTAGCTCCTATAATCCACCTCTTCTGCAGGATTCCTCGAGCTCTAAGGTTTGGCTGTGGGTCTGTGTTCCCATCAGTTGCCAGATGTAGGCTCTCTGATGACTCTCTAATTATGCTAGGCTCTGATCTAGAAATATAGCAGAGTGTGATTAGGAATTCTTTTACATCTTCAGTACTCACAGTAACAATAAACTCATTTATAAATTAGATCTCATCTTTCCTCTGAATGCCAAATATTTATCACTACTTAAATGCTTACAATGTCATCAATATATTTGAAAATTGAATTTAAATTTTATCTTATCCATTACCCCAAATGAACATATAGCTTAGGCTCCCAGGAAATAATGGTAAATACAATTGTTTAATTACCTCAGGCTCAAAACCCCAGAGTATCTTAGAATCACTTCTACCAGGCACTTCTCATTCGAATTAATTTTAATTGACAAGTACCATTATAGTCTTATGTACTTGATGCTCAGAATATTTTATTACATCAAAAATAATACATTTGCTTTTTAAGAATTGAGTTGCATTTTGCTCAGCTGTGTCATTAATTGTTGTGTTCTTACCTTTTGATTCCCCTGCCACAGCTCCTTAAGACCTACATAAAAACAAACTCCTCATAAATACTCTTATGATCCTTCTGCTTTCATTTGATCTCTAACAGCAGTTTCTTACTATCTAAAGTATGTGTTTAATATTGTTATTTCAATAAATATTCAAATGACAAAATAAGTCTTTACTCATGATGGAGATTGTAAGTATACTATTTCACAAATTAAGATTTTGAAATATTAAGAAAAAAGATATAGATCAGAATAAATAAATTATACTAAGGACAGCACCATTACACTCTCATAGGAACAATTCCAGTCCTCTATGGAATTATTTCACTTCTTCCTCAAAATAGTAATTTTAGGTATGATTTATATGATCTCCAATTTATACACAATGAAACAGAAATGATGAGAGGTTAACAAGCTCCCACAACTGTGAACTAGTAGAGTTGTAAAGGAAACCAGGGTGGTTTAACTTTAGAATCCTGCCAAAACTGTACAACGGCAAAAAGAAAGCATCTTCAACAAATGGTGCTGGCATAATTGGATGTCAATATGTACAAGACTGCAAATAGATCCATATCTGTCACCATCCATAAAACTTAAGTCCAAGTGGATCAAAGACCTCAACATAAATCCAGTTACTCTGAAACTTATAGAAGAGAAAGTAGGAAGTAGTCTTGAATGCATTAGAACCAGAGATCACTTCCTAAATATAACACCAGTAGCACAGACACTGAGAGAAACAATTAATAAATGGGACCTCTTAAAACTGAGAAGCTTTTGTAGAGCAAAGGACATGGTCAACAAGACAAAGTGACAGCCTACAGAATGGGAAAAGATCTTCACCAACCCCACATCTGACAGAGGGCTGATATCCAGAACATATAAAGAACTCAAGAAATTAGACATCAAAATACCCAACAGTCCAATTAAAAAAAAATGGGCTATAGAGCTAAACAGAGAATTCTCGACAGAGGAAGCTCAAATGACTGAAAGACATTTAAGGAATTGCTCAACATCCCTAATCATCAGGGAAATGCAAATCAAAGTGACTCTGAGATACCATCTTACACCTGTCAGAATGGCTAAGATCAGAAACACTGAAGACAGTTTATGCTGGAGAGGATGTAGAACAAGGGGAACACTCCTCCACTGTTCGGGGAATACACACTTGTACAGCCACTTTGGAAATCAATATGGTGCTTGCTTAGAAAATTGGGAATCAACCTCCCTCAAGACCCAGCTATACCACTCTTAGGCATATACCCAAGGAATGCTCAATCATACCACAAGGACACGTGTTCAACTATGTTCATAGCAGCATTATTTGTAATAGCCAGAACATAGAAACAACCTAGATGCCCTTCAACTGAAGAACTGATAAATAAAATTTGGCATATATACACAATGGAGTAACTACTCAGCAGAGAAAAACAATGACATCATGAGGTTTGCAGGCAAATGGATGGATCTAGAAAAAATCATCCTGAGTGAGGTAACCCAGACTCAGAAAGACAAACATGGTATGTACTCACTCATAGGTGGATACTAGATGTAAAGCAAAGGATAATCAGACTGCAACTCACAGCTCCAGGGAGGCTACCTAGTAAAGAAGACACTAAGAAAGACACAGGGATTGCCCAATGACAGAGAAATGGTTGAGATCTACATAAGCAACCTGGGGGTGGGGTGGGGTAATGGAGGGCAAGGGTCGAGGGAAAGAGAGCTTAGGGGAGCTGGAGGTCCCAGCTGGATCAGGAACAGAGTGGGAGAACAAGGAAAGAGATACCATGATAAATGAAGACCCTATGGGAATAGGAAGACGTAGAGTGCTAGACAGGTCCCCAGAAATCCACAAAGATACCTCCACAATAGACTTCTGGCAATGGAGAAAGCCTGAACTGACCTACTCTAGTGAACTGATGGCCGAACACCCTAACTGTCATGATAGAACTCCCATCCAGTGACTGATGGAAGTACATGCACAGATCCATGGCCGGGTCCCAGGCAGAGCTCCAGGAGTCAAATCAGCGAGAAAGAGGAGGGATTATATGAGCAAGTATAGCTAGAGTTTTCCTGCCTGGCCCACAGTCAGGACAAATCTCTGTCACCTGCCAGTCCCACAGCCGTCAGACCCAACCAAGTAAACACAGAGACTTATATTGGTTACAAACTGTATGGCCATGGCAGGCTTCTTGCTAACTGTTCTTACAGCTTAAATTAATCCATTTCCATTAATCTATACCTTGCCAAGTGGCTCGTGGCTCACCGGCATCTTCACATGCTGTTTCTCATCATGGCGGCTGGCAGTGTCTCTCTGACTCAGTCTTCCACTTCCCAGCTTTATTCTCCTCCTTGTCACGCCTACACTTCCTGCCTAGCCAATGGCCAATCAGTGTTTTATTTATTGACTAATCAGCAACACATTTGCCATACAGAACATCCCACAGCACTTCCCCCCCCTTTTTTTTTTCAAAAAGGAAGGTTTTAACCTTAACAAAGTAAAATTACATATAATTTAGGAATTTGGGCGTAGCTTCTCTTACTACTTCCTGCTGGAGAGGGGCGCTGTATCTTATGGGGAAACAAAGAAAATTTTAGAATTATGGAATAGTCCATGAGGCTGTATCGTCTGAGCCAGATGCCTTCAAACCATTCTGGATGTTGGATCAGTTGGGACATGGTGTCATCGGAGACCTTTCAGGGGGTCTTGGCTGGTCAAACCTGATGTATCTTAATCTGGAACAAATCCATAGCCTCTGGCTTTCTGTGGGAACAAAAGCAGAGACTCTTTTCCAAAGCAACATATCCTTATATCCAAATTTTGAAGTCAAGGTATCTTTAAAATATACATTTTGGCATATCTCAACAGCTTTTACAATCAAATGTTTTTCTGCAGTTAAAAGTCCCAAAGACAACACAATCCAGATTCTCTGTGTAATATTCATCTTTATGTGGCTTATTTTTTATATTAATTTTACTGTCTCTTTAAAGACTTTATTTTTTAAAACTATGTATTTGTTTCTATAACTGTATATATCACCTTTTTTTGTCTCTTTTAAGCCTACGTATATTTTACACACATTGTAAACTATTACATCTGAATCTGTCTTATTGTGAATCTATTGCTTTAAACTGCAGCAGCTGTGGCTGCTGGCTCCGCCCACCTCAGCTTCCCAACATGGTGGTGATACTTTACCACCAGCTCTGGGAGCAATCGTGGGTCTATGCTTTTATCCAAGCAGCGTGTAGCCCAGAAACCTCTTTTTTTGTTTTGTACTAGCAAAGGCTAAATCCACCATGCAGCTTAATGTGCCACTTGCAGAGGCCTCATTCCCGCCAGTAGCTCAAACCGGCAGCTGCCGCTCATTTGAGAGAGACAATTAGGAAGCTGTTTATAGCTCCGTTTTAGAATCTTTTTTCTCAGTTTTTAGGTGAAAACTCTTGCCCCACGTTGGGTGCCAAATGTAGATGTAACCAACCTTCTTATTAAATAAGAAACACAAAACCAATGCAAAGAAGAAAGCCAAGAGGTCAGAGCTAATAGTTAAAACCTTACCCTTCCTCCTGCAGTGGTCCTACCTCTCCGAACTAGAACTACCCCTGTGTTAAAGTCTTTATATAGTGTTCCTGTTTTGCCTTCTCATTGGTTGTAAACCCAACCACATGATCGCCTCGTCACGGCCTGTGTGTATAGGCCTCCAGGTTTTCCATGCTTGGTATTGAGATTAAAGGCATGTGTATCCAATAATGGCTGTATCCCTGAACACACAGAGACTTACCCAGCTCTACCTACCAAGTGCTGGAATTACAAGTGTACGCCACCACTGCCCTGCTTTCCTATGGCTTGCTAATAGCTCTGACCCCCGAGCAACTTTATTTACTAACATACAAATAACATTTTAATACAAATAAAATATCACGTAAGCAAGAGATATTGAGACCAAGATTGGAAAAAGCACAGGGACAAATAGCCAAACTAGTGGAAACACGTGAACTGTGAACCAATAGCTGAGGAGCCCCCATGGAACTGGATCAGGCCCTCTGGACAAGTGAGACAGTTGATTAGCTTGAACTATTTAGGAGGTCCCCAGGCAGTGGGACCTGTCTTTGGTGCATAAGCTGGCTTTTGGAACCTAGGGCCTATGCTGAGACATTTTGCTCAGTCTTGGTGTAGACAGGAGAGGCCTGGACCTGCCTCAACTGAATCTACCAGGCTAAGCTGAATCCCTAGGGGAGACCTTGCCTTAGAGGAGGTAGGAATGGAAGGTGGATTTGGGGGGAACAGCTGAGGGGTGGGAGGAGGGAGGACAGGGTAATCTGTAGCTGATATGTAAAATTATATTAATTATAAAATAAAAAAAAAGAATCTGCTATTGAGAAACAACACTATATAAATTGCTGCGGAATACAAATCTTTTATCAACTAAGTGTTGTGGAATATTAATTTAAGATGTGTTATATTCATTTATACTGTGAAATGTGTGTTTATTGATGCAGAGATGTGTTGCATTCTTTTATGTTGTATTTGTTTAACTTTGTGAAGCTGTGTTACTTTGTCTGCCTAGGACACTTGATTGATCTAATAAAGAGCTGAATGGCCAATAGCTAGACAGGAGACAAAAATAGATGGGGCTGCCAGGCAGAGAAGAAAAAGAGAGAATAGGGAAAAAAGAAAGAGGAGAGGAGGATGCCAGGGGCCAGCCACCCTTCCACACAGTCAGACACAAAATAAGAAGGGAAGAAAAAATATACCTAAATAGAGGCAAAAGGGATGGGATAACTTAAATTAAGAAAATCAGGCTAGAAACAAGCCAAGCTAAGGCTAGACATTCGTAAGAAATTATATGTCTCAATGAATTTATTTGGGAGTTGGTTGGTGGGACTCCAAAGAGATAAGAGGAAAGAGTTAAAAAAAAAAAAAAACTACAACTAAGTCCCCTTCAAAATGAGGAATGGCATAAAATAAGTAGTTTATAGTTTAAGCTTTGAGGGAAATTATTCTAGTCAATTAAAATAATCTGGAATTTAAGAGTTTAGAATCTTACTGTACATAGGGAATTGTGTTAAGCATAAAACAATGGCAATGAAGGAGATTAGAAAGATAAATTCAAGTAAGGACCATGTTTTAAGACTGTATATGTCATGCTAAGAGAATGTATTTTTTATGAACTCATTGAGACATGACAGGAATTTATAAACTATGGTAGGGATTGTCCATAATTCTAACAATAGTCAGGTGATGAGGCTGAAATGAGTGGATAGTCCAGCCATGACACAGTGAGTACTGAGGATAAGGTCTATAGAAAGAAGAGACATTGGGAAGAGAATAGTGCTTTATATATCTTTGTGAGTGACAAAGAAAAATCTAGGATAACTCTAACATATATACATAGTCACTAGGTATCTATTATATTTATACATATATGATTAGCATGCATATATGTGGATAGAGAAGAAAAACAAAACATTTTGTGAAATTCCTATTGACGTATTTGAGTAATTAAATAAGAAAAGCAGGACCATCATAAACCATCATCCAACAGCCTTCCATTTCTCAGGTTCTTTTCAGTGTACATATTCATCTTTCTCCTTTCCCATATGTTCATCCTGTGTAAATGGATGGTCTCTCAATACATTTTAAATGAAAGGCAGATTAAACTGCGGGGATTAACTTAAAGAATCAGATTTTAAGGATTTTTCAAATGATTTTCTAAGATGACTGAATGGCTTAATGTTATAAAAGAATAAAACATATTTCTCTAAAGGTCACTGTGTGCCACAGGGCTTGGTCCTGGAAACATTACTAAGGGAACATGGGAATGAGGAAATGACAGCCATACATACAGGAAAGCTGAGGTTGAGTGGGCTGTGCTCACTGTGATGGAGGGTGCCTACTATGAAACACAAAACAGTGCTTTTTATGTGTTATTATTATTATTATGTAATTTATAAATAGTGTTACTTATTATGTAAAGGCAAGGCAAGGATATTGTTTATTAAGCAAAGTCAAGCTTGCCTCCTTGGGAAATCTCTGCAGGGGTGCAGTCTCAAGCTGTAAACATCTGAGAGGAGGAAGCTGGGGTCCACACTTCCTGTTAACTGTCAGTAACCACACATAGACCAGTGGAAGGCTTTACCAATTTCCCTGAACTTGATCCAGTGAAACATTTATCATTTCCATGCTCTGAGGCATTGTCATCCTTGACATAGCTGTGCTCATGTCAATAATACACATTTACTCAGGACTTCATTCACTCCTAGTAAGTGGTTCCACTTGCTATCCGTAAGGCAGTAGGCAAAGAGTCAGAAATTCCTCAGTTTGGGAGATCATTAGGATGAGGTCATTCAGGCTTCCAACTACTGTGTGTCTACATTTGTCTCAAGTAGGAAAAAAGCTACACAACACCAGAGTAGACTCACTAATTTTCCTATTATAAGATCACAAAATGCATAAGGAGACAAAAGAAGGAATAAACTAAAGCACAATTTTAACTTGTAACACCAAAAAAGAAATGTGGCAACAGGAAGCTGAGAAGCTAAAATATGAGAATCCTTTTTTCTAGCCATTCAGTAACCTCAACCTTGTTAAACTCCAAAAGAGAAAGAAAAAACTTGATGGTCTTTCCTGATTCAGTCTGCAATTGTAATTAACAGAAAATTCTTCCTAAATTGAAGTAAAATCCATTCCATTGTAAAGTACCTTTAACCCCAAAAGACACAAAATATGACATGAATTTTAATGATTTTTAATGACAGTATCATAAGTAAGAAAACAAATTATGGCTTATATAGAATTCAGAAATAAGAGCACTAAGCTAATTAATTATCTGTGTCAGTAGTGTCAGTACAGTGTATAGAAGTCACAAAAACTACGTGTCTGGGATTTTATTTCATTCCAAGAACATGCTAGCTTTTGGTATTTCAACCAAAATAAAACAGGAATGCTTACAGGCTGGGGAATTAGTTGAAGGCTAATTTGGTTAGATATTAATCTCTAGGCTAGCCTTAAGTACATAGTAAAACACTGTCTCCACAATAACAAAAAAAGGAAGAATAATTACAAATGGGTTTAGTTAAAGGTTCTCTAGAGACATAGAACTGATGAATGTATATTATTATTACAAAAGAGGATTTACTCTAATAACCATAACATGAGAGAAGCTGGTTAGTTCAACGATGACTGTCTGCCTGCTGTGAAGGTTAAGAACCAGCCCTGGAGCTGCTCAGGTCACGAACTTGGATGCCTGAACAGTCTCAATCTGGCTTGACAGACTGAAAAGATTTCTGGTCTTCATTCATGTTGGGATTCTGAAGAATCTGGGTTCTGTTTCGTTCCACTGCCAGTGAGACAGATGTAATCTCCGGAAAGCATAGGTGGACCAGACAGCAGTACCATTATTTCCTCTAAATATTTATGCATCTATGTGCAGGCCTGAGCTGCTCTCAATCATAGATGTGCTTCACCCTTCTCCCAGTGGACAGGAATATAACTGGTCAAAGTGATGAGAATAAGAGGCAGGGTGCTCAGTCCTCAATGGGATATCTTTAGCAATACACAGCTCCTCATCCTGTGCTAACAAGGCTCAGAGAATGCTACAGAGGAGAAGACAGAAAGAATGTAAGATCTAGTTAGACACAGAGAAGTGCACCAACATCCTGTCTGCTGGACATTCCGTTGCTTTTTGTACTCATGAATGCACAGAAGCATTGCATACCTGTACAAGAACTTCACAAGATCAAGCCACCCCTCAATGAGAATCTACTGGCACTGATGGTTTCTAGTGGACAGAGAATCAGTCTTTTTTGAGGTTGTTTCCACTGCTAGATTTCCCATGCTTCAATGGCTGGCCTCAAACTCCCACACATATGGGCAGTACTGATTAGCACTAATTGGATTCAATGAGTTGTTTCAAAAAAAGAAGCATGAAGCTGAGAGGATGACATGCTGTGGGAGATGCGAGAGGATCTGATGTGAAGGAAGGAATATTATTTCATTGTATGCATGTTTAACATTCTCAAGAATAAAGAAAAAATATATTTAAAATATAATTATGTTGAAAATATCCAGGTGAGAGCTTTCTTTGTGTATCTGATGTTGCAGAAATAAATATGATATACACTTAGGAGTGATCATATGTTTAATGGAAATTGAAGGTTTGGAAATGCTTTTTTTTTTTTTTTTTTTTTTTTTCGAGACAGGGTTTCTCTATGTAGCTTTGCGCCTTTCCTGGAACTCACTTGGTAGCCCAGGCTGGCCTCGAACTCACAGAGATCCACCTGGCTCTGCCTCCCAAGTGCTGGGATTAAAGGCGTGCGCCACCACCGCCCGGCCTGGAAATGCTTTGTACAGGGAGTAAAATATTATTGCTTAAATGTATTTACTCTATCCTAGGTTCCTGATCAAGCTTAGTTCATCATCCAAAACAACGTATTATTTTGTCCCTCCCAAAAAAAGCAGTTCACAGCTCACTGACGTTCCCCAAAACACACTTGGTGATTATTTGAGAAACTCAACTTAGTTAGTTAGTTAGTTAATTAAATTCAACTTAATTTCCCAAAATCCATTAGCTTTCACTTACTTAACCATCCTTTAAACCCATGTTATAGTGCATACAGTGAGAGTGATTATAAATATCAACAGTTAAAGGAAATAGAAATGAGCTAATATGTAATATGAAGGAGAAAAAAAGTTGGAGGAAGAATATTTAAAATTATTCTATCAAAGTAGATAGGTTTATAGGAGCTTTATCAAAAAGAGTGAATTGTCCATGTTCACACCAGCTTAGAAAACATTGAGTAAACCAAGGAATGTTCCCACAGGAGCAAGGTGCTTGGAGGGATGTAGGGATTTTGCCAATATCATTTTAAGTAGAATCTGATCTCTCTATCTCTATTCACAATAGTCTTTCAAAACTACCAAGGGAGAGGATTATGGGGCCCTGCCTCTCTATGATGAACCCTTGGTATCAAGGAAGACTGTCATTTCCTTGAGTGCTATAGATAGTGGTAACTTGCCTGTGTACTAGATTAAAACTCACCACCCATCTTCGTGAAAGAAAGCTTAATTAAATTCAACGGTTCATGGATACCCAAGAAGCATGAGAGACAGAGCGCGATTTGTTGGGAAGAAGATGTGAGGCAGAAGAGGAAGAGAGATGAAAGAATGTATTAGTGGGCAAAAAGACAAGAATGTGACAATCCACATCTGATATAGCTCATTTCCCTCCATGTGAAAACCCAGTCCTTACCATGGCTGTCAAGCCACTGCATAGGATGATGCCGTTTATATCACTGTCCTTAATTGCTGCTGTTCTTCACTCTCTTTATTCAGCTTCAGCCCCAATGCCCTCCTTGTACTTTGCGCATCAGAGACTATGTCCATTCTAGTTCCACATAACAACTCAAGTTGCCTGGCTCTTCATCTACTTGAGTTTCTTCGCTCTTTCCAGCACCTTCTTCGAATCCTGCATTAAAACCAGTAAGAACTTCCTGCATGCTTCAACATACTCCTGTCAGTTAACACAAGAATCCAAACTAACTCTGTCTAGTGAAGTCCCAACAACCAGTACTTAAGATAGACCAAACATGTAACAAATACATGCTGAATATGTGAAAATTTTAATTTGTTTTAAGTTGAAATGTTGAGAATTGAAAAAAATCTTATCTCTTGCTGTCAATGGCATAAGGAAAATGTCAAAGATAAACACATCCAGTCATTAGCAAAAAGTTGCAGAAACAGGTTTTATTCAGTAACTACTGACAGGAAGGAAAAGAGCAAGGCTCTGTTAAAATTAGTTCAGAAATAATCTGATGTTTTAATGAAAGAACTTTGGAGTGGGGGCAGGAAATGTGTGGGCTTGAGCAGTATCAAGGGAGTATTAACCAAATGAATTAAGAAGTGAATTTGAATGACCTGTACATCTTTAGATTTGCTTACTGACACTGAATGAAATTATATACTTTTCATGCCATAGAAACTGGAAGACAGTATTTTCATGACAGACTGGAATAAACAGTAAATTATTTTTATAGCTTGAGTTTTGTCTGGCATCAGATCAGTTCATGATCAATGTGGGACATGCTAAGAATCACATTAAAGCTTGTTATGGTCTTTATTGGACAAGCTTGAGGCTATTTAAGAAGAAAGAATGAACTTTAAGAAAAGATTTTGTATAGTTAAGTCTGTTGTCTTTAGTTATTTTTGTTGAGACAGAGTTAAAGGATATGAGAGGAAAATGTGGCAGACATATGCTGAAAGTACAGAAAACAAGGTAAGAATGAATTATCTGAGAGATAGTAAAAGAATGTAGCTAACTAGCCAGTGGAAAAGAACAGCTCGTCATGACCAATGTAACTAGACTAAGGAGGACTGTGGGTGGAAGAATGCTAGTAAGAGTAATAACTCTTCTTTCAAGCTGCAGGTTTTTCTGGATACAATGGTGGGTTATAGAAAAGAGAGTGGCTGATGTCCCTGCCCTTTATACCAGGTGACAGTCTGAAGTGACAGAAAACTCCTGAGAAATCGTGGTAGTTAGTAGCTCAAGTCAGGTGAGTAAAAACAAAAACCTGAAGATGGAGGGATTGAAGGTACACGCATTCTGGAGATGGCATGGATAGAAATTGTCACAGTCAGAAACAGTAGCATACACCCATAATCCCGGGACGGGGCTACACAGCAAACCCCAGGATCTGTCTGGTACCGTCTCAGTGTAATGTGTCTCCAGTTGCTAGCACTGTTTGGGGAAGTTATGGAACTTCTATTACATGAGGTCTGGCTAACATTGTAAGTCAGTAGTGGTTGGTTTAGGAACAGTATCCTAACTGTAGCATGGACTGAATCTCTCTCTTTTCCCCTGTGGCAGTGCCACCTTACAGAAGAGAATTTAGGTTTTACAGCTACTTAAGCCATGACAATCCAAGTTTGATTCATTCTCTCTCTCTCTCTCTCTCTCTCTCTCTCTCTCTCTCTCTCTCTCTCTCTCTCTCTCTCTCTCTCCCTCCCTCTCTTTCCCCGAGTCTTCCATCTCTCCCTGTCCATTGACTTTGTTTGTCTCTAGCAAGGAGCTTTTCTCTTTATTCAACAGCATATAAAAACCACTGTATGGTAAAGGAATGCCTAATCCATTTCTACAGAAAATTTTAATGTTTTTATAAGATAAGAGGTTGCTTTTCTGGCTGTTAGTGACACAGAACAGCACTCAAAACTGCAAACAGATGTTATCAAACTAAATCATAAGTTCCTTCCAAAATTTATGGTACATGATTTATAAGACTGCTATCAACCTTACTGTTTTCAGCAAGTGCTATAATACCTAATTAACACAGCACACACACACACACACACAATTTGGGTCACTCACATGAAAGAGTTTTTAAGATTTAAGGTTAGAGTTATGCCTTTAGTTTACCTGATAAATGCTAATGACATAGGACGTCAAAAACATAGTAAGATAGGTTACATTATTTTCTTAAAGGCAAGTTAAAAGTAAGCCTACTGACCACACAGTTGGATGGCAGATTGAGGTACGTTATTAACTTGGTTGCAAAGTCAGGCTAAAGTTCAGTTTCTGAAGGATGGAAATGAAGGATAGGAATTCTAGCCACGCCCCATGACCAAGCAAGCGCTAGCAAGACACTTAGTCATTTTCGCTTAGTCATTTCGGGGGTCCTAAATTCTACATAATCTGTGCGCTGCGTGGTCACATAATTTGCATACAGCATGATCACATAATCTATGCGCGTGCTTGGTGTAGCTATGTGGGCCGAATGTACATGCATGGAGGAGTCCATAAAAGGCAGATCCCACATACCCTCCCCTTTCTTCCTGCACAAGTCTTTCAGTATTCCTAAGCACATTGTTTTCTGTCCCTCTTTTTTCCTAATAAACTCTTATAGTGGGTGGTGCTGTGCCTTTTCTCCGCAGGGTAAACAGTGCCGCATAAAACTAACAAGAGGTACTTACAGAAAAAAGCCATTTCCATAGTTTCCCATTTATACTTCTGTGTGACCAGCAGCAAGCTTGCATATCAAGGCCAAAGCACTAGGCACCATGCCTACCCTACCATAAACAGTAAACTAAAATAAGATCGTTTTTATCAGTCATTTGTTCACAGAGAAGAAAACATGTACATACATAGTGATACCCTGCCTCAAGGAAGAGGGGATAAAGTGGGGCTTAGGTGGTAATTGAAAGTGTAAGAATAATTTTTTAATTCTTTACTAAAGAGAGAGGAGGTCAGGATGTTAGTAAATGATATTTAGTAGTCCCTCAATAAATGCTTTTTAAATAAATTATAGACATTTTTAGCTACAGGTTGAGAATCTATAATTCTATCCCATCATTCTTACTTGAATATAGACCATAATTGAGGACAAAAATATATAATTCTCAGTTCAGAAAATCTTGTTAAAATTCTGAGTTTTATAAATAGGTGAAATCATAGCAAAAAGACATGCATACAACATAAAACAATTTTTATACTAGTAATATCAGTGGTAATAAAGTAATATTTAGATAACCACAATTTTGTGCAAGATTTTTCTCTAAGCATTAAATATTCACTAAATGATTAAATATTCATGTCAAAATCCTAATATGTATACTATCATCATCACTCTTAACCAGAAAGGGCACAGAAAGTTTAAGTTACTTGTTTAAGAACGTACTTCATTAAGAGGAGGACCTCCCATAAAACCTGACAAATGTCAGAGTATGGATTGTTATTCACTATTTTTACCAATGTAAAAGTATTATATGATGAATTCCAAATGGACATACTCTATCCAATTCTCACAGGTAAGACAATTGCATTAAGTATAAAAGTATTACATAAATACATGCTAATGAGTTCAAAATACAATATTTGGGATTAATTGTTAAAATATAGATCTCCCAATAGTTGAGGCTTAGCATGACACTAAAAATAAGGAAAAAAGAATAGTATTTAACCTTGAAACATAATTGTTTTGAGGTTCTGGATATTTGTGTATTTTTGCAGGTTTATAAAAATATTTGTTTCTATTTTCACATGATCAACCACTGGAAATTATCCAGTTTTGATAAATAACATTAACTGAGGAGTTGAAAGAGCCAAAATATTAAATATACTTGAAGGTTTGCTAGATAAAATAGGAAAGTTTAATAACAAGTCGTGGAACTAATTTTTAAACAGTATAGTTTACAGCGCTAGCTTACCAGGCTGTTTATACCTTACCAAAATATTCAAGTATAATGGGATAATAGATATAGATCAAGATCAATTGGCTAGTTTTATTTTATACTACTCTGTCTTAGACATATTTATATAGTGCAATGAATATGAAGTAGGAATGGGTGCAACTGTTGTCAAATTAATCTCCTAGATAAATTTAGATAAACAAGACATGAAAATACACTGTATCACAGTGCTCAGCATCTCTGGCCTGGCACTTGAACTCAAGTCCCACCATGCATTCTTGTTACCTTTGCTTTTAAGGCCACCTCTTGTATACTTCACACACTGCTTGAAGGAAGGCTATGACGTGTTTACTTTATTTAAAAATGAAGGGTGCTCAATTTCAGGTAAATCTGGTCATTGACAATCCTAGGTCTGTTTTGCAACAATAAAAAACTCACAATGTCCCTATTCCAATGAAACTGACTAAAAACAGAAGCATGTCTTACTCAGCTTTTACTATTTCAGAATAAACACAGTAAAAGGCTTTTGTTCCTTAGGTAAGATGTTCTGGGAGTTTGAGCTTAAAAGAATATCACACACAGGAATTAACCTAATTCTCATGTTAGTCTTGCAATGTATACAATAGTAGTTTCATTTTACAGAAGAAGTAAAGTTTAAAAGAGTTTTAGTAGTAAAGATTTGAAGAACAAACCAGCTGTGTCTATGTACATAGGTGTTCAATATTTTAAACAGAGGTTATATGTTAAGAACATAGTTAGATGAATACTTTCAACATATTTTATAAAGATATATAAAATGGATTGGTAAATGACCAACAATTTCTTTGAATAATATGCAACGTTAGAGAGTAAATCTGATCCTGCTGTGTGCAGTTATTGAATTGCATGACTGATTATGATTGTTAAAAGTCAATAATATGCTGGATATATAAGTGTTCCAGAGCTTTGTAAAGTAAGGCATGTTGTGATGACTCAGTTAGGAGGTGCCTGATGAAATTCAAGAAAAAGGAAATACAGTGAGATAGAAGCTCAATCTGACTCATTTAGAGAGATGAGTGAAAGAAGGTAGTGGCTCAACATCATGATATTCTTGATTGTTATTCTCGCAGAGTTCTTGGGGACTATCAATATCTTTCTAGGAATAAGCTTTGTTTAAGGATAATCAGTTTAGAGTTAAGGTAACTCCCTCTCACTAAGTAAACACATGAAATAGGAACTATCTAAAACAGGACCTGAAAAATGTGACCCTGCAAATTATGTTGTTGGGATATATTTCAGTGTGTGTGTTGAAAGCTGATTCAAAGTTAATTCAAAGTTAACTCAGCAGAGGATATAGGAATAAAAACCCAGAATAAAATTTATATATCAACCTCCTATTTCCTTTAAGCTTAAAATAAATTTGCCATGTTTCTGTGTAAAGCACGATTCATTTTGCTCTTTTCTGAATCTTTGGTTGGCTTTTCCATTTCTGAAGGAATTTACATGTGGCAGTGTTTTAAGCAGAGGGGAGAAATTCAGAGCTAACACTGAATATTTCAGAATGGCTACATTTGGAAAAATTGTCATAAACCTTGCTATTTCACAGCGAAATTAAAGCAGCTAAGAGAGAAGAAATGGCAGCCCGTTATTGGAAACTGATCCTTCGCTATGAATAGTTTATGTTGTTACACATGTTTACAAAACATACCATTTTGTTTATGTCAGTTAAAATCTAGAGACAAATCTTAAGTATGTTTGAGATATATAAAGTTCTACAAATTGCTTAAACCAGTCTGCCACTGAAGGACTTATCATTACTAAATACCATATTGTGTCAAAGATCAAACCTACACAAAACAGAGACTATTAACTTCACAGAGTCTATAAAACACAAGTGCCGTATGATTAGTCATAATTGACTTGTAACCAATTAGAAAATACATTTTCCCGGCCTCCTGAGATAAGTTTCCATTGGTTCTTATAGGTAAACAATAAAGTCTGAAAAAAAGAAAAGAAAATTATCTAATGATTTGTTTCTTTTAAAGCTAAAAAAAATCATTTCAGGGCCTGGGGAGATGCTCCAATTAGGAAAGTGAGGATCTTCACAAAGTGAGGATCCAAGTTTTTCTAGACTGCACTATCCAACTCCCCTAGAGGTTAGATGTCTCCATAATTAGGAAGTGTATGTGTTACATGTCATCTGCAAGCCTTCTGTCTAACTTGTATGGGGAAACCACAATGACCTTGAAGATGGCAGGGCTTCTAGCCAAGGTTTAATGACAGTGGAGTGGTATTTCTGCTGAGTTGGGCAACTACACTGCACTCTTACATGATAAAGTTAACACTAAGCTTTGGAAGCCTTATGTGTTAACTTTTGGATTTTCAGAACATTTTATGTGTGTAGTGGTATCTGTATATATGCCTGCACAAATACACAAAACAAACTTGTGCTCACATCTCATGACAAAATTTTATTAAGATTTCACATTTCTTTGTCTTTTGAGTTTCCTTAAACTTGCAAATGAAATGTTAAAGGCAAAGCAAAAAAACAGATTTCATACTATCTGCTTATGATCCTTCACCCGCTGCGCAATGCTATTAAAGCTTTGGTGCTTGGTGAGATCACAACAATCCTGCACTGTCTAGGTTTCCTGGCATGATCTGAGCAGTTGGTGGAATGTGAGTGGACCCTAGGTAGAAGAGCTTGGAAATCTGCTTGCAGAGAAATCTGCTTGGGTTGGTTTCTCCTCCGGTGGTTGGTGGTCCAAGGAAAACACAGACACACTGGCAGAGAAATTGTGAACTCAACTGAAGCCTCAGGCAATGCTGCCTTCGCCAACCACAGGCATGCGAATGAGATGCATGCCACTTGATGATCTTGTTATTGATGTCCATATTTTCCTGCATCCTCATCACAGCAGTAGCCAACTAGTACCCATATGTGATGCCCAGTAGAAATTGTATCACCAGAACCAAATGTTATTATACTGAGAATTAGCTTGTTTTGTTTTTGTTTTTTCAGAATTACGGACTTGAATATCAAACAATTGCAGTTTCAATGACTTCATAAAAATGGCATTTCACATTTTCTAGTAATCCGTAGATATAAAATCTGTTATATTTGTTTGTATCTTTTACTGCTTTTTCCTCTCCTTCTTTGGCAGATTCCATATGCATTCAAAATAAGTTTTAATTAAATAGCATTAAGGGCAAATATTTTCATAAGTAAACAGATTTTTTTAATTGTAGTGACTTTTAAGAATTAATTGTAGAAAGCCATTTTCTAATCATTTTCAGTGAAGGATCTCACATTATCTTTGGTTAGCTGAGTTGTTCAGTTAGACATTTTTAATGTGTTTGTGGTTAGGTTTTAAAGCATGGTTTTTAAAAACTATGATACTTTCAAGCATATCCTCCTTTAAGGGAGTGCTTAGGTATTCATTTGGTTTGTATTTCTTTTCTTTTTATTTTTGTATTGCAATAAGAAGGAAATACTTTAAAGATATTTAAAAAAATTTAAAGAATGAGAATACTCATCACAAGCAGAGGACGGTTCACTTTTTACTTTACATTCATATGTAACACACAGGCAGTGTTCCCCCTGCCACACCCCACCCTCCCACACACAATCACTTCAACTATCATAAGAACACAAAAAAAAGAAAGAAAGACAAATCTGGTAGTCTTGAAAGTATGAAGACGGAACTGTGCTTCCAAACAGTGTGAATTGGCTGACAGTGTACATTTACAGACAATACCACGGCCACCCTTAACAGAAGGCTGCTGGCTGAAGAGCAGGTGCCACAGATCAGTGAGTTTCTGGAAACAGTCTGTGTGAACAAGTGAACACAGTGTGTGGACCCTATTGCAGAGGGCTGCATTCATAACTGAGGAATCCAAGAAATTTAAGGAAGAACTTAGCTTTCAAAGTATGGAATATCTCCTACAATTTTCATTTGCTCCTAAGCAATATATCTACTATGATAACTATAGTTTTGTTCCTATAAAGTAACACCAATTATTATAGACATCCTCAAAACTGAAATAAACTCTCCTAAAAGAGGACTCCTTGGGCTGTGGAGGAGGCTCAGTTGGCAAGTGCATGCCTAGAAAGCATGAAGACCTGAAATTGATCCCTAATACATACATAAGACTGCAGGATAAAGTGATGCTTGTAATTCCAGCACTGGTGAAGTGGGAGCCCAAGGATCCCCGGAGTTTCCTATCCAGACAGCCTAGCCTAATTGATAAGTTCTGGGCCAATGGGAGATGCTGTTTGAGAAGAGGTAGTCAGTATTCGGGAGGATGATGCACAGATTGCACAAATGAATATGGGAGCATGCGCACAGGCACACACACACACACACACACACACACACGGAATCTTTCTGAGAATAGACTCTAGAAAATGACTGGGGCACTGAGTTCTAATAAATATTTACAAGTAATCTGGCTTGAGATCTGCACCCTCCTTCTCTCTGTCACAAGCCTAAGAGAAGATTTCTATTGTAAATGCCCATAACAAATCTAAAGCTGTGAGGGTCTATAGATCATCAGAAGGGCCATGCTCTACCAGTATTTCTTTATATAATGTAGGCTTATCTTTTCAAAAGCTGCAACAGAAATGATGCTAACATATGTTGGGAAATAATATTTTACAGGCACTCTGATCCTAGCTACTTTATGCATTTAGTTCCATTTAATCTTTTCCAAAACATGGAGATATATGATTCTTTATGTCTGTTTTTTACCAACAGAGAGATCATGGTCCTGAGGGTTTAATTTTCTTGTCCAAAATGACAAGAGATGCTCAAATAACAATAACACAATTCAATATTGCTTCACATAAAATAATACTTATCTTATTAGAGCTGTCAAAGACACAAAGCAAGGTCTTTAGGCTTGGTTTTTAAATTCAGTAATATGTTTTATCACCTCTCTTTGTCAGTTTTATTTACTTTACTTAGTCAACTCTGCAATTCAAGTTAATAAAAACTGGTTTGAAGTAGGTTCCATTCAGCAGAAAGTTTGATGCATGCCAGTAAGAGTTACAGTTTAGACAATACGGGATGACAAAGAAGGAATTCTAGGCATGGATAGCATTCATGACATACACACAACACTTGTTGTACATTATTTAGTGTGTGTTTGCCTACATGCACACAAATATTTTTAAAGTTTCTGCAAATAATTTTAAAATTTTACTTCTGAATTTGTGTTACTCAGTATGCTCTGCCTTTCACTTTAGCAAATCAGTACCCAATGACCTGCTAAAATAATGCATCAAATTAATTGATTTCATATCTTCTCATACAACTACCACCTAGCACTACCATCTCTAAAACCTACCCTGAAATGTCTGTAAACTTGGGCAGCTTATCTTCATGTCCACTGTAATGGACTGCATCCACCATCCTCCTCCTGCACCACCGCAGCATTTCATATAGATATCTTGTTTCTTGTCCCTTCCATGAAAAACCCTCTTCTGCCATGCTGGCAATGTCATCACCCTTAAAAACAATCCCTTAGGCTGTGTGTGTGTGTGTGTGTGTGTGTGTGTGTGTGTGTGTGTGTACATGTGTGCATATTGATGCATAACACATGAACACTGCTATTTCAGAAAGCAAGAGTATCGGATTTGTCAGCAGAGTCACTGATATTCATACGACTTTATTCACATACCTTCTTAATCCCCTTGAATTACATCTGGATGCTTTATTATAATTATTTCAGGTATACCTTCTGACTGGATGCTATGACTTCATATTAAGAACGAATCTCTTCCTGTCTTCCAAAATGGTAAAATCAGAAAGAAAGCTAAATGTTAGCTTTAAGAAAAAAAATGGCATCATGAAGTTTGCAGACAAATGGATGGAACTAAAAAAAAAAATCATTCTGAGTGAGGTAACCCAGACCCAGAAACACAAACATGGTATGTACTCACTCATAAGTGGATGTTAGCTGTAAAGGAAAGGATAACCAGGCTACAATCCACAGCCCCAGAAAATCTAGGTAACAAGCAGGGCCCAAAGAGAGACACATGGATTTCCCTGGACAAACTGGAAGCGGGGGTGGGGGTGGGGGTGGGGGGTGGGGTGGGGGGGTGGGGGGGTGCAGGTGTAGGAATGGAAACATGAGGGATCAGGTTGGGGCAGGTTGAGGGAAGGATGAATGGGGAGAATAATAAAAGAGATCTTTTCATTGGGGGGCATTTTGGGGTTAGGGAGAAATCTGGTGCCAAGGTAACTCCCAGAAATCCAAAAGGATGACCCCAGCTAAGGCTCCTAGCAATAGTGGAGAAGGTGCCTGAACTGGTCTTCTCTTGTAATCAGATTGCTAAATATCCTAATTGTCATCAGAGAGCATTCATCCCGGAACTGATGGAAGCAGATGCAGAGATCCACAGCCAAGCACTGGTCCAAACTCCAGGAGTTCTGTTGAAGAGAAAGAGGAAGGACTGTATAAAACAGGGCAGGTCAAGGCCATGACAAACGAACCCACCGAGACAGCTGACCTGAGCTTGTGGAAGCTCACTGACTCTGGACCAACAGCTGAGGAGCCTGCATGGGATCAGCCTAGTCCCTCTGCATAGGTGTGACAGTTGTGTAGCTCGGTCTGTTTGTGGCATTCCTAGCAGTGGGATCAGGACCTGTCTCTGGTGCTTGAGCTGGCTTTTGGGAACCCAATCCCCAAGCTGGATTGCTTTGCCCAACTTTGATTCAGGGAGAAGAGCTTGGCCCTGCCTGGGCTTGATGTGCCATGCTTTGTTGACTCCCATGGGAGGGAGGCCTGCCCCTTTCTGAATGGAGTCAAAGGAGGAGTGGATGGGGAAGGGGGGATAAAAGGCAGATGGGAGGAGGGAACAGGAGGAGAGGAAGGAGGGAAAACTATGGTCCATATGTAAAATAAATGAAAAAATTAATTGAAAAATCCTTTGTAGCATCAGCAAATATAAAATTAAATTAGAGGAAATGAAAACTGAAGGAAGCCAGCAGACACAGCGAGTGAACCCACAGCCATATTCATTGAACTAGTTCCTTTAAAAGGAAACAAATTCATAGAGGAAAGCTAGGCATAAGTATTATACCACCTTGCTAAAAGGCACATATTCCTAATACCTGACACCAAACTTTTCAGTTAGAAAGAGATGCCCAACCTTACACGTCACCATTATGAAATCATGCTCCCTGAAGGCTCCACCACATGCCTTCATATTTAAACACTTGCCTGTGATGTTACCTTCTTAAACCAGTTCTACAAATACTCAAGATCGTTAAGAAACACTCATCTACCCACTTTCAATAATCACAATTACCATTCAAATAACACTCTGAAGTGTAGCTTAAGTTTTCCTGCCTGGCCCACAGTCAGGACAAATCTCTTTTACCTGCCAGTCCCCCAGCCACTCAGACCCGACCAAGTAAACACAGAGACTTATGTTGCTTTCAAACTGTATGGCCGTGGCAGGCTTCTTGCTAATTGTTCTTACAGCTTAAATTAATCCATTTCCATTAATCTATACCTTGCCACATGGCTCGTGGCTTACCGGCATCTTCACAAGCTGTTTCTCATCATGGCGGCTGGCAGTGTCTCTCTGACTCAGCCTTCCACTTCCCAGCTTTATTCTCCTCCTTGCCCCGCCTATACTTCCTGCCTAGCCAACGGCCAATCAGTGTTTTATTGATTAATTAGCAACACATTTGCCATACATCCCACAGCACTGAAGAATATAAACAAACCCGATTTCTAATAAGATTCATTGAAATTATAAAAGTGGTAAATTTCCCCCAAAATATAACTTGAATAATTCAAGTAAATTCTAAATGCTAAAGAAAAAAAAAGGAAGAACGAAGTGTACTTTATTGTACAGATTGAGATTATGTGGATTTAATACACTATTAAGGAAGAGTATTCCCCTAAATGGACACTATCTTCTCCTTTGGTTCGTCAGAGAGACTGTCCTATGGCTTGACTGAACATGGAAATGAATAAGGCTATGCTCTGTGAGAGCACAGAAGGAAACTCATCTCCTTTGGAGACTCTGTCTTTGGAGGCTCAGAAGCCTCCCCCAAGCACTGCTAAGCTGTTAAAGCACATGACCATAGTGCAGATGAGCTCATATGTTCCTTGTATAAGAAATTTACCAGCTAACAAATGTGAGAGGCGATGAGCACAAACAAGGTTTGCTATGGCATATATATGTGCATATATATATATATATATGAATATATGTATATATATGTGTGTGTGTATATATATATGTATGTATTTATCTTTGCTTCTCACTATTGTCCTAGAGTTTGCTTATTATTGCTCCAAAATATATTTTTGTATCCACTGAACTTTAGTTTCTTTAGAACATTATCTTATTCCCCAAACATTTCTTTTCCAGCTAAAGCCTTTCACTGAATCTGAGACAATGCTTCAAAGCAAGATGAATTAAGTAGGCAACTTCAAAGACTAAAAATATACAAGAAAAGAAAAAAATATACTAAAAATTTTACAGCTGCCCATCTAAAATTTGCCTTTGCTATCTAGGCACAAAATAAAGTGTGATTATCTCTCTTAAAAAAAATCAGACCATAACTGATTAGAAAATAATCTTATACTTCCATTTAACTTGATAAGATTCTGATAATTATAAGTCTAATTTATTCTTCTTTTGATTCATCTAGACCAACCTACTGCCCCAAAATCATCATATATAAAAGCTGTTTAGTACTAGTAAGAAAAGAAAACTTTCTAGTTAATTTAAAATTTTACTGTGAAAATATCAAGTTTTTTTTTCTTTAAATGGTTAAATTGGCATTAAAAAACATTTCAAACCGTGCTACACTTTTCACACCACACTTGCGCATAGCTAGAGCTGTTTTTTTTTTTTTTTTTTTAACATGGCATCCTTTCTTCAAGTGCTGCCACATGTTTTGTCGATTGCAACTCACTAATCAAAAGGGTAACCGTGCTTTAAATTTGAATGAATTTCACTTATCTAAAAGGTAAGTGCTATTTTGAGTTTTCTGCACTTTTCAGATTTTTTTTTTTCACCTTAAAAGTAAGTCGTTTCCTTCTGGCCATAATAAGCTGCCAACAATTTAAACACGTGTTTCAGTTAGGATCTGAGCGGAAAGGAGGAATGAGGAGATTCTTTTCTGATGGCATCAGCCTCTTTTTGGTCTTTCTGCTTCAAAATCTTACCTGTTGTAATGGCCATTCTCTGATGATTTACAAGGTACTGGGATACTGGACTTGATAAACAACAATAAAAACTCTATCATAAGCACTTAAAATATGCGAATGGAAAGCTATGTGGACATGATGGTTATTGCCATATAATTTAAAAATATTCAATCCAAATATCTATTTAAGAAATAGCAATAATTAGAATGGATTTGGCCACCATGAGAATAAATAAGCTAATGGCTGGAGCCATGGCTTGGTGGTTAAGAGCATTTGAGGTTCTTACAAAGGACCCAGGTTAGATTAGATTATGGCAGCCCATAATCAACTGTAACTCTAGTTCCAAGAGATTTGATGATCTCTTTTTTTCTTCCCATGTAATTGCCATTATCATGGTGCACATATGTATATGCAAATATATTATGTGTGTTATATACATATAACATATAACATATAACATATATATATATATATATATATATATATATATATATATATAACTTTTTGAAAAAAGAATAAAGGAGCTAAATGACTTTATATGTTTATACATTTCTTCATTCTTGAAAAATGCTACAGCCAGGCTGTGGTGGTGCACACCTTTAATCCCAGCATTTGGGAGGCTGAGCCAGACAGATCTCTGTGAGTTTGAAGCCAGCCTGGTCTACAGAGCAAGATCCAGGACAGGCACCAAAACTACACAAAGAAACCCTGAGTCGAAAAAAAAAAATGCTACAAAGCAGGTCAGAGATCGAATCACTCCTTTTAAAAGAGCATAGTGTATGTGACATTATGCTAAAATGTCAGCATACACTACCCTGAGAAGAGAAACAAAATAAAGAAGAATCTTCTCTAATGCTTCCTTATTAAATCTAAATAAATGTTTCAGTTACAGTATTGTTGGTGTGTAAAAATATTTCTCTGCCACTCATTTCTTTTAATCCATGAGCTTTGTTGAATTCATGTTTCCACATATATCTCTTAAATCACACACACACAAAAAAAAAAACAGCAAAACATCTAGAACAAATTGCTCAGCGAACATTTTAAAAATACGACTGTCTTAGCAGACAAGCTGCACAAAACCTTTGGAAAGAGGGGAGAGGAATAATGAGAAATTTTAACATAGCCTTGGCACTTACATTTATTTGGGGCATTTACCAAAAGATATTGGATTTAATACATTTGTGCAAATTTGTGTTATTTGTTAATGTAAAGTTTGCCTAACAATGGCAGCAATTTCAGAGCAGCCTTCACAGAAGAAATATAGTTCAACTAGATCCTCAGGGGTAATGGATGTCAGGAGACCTGTTCCAGTGACCTGCAGCAGTGTGCTATGTTTGTCCCATTGCCTGAGGGATTAGCCAATTAGATGCTCCCTGTCTGGGAACTGGTCTGCTCAAAGAGATGAAAGAATGTAAAAATGCTTGCACACTCAAGCAATAAGAAGGCGATCCTAAATAAGATGGAAGGAGCAATCCAGTGAAAAAGTCAAAAAGAAAGCCAGATTCTTCATGAATCTATAATAAACCAGAGGCTAAAGGCTAATAAACTTAAATGCATCTTGGAGAAAAATAAGAGGATTAAATATGCTTTCCCACAGCTGAACAATAAGAATGTCTTTACAAGATTGTTTGGAATTCATTCCTTTCAGAAGGAAAAGTAAGAATGGTAATAATTGCCATGACTCTAAAGTATTGTATACGTTTTTTTTCAATTTAAAGCCATATTTGTATACAGTGATGCTAACAAAACACAAATTTTTAAAATATTCACAACATATAAATCTTCAAATGGAAACAAAATATTTTAAAAATAATTTACTTACTAATCATGCAAAAGTTCCTTAGCATAAATGAATATTTCAATAGTTCTGTTATATCAACCAAAGTTCCACACTAAGTAGAATGTATCTTAATAATTGGGCCTAAGAAATGTCATTAACATTTTAGCTAAAAACAAAACACCTGAAACATTTAAATATTCATGGAGAAATGAAAATTAGATACAAACAAACATACACATATATACTTATATATCTATATGTATGTGCTGTGTGTGTGTGTGTGTGTGTGTGTGTGTGTGTGTGTGTGTGTACATATAATTAGGCTAATATTTGTTGAGAATTGCCCTTGATAAATTTCTACAACCTTTCTGTGGTTATCCTTAGGTTCCTCTTAGAGATGTTTTCTAGAGGCTTATTTTGTTGTTGCTTAATTTTCAGATTCTATTTTAATTACAATGTTTCTTCCTTCCCCTTCTTCACTCCAAACCCTCCCAAATGCCCCTTGCTACTCTCCTTAAAATGCACTACCTTTTTATTCAATAATTGTTATTGCTTGCATGAACGTATTTGTATATCCATATTTATCCAAAATATAACCCACAGGCTCCATATAATGTTACCTGAATGTGTGTCTTCAGGGTTGACCATTGGTACTGGATAACTTATTGGTATGCTCTGAAGAAGACCACTGCTCCTCATCCCACAGCTTTTGATGTGAAGAGCAATGAAACATTTTATGAATAACATATTTGTTCAACAAAAACCACAACATTAAAATATATACCTTTAATTTTTTAACTCATTGATAACTGATTATTTCTCACTTGGAAAAAAATGCCATCTTTTCCAAAATGGATTTAAATAAGTGTTAATTATTTTAAAAGTGGATTTCAGGTAGTATGAAAGAATGTGATTAAAATGTAATGTTTGTTTTTTTTTTCTTTCTGACCTGCTAAATGCATGTCCAAAAATGGAAGTCCCAGCTCCAGCAGTTATCTTTAACCTGAGATCTCTTTAAAGAAATCTATTTAAACTTATCCATTTTATATAAAGGTTAGTTTTTACTGAAATTCAATATACACGTTTTAATGTACTAATGCATCTAAAACCACCTGCATTAATCTTTTCATTTACATAATAAACTAATGTCTTCACTTTTACATAAAATGTGCATAAATTAAGGGTATCAAATTTCCTTGGAATCCAATAGAATATGCTCATAACGCATTATATGCTTACATTTCATGTTGAAGGTCAATGGTTCCAACAATTATAAATTAGTTGAACAAGTGTTTATTTTGTTGAGAATCATAATGATTAGAGATGATAGGAGGAAAGTGGATTAAAGAGAAAGAAACTAGGACTTTTATGGATTTTTATGAACAACAAATGATGTTATATGTTTTATGGAGGCTCAGAAATGCTAAATAATTTGAAAGAGTCATACAGTTTTTAAGAAACTTAAGATCTTGCTCTTTTGGAGGTGACATTTCCACCAGCGGCTCTGCTAAGAAGAGTTCTAAAAACAAAAATGATATAAATAATTAGATATTTTCCTTGAGACAAGAGGGAATGTTTCTAAAGATGCATTTTAATGTCACAATAGAAAGTTCTTGAACCTTAAAACTCCTAATTAGATGCCTGTGAGCAGAGAGAACAATGCTATAATATGTGGGGTTAACAAGCTTGCAGACGCCACTGCAGGTCATGCCTCTAATGATCACAGAAGTCATTGTACTCTAGTAGTCTCCAACTACTTTCCAAAATCCATAATAAAGATTGACTTATTTAATACATTTTTCTGAAACATGTCTAGGGATCAGGCAATAATTAAAGAAACAAACACTACCATCTTGTTATATCTTTTAATAACACAGTCTTTAAGCACTAAAACCAACAACTGCCCAACTACATATATTAAGAATGGGTGTGGAAATGGTACTGGCATCAGGGGGGTGAAAATTCAGGCGATAGTACACTAGCATAGGGATAATGGGAAACATCTCAAGATCTGACAGATGATGGGGAGTTGCCCAGGCATAAGGAGAGCAAGGACATTCAGGGAAGAGAGTCCCATGTACTCAAGGTCTGTCTATGAATGAAGGAGAACTTGATCCAGGACCTGACAAGAGACAGTTGACTAGTGATCAAAGGATGAAAATTAAGAGTCTCTATGGCATGGAGATGAGGGCAGGGATACGCTATGTAGGACTCCTGGAATATCAAGATTATTTCATCCTCTATCATATGAACAATGAGATATTGCTAAGGATTTTAAGCAGGTGCCTCGATCAAAACTCTTTTTTTAAAAACACACAACAATGAGCAATATGGTCAGAACTGGAAGGA
This sequence comes from Peromyscus eremicus, assembly GCF_949786415.1. Lineage (NCBI taxonomy): Eukaryota > Metazoa > Chordata > Mammalia > Rodentia > Cricetidae > Peromyscus > Peromyscus eremicus. The sequence goes on from NC_081431.1 coordinate 49,067,864, forward strand.
ACAGAGTTGAAGTGAGAATAGTGATTTTAAAAAGCAAAAATTGGCATGTGAGTTTCATGGCCTGAGAGATTATCCAGTAAAAGAAAGGCTAAATGTACACTCTAAAGAGAAAAGTTAACTGATAGAATAAAAAGAAAAAAAAAGGGTAATAAAGAATAGTTAAGAGTCAAAGAATTTGAGAGAACTCAGAGTCTCAAAGAAAGAGCCAGGATTTACAGTTTCAAATATTCAGTGTTATAAGACTCAAAGTTAATATACAGATTCTGTATACTAGCAAGGGACATTCTGGGAATAAAATTTAAAAAATATTTCAAAGAAGAATTAAAAGTCACATAGACACACACACACACACACACACACACACACACAATTAATGAATGAAAGGACTCCAATATTTGTATATTTAACAATATGAAACACTGTTGAAGGAAATTAAGACATAAAAAAATGGGAAGGTATGTTCTGATCAGATATCACCAAGCATAGCAGTATAGGGTGTCAGTATTCTTTCAATTGATCTGTAGATTCAGTAAAATCTTCAACAAAATCTTAAGTGGCTATGTAGGACATTAACAGGCTGATATTGTAATTTCTTTTTGTAACACAAAACATAGATTGATCAAAATATTCTCTTAAAAACAAAATATTCTTTTAAAAACAAAAACATAGTTGGACATCTCACACTCCTGATTCTAAGAAAAAAAAACAAAAACAAAAACAAAAAAACAATGTGTAGATAAAGGAACAGAGGTGATAGCTGAGAAATAAAACCACCGTGGTCTACTGATAGATGCCAAAGATGCAAGAAAATTTAATACAAAAAAAAAAAACCCTGAATAGTACTGAGACAAGTGTCTATATGCAAAAAGAAGGAAAGAGGGAAGGAAGGGAGAGAGGGAGGCAAAGAGGGAGGGAGAGAGGGAGGGAGAGAGGGAGGGAGGGATGGAGGGATGGAGGGAGGGAGGGAGGGAGGGAGGGAGGGATGGAGGGAGGGAGGGAGGAAGGGAAGGAGGGAGGGAGAAAGACCTCTAGCTGATTCTGTACACAAGTGACCTAAAAGGATCATAAATCAAAGTGCAAATGCTACCAAATACAAGGAAAACATCAGCAACAATTGTAGACAAATTTCTAAACGGTCTGAATAAATAAAAAACATGGAGCCAGAAATTTCGGTTACAGCCTGAGGGAAAGATCAGAGGAATAGGACCAACCCGGAGCTAACCTCACTTCACCAACTCCGCAGCTTCCAAAGAGATCTTCTTCCTGTACTCATGTTTATATGCCTTTTCTATGCTGTTCACTCATTGGCTCTCTTAGCCCAGCTACATCACTTCCTCTTCCTACACAGCTCTATCACTTTCTGTCTGTCTGTACAGACCTCCAGACCTCTATGGGTAACTAGTGTTGGAATTAAGGTGTGTGCCACCACACCTGGTTCTGTTTCCAGTGTGGCCTTGAACACACAGAGATCCTGCCTGCTAAGTGATAGGATTAAGGGCGTGTGCTACCACTGCCTGACTTCTTTGGCTTGCTATTTCCTCTGATCTCTAGGCAAGCTTTATTTATTAAAGCACAAATAAAATATCACCACATTTCAGCACAAATATCACCACAGAAAATGGTTGAAATTTGTGTTAATACCTTATTGGATGAGATACTGAAACACAGATGGCAATAAGAAAAATAGTGAAATAGATAGCATCAAAATTTGAAGTATCACTGGGCAGTGGTGGCGCACGCCTTTAATCCCAGCACTCAGGAGGCAGAGCCAGGCAGATCTCTGTGAGTTCGAGACCAACCTGGCTACAGAGCGAGTTCCAGGAAAGGCACAAAACTACACAGAGAAACCCCGTCTTGAAAAAAACAAAAAAAAAAAAATTTTAAAAATTGAAGTATCAATAACAATGGTATTATCAATAATATGAAAAAAAAACTTAAACTGGGAAGACATTTTTGCAAAGCATGTGATTTTTACCTTAAATACATGAAAACAAATTATTTGATAATGAAATTAGTATTAAACTAATGCTTAAGTCATTAAAAGCAGAAGGTCTGAACACAGATTTCCAGAGATATATAAATGAAAAAAACACACATGAAAAGAAATATAACATCATTATCCGTTAGGAAATTGCACATCAAAACTACACAAAAATGGTTTCCTACCCACTATTGACAGCTAGAAAAAAAGACAAGCACTAACTGGAATGCAAAGAAATAGAAACTTTTGTATAAAACGTTGCAGCTTCTTTGACAACTAGATTAGTAATTACTCAAAATGTGAATCATAATTACTTTCCAACCTAGCAATCCTTTTCCATGCATGCATGCAACCAAGAAAAATGAAAAAAATACAACATAAAACAGTGGGGCACATATATGTAGCATTTCAAAAGTAGAAACAGATAAACATCCATCAACTAGCTAATTAAAAAAGTAAAATGATTTATATTCATTCAATATTTGGGGCAGTGAAGAGACACAATGAAATGATGATACAAGGCATAAAATGAATGAACTTTGAAAACATGCTAAATCAATGTCACAAAAGCTGTAAGCTATCATACTTCATTTATATAAAGTGCTTAGAAACCATTCATAAAGATAGAGACAGAAAGTTGACAAATGATTTTATATTTGAAAGAGGGAAGAGAGGACAGTAATCATTAATAGGTAAAGGTCTTTTGAATTAAGGGAACATGGTGTGCTAAAAGCACATCATGGTCTTAGCTGTGCAGGCCTGAGTATACTAAGAAAGGAAGAATTTTTTGCCTTAAATGGGCTGACTACATGGTATATAGATTGTAACAATAAGCTGCTTCTAAAACCTCAAGTATTTAAAAGTAGTTTGTAGTTGACAGTGTGAGATCTGAAGATGACAGCACCACGTTTTCTCCGTGAGCCACTGAGTTTTAGAGCCAATCACTGAAATGGCTGCTTTGTTTGGAGAGGGGTGACATGAATTAATTTTTGAAGATGTTAGGTGTGAAATGCTTATGAAATATTTAAGTAGGCAGATGAATATCCACAGTGAGAATGCAGAGGTTATGAAAATATGGTGGTCCTTATTGTGCAACTGCAAGTGGAAACCAAAGACTTTCAAATTTGTGGAAATCCACAGTGAAAGGATACAGGTATGTAGACTTAGCTTTGAAGATTTCTGGATGTGACAGCTGGTTTGTGGAGCATAATTGGAAGCAGCAAATGATCCAGAATTGACAGAAGTGTACAATTAAAAGAATGTTCTTCCCCCCCAAAAATTAAAAAAACAGAATGTTCTCCAAAAACATAAGAAGATCAAAATTGCTCTGATTCACTTCATCCATATTCAGTTATATGTGGTGAATATTTTAAGTAACGTGACAATTTGTAACAAAATAAGTTATGACCATCAAATTTTTTTGTTCAATTTCCATTCTTTGTTCACACCCTAGCATCATAAACTGAGAGGTAAATTAAGAAGCACCCAATTTATATAGTATATTAGAACATGAGATTTTTTTTAAAAAATACCTAAGAATAGCTTGATCAGATATATGGTAAATAGACCATTTCTAATTTTGATAGCTTTAGAGTTTAAAAAGCTCATGCTGGCTATGGACTCATGAGCTAGTGCTCATGACAGCAGAGACGGGTCTGTGGATGGCTATGCTACTACAGCCTGTTCACCCACGAGCCATTATATGTCATCAAGTTATATTTATTTTTCCTGGTCTATAGAATGTCAGAGAAAAGGGAAAGGTCATTTTAAAGGTTAGTGTTGTATCACACCAAAGGACACACTGGAAGAATTTCTTTCATTTGAAAAAAAATACAGCCAGGGGTTATGGCAATGCTATTGTTTCTATTTCCATCTATTCTACTTCGTTATTTGATCTGGCTGGGGTGTGGCGGGAAATAGGTCATATCTGTTGCCATTTTGTTCGGTGGGGAGGTCAGAGTGGGAGAAAAAAAGATGTCATATATGAGTACAGCCACCAAGAACAAGAAATAATACTGCAATTCTGACATTTCTTTGATAACTTCATAAATCCTAGGAATTAAATCATGACACAATCTTATAAGCAAAGCAAAATTGAGTTTCTATAAGGTTCTGATCATCAGCCTCTCACCAATGTTCCTTAAAATTTCTATCTTGGTACCAAGGGACAGATATTGATTTGTTTGTCCACAGAGCATTTGCACAAGCTGTCATCACAAAATCACTATGTACAAAATATGGCAGGGTTTATCTTTATAAAGAGTTCAATGGGCAAATAGGTGGCTGGGATGCCTCTCAGCAGTCTTCCAGCTCTGTGTCTCCAGTTACTGTAAGCACCACTGCATGTTACTACCATTAAGAGAGTACCAAAATGGATATCCTCAATTAATTCCTGAGGTCATTCAATTGATAGCAAAATAAGAAAAAAAGGATCTTCCTATTCACCTCTGTGAAGAGGAGGAGAAGGAGGAGGAGGAGGAGGAGGAGGAGGAGGAGGAGGAGGAGGAGGAGGAGGAGGAGGAGGACTAGGTAATAAAGATGCTGAATTTCCAAGATGGCTTGCGTCTTCCTCATCCTCCTAACTTAATATAAATTCCTGGTACCTTAGAAAGGCCATATGAGTTTTTCCTTCTGACCAGAAAGACCCGTGCTGATGGTCTGGCTTAACAAACTCAAGGCTAGATCAGGACATGTTTACACAGAAGTTGTGGGCCAATCAGACATCCTTTCTTTTCTGAACTGACTAACCTGAAATTTGGGGAGGAATATCCTTCAGACACTTTAAAACTCTTAGCCCTGAAGGAAAAATTGGTATTTGGCATCCTGAACCCCTACACTCCTTTTGAGGAGTGTCTCTATCTACATGCCTGCTGAAGGAACACCTTTCTTCAATTGCTGATTCTGTCTGTTCATGTTTGTGTCTGTGGAAGTTCTCTGCTGCTACCTGTTGTACTGAAGATATTTCCTGCCTTTTAACTATTTATCTGGCAGAAAAAAAAAAACAAAGCTAATCAAAATCCCTGGATGTAACACTCTTAAGGCTAGCAGAGGAACAAGTAGGAGCAACACGATAAAGTGAAAGTTTCCTCTTAATAGATCCAGATACAGCAAATCCAGAAGAAGAAAAGTAACACTTATGATGGATCCCTATCTTATAATGAAACCAACATCCACTCACTGTTTGGGTAAGTTTGAACTCCTGAAACAATCACTGGCAAGAAAATAATAAGATTACTGTACTTTATAGTACAAAGCTGCTTATATCTAGCTCTAAAGAAAATGATCACCTTTGAAATGAATATGAAAGAATATCACAGATTAAATTGTATCTTAGTCCCTGCTCTATAGACGTAGAAAGACACCATGACAAAGGCAACTCATGAAAGGAGTCATTTAATTGTGGACTTGTTTATGGTTTCAGAGATTTACTCCATTATCATCCTGTGGGAAGCATGGCAGCAGACATGGCAAGCATGTTGCTGGAGAAGTCTTTGAGAACTACATCCCAACTACAAGCAGAGAGGGAGACACTTGGTCTGACATAGGCTTTTGAAACCTCAAAAACTCCCAGTGACATTCTTCCTTCAACAAGGTCACACCTCTTAATCCTTTCAAATAGTGCCACTCCCTAGTGACTAAGCATTCAAATATATGAGCCTATGGAGACCATTTTTTGGGGGTAGGGGGGATTTAGGTTTTTATTTTTTTTAATTAAGAAATTTTCTATTCATTTTACATACCAACCAAGAACCCCCCTTCTCCCTCTTCCCGCCCCCCCAGCCTTTCTCTCCAACCCACTTCCAATTCCCACCTCCTCCAATTCAAGGTCTCCCATGGGGAGTCAGCAGAGCCTGGTACATTCAGTTTAGGCAGGTCCAAGCCCCTCCTCCCCTGCATCAAGGCTGTGCAAGGTGTCACACCTTAGGTACTGGCCTCCAAAAAAGCCCCCTCATGTACCAGGGACAGATTCCAATCCTTCTGCCTGGGGACTCCCCAAACAGTTCAAGCTGAACAATTGTCTTGTGCATCCAGAGGGCCTAGTCCAGTCCCATGAGTGCTCCACAGCTATTGGTCCACAGTTCATGGATTTCCACTAGTGTGGCTGGTCATCTCTGTATGTTTTCCTATCATGATCTCGAGTCCCTTGCTTATAAAATCCCTCCTCTCTCTCGATTGGATTCCTGGAGCTCAGCCTGGCACATAGCTGTGGATCTCTGCATCTGCTTCCATTAGTTACTATGATGACATTTAGGGTATTCACTGATCTGGTTACCGGAGTAGACCAGTTCAGGCACCCTCTCAACTATTGCTAGTAGTCTAAGGTGGGGTCATCCTTGTGGATTCCTGGGAACTTCCCTAGCACTCTGTTTCTTCCTTTTCCCATGATGTCTTCATTTATCACAGTATCTTTTTCCTTGCTCTCCCACTCTGTCCCTGTTCCAGCTCCAACCTCCCATTTCCTTATGTTTTCATCCCTCATTCTTTGCCCTCCATCCCCCAACTCCCAGTTTGCTCATGTAGATCTCATCCTGAGTAAGGTAGCCCAGACTCAGAAGGACAAACATGGTATGTACTCATTCATAAGTGGATACTAAATGTTGTAGCAGGAATCTTAACAGTTCTTATTAATAAAATCAAACCAGAGGCCAGTTATTGGGGTGAACACTGGAAGATCAGAGAGACAGAACAAGCCACAGCTTCCTCACCTTGCCAGTTTCTCAGCTGATCCTATTTCCTCAGACTGGAAGCCTCTGAGTCCTCATCTAGAATGGGTCTCAGCTGAACTGCTGCTCAAAAGCCTGAAAGCTTAACCAGCCAAATGCTTCTAGTTTCTGGTCCTCACACCTTATATACCTTTCTGCTTTCTACCACCACACCCTGGGATTAAAGGCGTGAGTCACCATGCCTGGCTGTTTCCAATGTGGCCTTGAACTCACAGAGATTCAGAGGGATTTCTACCTCTGAAATGCTAGGATTAAAGGTGTGAGTGCCACCATTTTCTAGCCTTTGTATCTAGTGGCTGTTCTGTCTCTGACCCCAGATAAGTTTATTAGGGTGCACAATATTTTGGGGAACACAATACTACCACAAGATGTAAAGCAAAGGATTTGCTACAGTCCACAGCTTCAGAGAAGCTAGCTAACAAGGAGGACCCTAAGAGTGACACATAGATAGCCCAGTGAAGGAGAAATAAATGAGGTCTACATGAGACTGTTCTTATTCAATCCACCATACATAGGCTGACAGTAGTAACTATATTGAGCTACTTTCTTCATCAAGAAAAATTACCAATAATTTGCCAATTACTCGTGTATTAGATTTGTTGTAGCTATTATCTCCATACTGAAATATTCCTTCCCTACATGAGAATGAGACTCAGAAACCTTGCAAAAATGTCAAGGCTCTTTCCCAACCTTAAAAATGCAGTAATTATTACTGTGGAAGAGACTTCTCAGTGGAACCACTTACTGACAAGTTATGCAGGGAAATGTGCAGATATACAGCTTTCATGAGTCATCACCCATGAGATGGTAGGTTTTCTGGGGATGCAGTTGTCTTTGAGTCTCCCATGTTTCTGCAATCAACCCCTTAACCACATTCCAACAAAATGATTATTTCAACAAGCTAGTCTTTGGGGAATCATTTGCTTGTTTACTTATGATGCTTGGTCTGATGTGAGTGGTGAATTCTTTCCAAGTGTCACAAAATAGTAATATTAATTATCTAGATTAAAGATATAGAAATCCATGGATGCAAAAATACACAGTTACTTATGTCCAAAGTAACAAAGGGTCTAGTTTCTGGATGGTGTTTTGTGTCCTTTCCTGGGAAAGTAGGACTACCATCTTTTGGCATGAAGATAAACTAAAGGTCTGGAGTCCTCAGCAGGAAACCTCTACAGAAAAAAAATGGACCAATGCTCTTGTGAGTACTATATTTAGGCAAACAAGATTTGTATTGCCAGAGAATTTTTAAACATGTGAACACTTGGGCCCCACATCTGACATACTGAAGTAGTAATTTGGTGTGATGCCTAATGATATGTGTTGTGATATGATGATATTCACACTTGAAAACTGCTGAGAATGTTTTACTCCCCCAATTCAGTTAATTTACCCATTGAGTCTCCATTTCCATATTCCTGCCTATGTTGTTATGCATGATTCACCATACCGTATAAATCAAAATCATTTCTCTCACCCATGAGAACAACTTCTATATGATAATGTCTAAAGATGCATTCTTTAATAACATGGTAGTAGCCACATGAAACTAAAAATAATCTAATTAAAAAGCTAACCATTCTCATCACATTGTGAATGCTCAATAATCACAGACAGCAAATATTGAAGAAAACAGATATTTAAACCATTTCTGTCATTGTGGAATATTCTTTTGGAAGTCACTAAAAACAGCACTAAAGATGCATGTTCTTAAGTACACACTTTAAGCAACAAGCACTAAAACCTTTTGCTTCTATGTAAGTGTGGCATCAATCCAGAATGTATTGAATTGCAGAGAGAAGAATTATTCACCCTTAACTCTCTTTTATAATGATTGTGGTTTCCAATTTTGAAATTGTGCCAGACAAGATGTTCTGGAGACAGAAAACAAATGACAAAAGCCTTTCTAAAAACCACATAAATTCTAGCCAAGCATAAAAAAAAAAAATTCTTTCCAATCTATAAAGAAACTGACGAGAAAGGAGTGAAGAGAGAGCAGTCTCCAAAGGACATGCAGACTTGCTAGTCCTGGAAACCAAGACTGGGTTTTAAAAGGGAAATACTGTGGTGGGAACAGATCTGTACACAAACCTGAGACAACTGTAGTCAACTCACTCAGTGAGAGGGGTCGTAGGGAGTGAACACAGGGGCAAATATGAACCATTTAAATGGTCTGAGGAGAGAAAGGCATTCCTGGGAATTCTGGCCTCAGCTCGGCCCGAGAATAGCTAGCCATTCACTTCTACTCTACAAAAGGGTTTAAGTGGCTCTAGAATCTGGCAGATGCATAGATGAATCCTCTCTCAAGGAGGTAAATCCGAAACCAGACCTCTCAGGATTCTCAAGCAGAGCATTCCAAAAGTCTGCTGTCTGCATGTCGCCACATATGACATGGGATGTAAAAAAAGAAAAACAATGGAAGAAAGACAGAAGTGAGGGTACTGGCCTGGTCCTCAAGTTCCAGAAAAAGGCACCAGCTTCTGCTTTTGGTTAAGGAAGAGCCCATCAGAATGTTCCAACTTGAAAGTGAACATAAGCAGATTGTTTCACTAAGAAAGTACAGGCGATTCTAACTTTTGCTGCTACTTCACTGGGTCGACTTGAAGCCCTCATGTCTGGGTATAAGTTCTGTAATAGACATTGTAGCTAATTGTCATCATGTGCGGGCAATGCCTAAATTCCATGTTCACAATCCCACACTGTAATTTAAAACAATTTAGCACATTTCATAATACTACTTTTAAAATGATTAAAGTAGTGAACCACGTCTAATAAATACCTTCTGATTGTGATATTTATAGCAAATGAAGTATGCTTTGTGAAGGATTTTCAGAAAGAAAACATTTCTCAGTTAATTATCTCTGTATTCTGCTAATTAGTCATTGAATCATCTGATTCTCCAATAACCTTCAACGGAAACTGCTCCTTGTGTAAAAAGACATCAGTATGCCTCTCTATCACCTTGTGGCATAAGATAAAAAACACAATATACACATATTTTAAAAATTTAAAAAAAAAACACATTTCTCCATGCATTCAATTGATAAGAACATAGGCTGGTTCCCTACCTTGGCTATTACATATATATATATATATATATATATATATATATATATATATATTGTTTAAAAATGTTCTTCTCTCCTTGATTATAAAAGCTTCAGAATATCAAAATGCCAATCTACTGTTTTCAAGAATGTTAGATGTAATAATTATTTGAATTATTATCAGCATATTAATTTTGTATAATTGTATTATTTAATATGAGATATTGTTTTGGGTGTGGTATACTGTGGGTGCAAGGAGATTGTTTAAATAAGAAAGAGTTTAAAATTGTTGTGACAGAGTACGTTTGAGACACTAGTTACCAAGTACAAATTATTTTAAAGAGAATAAACAAATGTGATTGTTATAACACAACTGAATGGTTTATTAGGATTTTTGTCCAGTTCTCAGGTATTATTGCTTTCTGATTGTAGTTTCAGAGCCAGTTGTGTGTCTCAGCTGTTTTCTCCTACTAAGAATAAACAACAGACTGAATCATTTATAAAGTCGAGTTTTATTTAGCTAATTGTTCTGGAGTCTAGGAAGTCCAAGTGCATGATACTGGCATCTGGTGAGGAACTTCTCATTAGACTATGACATTGGGTTGCTCCAATTACTGATCTTGAAACCAATTTAAAAGAGACAATTAAAAAATCTATAGCTTCAGAGACAACAGAACATGTCTGTACCAGTGTGGTACTAGGAGTATCGAAGCCTAAAGGCAATGTAAAAGTCATTGTTACTCATCATGTCTTAACTTAAATTTTTAGGTTCATTTGGTTTGTTGATTTTGTACTGATTCAAATATTCTAATACCACATTAAAATTTTCTTGATCAGGAATGGGTATTTTGGTGTCTTTATTTAACATCTTAGTACTCTTCTCACCTCATCTAAGTCCTAGCCTGGTAAATATCAACTCTATTTGATGTTTGTTACTACTGACTAAAGAAAACATAAAGTCCAAATTTCTTTAGATATGGAGGTATATAGAAATGGTGGAAGTATGTAAAATCTGAGTCTAGTATAATTATATACATATATATAATTTATATATTATATATAATTTATGTATTATTATATTGAATTATATATAATTTATGATATATTGTTTTTAACTAGAGGCTCATTGCACACAAGATTATGCACAAAGAAATACACAAATTTATTAACTTATTTTTAGAGTTAGTACTAGGATAAAAAGAATCTTGAAATGTTTTGACATATTTTTAAGCCTTTCCATTATTACCCATTTAGGGTTTAGAGACCTTCGCAACAATAATTTACTGAACTATTGATTGCAACCTATCTGAATATTCATCATCTTTATTTTAATAATTCATTTAAAATTCCAATTAGCATCTGTATTTGGGATTTTTCAGTTGGATGGCAGCTGTAAAGTATACCACATGGAATTTGTGGGGGTTTTTTTTCATTACTAATATTTTTGGTTTGTGATAATGAAAGTGTCTCAACGAATAGTCTGCAGGATGGGAATTGGGAATTTTTGCCATTCAATTTTATCCTCAGCAGGCACCAGTAAACAAAGACAGAGAGAAATTCTAAAGTCAAGCATATTGAAAGTCACACTAGAAAAACCATGCCAGAATCTCCATGTAAAACTCTATTCCAAGTTTACTGAACTACACACAATAATGATCCATATTTTATAGCATTCTATCTATCTATGAGTCACATATCACACTCTTAAAAGCAATTAACATGAGTAGGTCAAATCACCATTGCTTTACCTATGAAGCATGAAGCCTCCCAAATCTTTACTAAATTCATGTGCTGCAAATTAACAGATTTAATTAAGGTAGTAGTTTCAAGTTCCCAATCCAAGAAGAGTAGAAACTTATATGGAAAACTAGAGACTGTGGTCAAAATTTTAGGACTGAACTGCAGACACAATCCAAGGTCATTATGGAACTGTGTTTCATGAGTTTTAAAACTTCCATCATGTAGTCCTTATTATGATAAAGCCAGAATTACAGTACACAATGAACAAATTAAAAGCAAACAACAGCAAAAACGTGTTATTAGTGAGAAAGCCCTATTCTAGTCTCTACTATTATTATTTGTGATGGTTAACATTCTTTATTTTATAAACTTTATGATAAAAAACTTGCATATAACTCAAAACAGTACACACCAAATTAATCAGATCCCAATTTATACAAATAATGGCCCTCTATCCAGATAAAATAGGCATTTGAAATGGAAGTTGTGGATCTTCACATTAAATTTTACAATTTTAATAAAGAATATATTTCATGTACTTATCCACCAACCAAAATGAAAAATCCATGACAGAAATGGAAATAAAGCAATTAAATTTACATTGTCTTTTGAAACTTGTGTCCATCACCTGCATTCAATCCTTCCTCATGCCCTTTTATTTAGCTTTTCTGGTTCTCTGTTTTACATGTTATATTGCATGACAAGCTTTAGAATCATCTAAATCTTTGGGTGTGTCTTCAAAGACCTTTCTACTTTACCCGTTTATGATGTTTAAGCCCAATATGAAATTTCTAATTTCATTATACTGCCTACATCCACTGATAGCCACCATTGTTCTTACTTCTTCAATGACCTCCTTCTTCTAACAAATTCCTCCCCTGTTTTAAGACTCATATCAAGTGCTACCTGAATAATGATAATTTTCCCTGACGTGTACAGTATGTCCTCTGAAACCAAACTGCTGTCACAGGAAATACACTGTGCACATCCTTTTATTAGAGCTCTGCATAAATTTCTCCTAATTCCCCTTAGAATTAGGAAATAAATTGAACAGCATTTTGAAAATCCTCTATAGTATCACAAATAGAAAATTTTACTAACAAATACTAAATAAGGCTTGATAGAAATTCTTTAATCATCCTACCAAATAGCATATGTATGCTCTCATCTGCTGTCAATTCTGGTGATAAAGTCCTAAATAATGCTCACTAGCCTCAAAAAGACCTCTGTCTAGAAGGATGACAAAAGGAAAAAGGGAAGATAAGCCAAAGAAGTTGTCATTTCTAGTATGGCAATGAAAAACATGAAACCAAAATAAAGTCTCGTGCAATAGCCAACTTTTCAGAACCTCAGACGATTTATCCTCTAAGAGTTAAAAAGGTCACATGAGTAAAGTTCTCATGAGTTCAAGCTGTATACAATCACAAGGACAAGCCACACATGGCAAAAATATGTTTTTCCATAGAAACACATAAAGGATAGTTTAAATATTTAATTGAATAACACCAGAAAGCAGTAATGAGTAATCTAAAGTAAACTTACTCCTACCCACTGCACCCGAGAGGAGTATGCACACACACGCCAAGAACAGGTCTGTGAAGAAACTAAGATCACAAGACTCTTGTTTTGTTTTCTTGGAGTGTTCTCACAAGCAGTAAGGATCCTCCTCACAAGACATTCCTCAACAATGTTCCAATACTCACTAAATTTATTTCAGTAATATTTCCTCAGTTTTCTTTCAATGAGTGATCATAACTGTTTGAAGAAAGGTGAAAGATTAAATTTGAAAATAGAAATCCATAAGTAGTATAAAGTTCTGTGAAATCTTGTAAATTATCTAGAAGAACTAACAATGATCATTCAATTTCATTAAATAAATTAGCCAGGTTTATGGATCAACTATTTATCATGATTAAATTGGTCATCATATAACTGGATCTGGAATCAATAAAAGTCAAATCAATGGGAACACCTGCAGGGGATTTTCTTGCCAGAGTTGGTTTTTGGTATTTGGTTTTTGGTTTTGATGGAGGAAAACCCAACTACATGTGGGTAGCACTCTGCTAAGAACACAGACGAGAGAAGGACCAAGAAGCTTGACTTCATTGCTTTCCTTCATACTCACTTTCAAGATCTTCCCAGTTCCTGATTCTACTGCTCCTTGTACATTCTCCTTGTACATTGCTGTGATGACGTGGGAACCAGTCCTTCTCAGCCTTCCAGCTTACACTGAACACTGACCGTTTCAAGGTTTCGGCAAAGTATAGGGGCTGCTGAAGAATACAGTTCCATAACCTGAACAGCTACTGGGTTCTCCAGTTCCCCTTGCACTGCAATGTCTTCACTGCCCATACCTTGTTGTGTAAGCAAATCAAATAATATCCTTTTTATAATAATTTTTGAAGTTAAAATAATATTACACAGTTCCTCCCCTTCCATTTCCTCCCTCTAAATCCTTGCATGCAAAATGCAACCCGTTTGCTGTCTCTCAAACTCATGGACTCTTTTCTTTAATTTTACTGTGTGATTTTACTATATATATATATATATATATAGTACTATATATATATAGTACTATATATATATATAGTAAATTCACATGAATGAATATGTATATATTCTTATATACATAAACACAACCTTCTCAGTACATGTATGGATATGATCTCAAGGCTGACAACTTGCCCACATCTCACACTAAATCAAAGAATTTTCTCTTCATAAAAGACAGAGGCTATTACCAGTAATTACAACCAAACTGTAGAGAATAAGAGATTGTATGGTGCTCAATCTCACTGATACACCTGCAACATGGTATGCACAAAACGAACTCGGGAATCATTATGGAAGAGGAGGTAGAAAATCTTGTCAGAGCCAGAGAAACAGGAAGTGTACTGTGATACTGTGCCTCCTAGAAGTTTCTGAGAGGCTGCACCAATGAAGTTGCATCAACACAACTGCCTGAACAAGACCTGAACAATAAAAATACCAATGGGCGTGCTAATACGGAAGGGAAAAATTCCTTTCAATTTTTAGCCATCCCATCTATTCTGTTTCTTAGACTAATCCTGACTAATGCATTACTCAACCCAAGATATTCCAAAAGTCATGACTTGACAAAACAGAGCTTCATTTGCAGCTCATACAGCCACCATGCAGGGTACCCCAACTGCACACCATCCAGAAGTTTGGGGGCTGTTTCCTCTTTCTTGGTCCTGTCACATCACAGTCTAACCAATATAAAGGAATGACAGAAAATATAGGGTAAGGAGGTTTCTCATAAAATTAGGAACTAGGATAAATGGACATCATTTCAATTTATATATGTCTTGTGGGTTACATGACAAATGTAACACAGAGGCTCAGGCATTTGAATACGTAGTTACTGTTGGCAAGGTTTAGGAGGCACAGTCTTTTGGAAGAAGTACATCAGCGGAGGCAGACTGTGAGAGTTTATAGCCCCACCATACTTCCAGTTCATTCTCTCTGCCTCATACTTGCAGGTGAAGATGTGTTCTTTTGGCTTCTTGCTCCTGCCATTGTGGCTTCTGCTTGTTGCCATACCTATCTGCCATGATGGATTCTTATCGCTCTGGAACCACTTGGCAAAATAAACTCTTCCTTAAACTCCCTTGGCCATGGGGTTTTGCCACATCAACAGAAAAGTAACTAAGACATATGTTTAGTTGCAATGATAGCTGAGAAAGGCCTTTAGCCAAAAAAAAAAAATTAATAGTCAGAATGCTATCAATAATGAGAGAAAGTGTTATATGGCAATTTAAAAACTGACACCCAAACTGATTTCTTGAGAAAAAAAAATCAAAAAGAAAATAAATAACAAAACAAAACCACTTTAGGGAGATACTATGAAAACATTAATGCACAAGGGGTTTGAAAGGAAAACAATCTGAATAATAGACATACAATGATGAACTCTAAGATTACTGATTGTTACTGGATAAGAAGAAGTAGAAGTCGCTGCAACATATTGTCTTTATATATCAATGCAGTGTGTTTTTTTGGGGGGGGGGGGCTGAAACAATTTATACTATCATGAGCAAAAAATAGAACTTAATTTTATCCTTAAAAGAAAACATCTTAAACTGAGCAATTGATGTACAAGAAACAGGGATTCACCTTAAAATCCTGAAGGGATAAAAACTGGGAAACATGAAGTGACTTTACATGAAGAAGAAAAAACTGATAGCATATAGTATAGCCAACATATATGCAAATTAGATTTTATCATAATCTTCGTTGTGTTTTTAACTTACTATATTAAAGGAATACTAAGGCTCTTCAGATGACTATAGTTAGCTTTTTCAAGATGTCATGGGTGACTTTGAAAGAATATGAATCTTCAAAATTGCTCCTCCAATACCAGTGTTGGAGACAAACATTGAGTTTAATGAACCACAAATCTAACTTCATTATCCAAAAGTATTACTAAAACTTCTAATTGTGTAAATGGCAGTCACTTTGAATTATCACCTGTAGCAGTAATATTGTTACGATCTAACATGTTTGAAGATAGGAATTCACATTCCTTTTTATAAAATGAAATGAGAAATTACAATCTTCTGTTTGAATTTTCTTTCACTTTAATTTATAATTGCCTTAACACTCTGTTTGCAGGACATTATCTCTATGTACAGATGCAAGAGCTTTGCAAACAGTATAAGAGACTTTGCACTGTTACAGACCTTTTTAATTTCACCAAGTCTTGCCATATTATGCATGTTATTGTTCCTCCTGAATAGCTGGGGAAAACAATACTCATCTTCAGCATGTTTGCACAGTAGTTAAGTGTTAGAGCTGAGCTTCTGAGTTAGGGCTAAGTTAAGAACAGAAGAGCATGCCGTAAGATCTTCCTTTGTCTGGGGTCTGCTTTCATTTGGCTTTCAGTAAACCAACTGAATATAATAGGCTGTTAACTTTAAAAACTTTTTCTGATGTGTGCATCTCTTCAGAACTTGAAATATTGCTCTGTAATATAAAGGATCTTCTAATTTTTTTTCACTCTCAAAATCTCCAATCAATTGGTAAACTGAGATCCAGAAATGACAGTCACCCCATTAACATCATTCAGCTAGATGTGGCAGAATTTTAAGATTTGAACTCTTTCATCATTCCACATCCAACGACATGCCTACTACACTAAGTTCTTTTACAGAAGGCATCCTACAGAAAAGGCAGGAGCTTTGGGCCGTCTACTTTCTATTAGTTTATCCTGTCAATGGTTTTAAGAATCTGCCTTCAACTTGGTTTCTCCACTGCCTTTTACCAGTGACAAGTTCACCAACCCAAATTTTAGAGAGCTCTACAAAAAAAGATTTTTCTATGACAAGGTCTTGACCATTAAATTTCTTTACTTTTCTTCTGACAAAATTTAAGTTTGTTAAGTTCCAGAATGTTGCACCAGGACTGTGGCTAAATATAAGAGAATAATTTATATTTTTAAACAATTATTTTCACTTTATTTTTAAGCAACATCAAGAGAAATATTACATGGATACAAAAATTAAGAAAATTAAATATTAAACTGTTTTATTAATAATAAGCTTACTTAAAATTTTCATATATTATATATGCCTTGTCTATATTGTTGTGTTTGGTTTGAAGTGAGTGAATCTGCTTCAATTCCAGACCTTTGATAGGAAGACACAGGTCTTTCTTTGATCCAGATCTTGAGGTGGGAAGACACAGGCCTTTAATCCAAATATTGAGGTGGGAAGACATACTTTTAATATGGGCCATACTTCCTGGTGGAAGTCTGTATAAGGACACAGAAAGAGGAAGCTTTTACTCTTTGTCTGCCCCCTCTTACCTTGCTAGCCCCTCCATTCCTTCACTGGCATTGAAACCTAATTCTTCAGGATTCTAGCACATACAGAAGACCAGCTGAGACATCCAGCCTGTTGGACTGAGCAACTCTAGATTCCTGGACTTTATTTTCATAGCTAGCCAATGTTGAATTAGCTGGACTGCAGCCTGTAGGTCATTCCAATAAATCATATATATATGATTTATTAAGATTTGATATATATGATTTAATAAGAGAGAGACAGAGAGACAGAGAGAGAGAGATTCACTCCAGAAGTTCTGTGACTCTAAAGAACCCTATCTAATACATCAAGTCAATTTATAAAATTGCGAGTTTAATTGGGATTATGGTTCCAGAAGGTTGAAGTCTAGGATGGTGGAATGAAGGCATGTTGGCCGGCAGGGGGAGCAGTGGGCTCAGTAATCACATATTAATCCACAAACAAGAAGCAGAGGACACACATCCATCAGGAACAGAGCTTTTGAAACCTCAATGGTTTTTCTAGTAACACAGCTCCTCTAAGAAGGCCACACCTTCTAATAATGTCCAAGTAGTTCTCCCAGCTGGAGACCAAGTATTCAGCCATGTGACCCTAGGGAGGCCATTCTCACTAATACCACCACATTCCACTCTCAGACCCCTTTAGGGTTATGGCTATAATATAATGAAAAATGCACTTTCAAATTCCAGAATTCCAAAGTCCCCATAGGTTTTCAGTTTCAACACTACTTAAAAGTCCAAAGTTCAAAATCATTTCTGAGACACAAGATGGTCACTTAACTATAACACTTCTGTAAAATTAAAAAAAAAAAACAAATTACATATTTCCAACAAACAATGGCACAGAATATTCATTACCATTCTAAACAGAAGGAATTGGGTCACAGTGAGGATACACTATACCTATGCAGACCAACACCAAGCAGGTAATGTCCATAATTGCTATGAGTAGTACAGGATAGTAAACTTAGGATTTTTAATTAAAACTCAGTTATAAGATAGAGAACTCAAATATTGCAAAGATGTTAATGGTCACTGTCTTAGTTAGGTTTTCTATTGTTGTTAAGAGACACTATGTTCACAACAACTCTAACAAAGTAAAAATATTTAATTCGGGTGGCTTACATTTTCAGAGGTTTAGTCCATTATCATCATGGTGTGACATGGTGGCATGCTGGCAGACATGGTGTAGGAGAAGTAGCTGAGTAGCCTACATCTTGACTTGCAAGCAACAGGAAGGGGTCTGTCTCACAGGGAATGGCTTGAGCATAGATGAGACCTTGAAGCCTGCCTCCACAGTAACACACTGCTTCCAACAAGACTAAACCTACTTCATCAAGGCCATACCTCCTAATAGTGACACTCCTTTTGTGGGCCATTTTATTTCAAACCACCATAATCACCATCTAGTAACCACCATCTTCCTGTAGATGAAACCTCTGGGACAGTCCATGTTTTCTGGAGAAATGTAGCCACAGTCTATCAGTCTTCAATTCCAGTCATTATCACCTGTGGCTGACTGTAGCAACTCCAACTCAGGAGGACATTCAACAGTAGGCAGCCCATAATGCTGTTGACTTTGTCATACACAACATGGTTCTTGTCTCAATTTGCTGTTGATTCATAATGTGAGTGGGCAATGTTGTCCACAAATGTGGTATTGGAACCTTGGGTTTATCCTCGCTCTGGAATTCAGCATAGAGCTAGTCAGAATTCTACAATTCCTAACCATGTCTCAGGTCCATGGATTTGAAAGGTGTCTGGGCCCACCCTGGCCACAGAGACAAGTTTATAGAAATAGATTTTTTTAACCCCTTTAGGTGCTTCCTGCAGAAGTTACTGAAAAATAAACTAGCCACAGATTTGGAACAAAATTTGGCTTGGATATGTGTCTTGCTGAAACAGTAACAACATAGCAACAATAGACTGAAAGCCAAGTCTAGACTTAGGATGGAAGGCATTCAGTGTTGAAGGAGTATAAACAACCATAGGCTAAAAGAAAATAAGAGGACTCTTTGGAGTTTGGTGAACACCAGAACAAATAGAGCCATAATACGAAAATTAGAGGAATTACATAATCCTTTGACACCTCAGTGATGACACACACCAGTAAGCAGCGACAAGTAACCATAACCTGACCTAATGAGGACAAGGCCACAGAAAATAACCATCCTACCATCAGTAAGATGAAAGAACTAGTCATTCTATCATCAAAGGCTTAAATGAAGAATGGAAAACAACTGTTTAAAGAAAAATTTACACTCGAAAAAACTCAGAGAAACAACTCATGTCTTGAGCAAAGAAACTTAGAAAAGAGATAAAAAGCAACTTTAAAAATTAACCATATATCCTTTATCTGAAAAATATGCTAATAGAAATTTAAAATACAATGGGACACATAAGAGATGAAATATTAGGAAGAATAAGTAAGCTCAAGGACATTGAAACACAACCCGAAGGGAAAAGAAGAAGAAGACAGAATTAGGAAGGAAGAAAGCTTATAGGCTTGCATTTTTAAGTTAGTTCCTATTTAAGTCTCATTTATCACATACCCTAAATAACTTATTTAGACACTTGTAACTTGCATAAGCTTTGCAGATTTCTTTCCCATTCTGGAAAAGCATCCAGACATCTTAATCTTTATATATGTCTTTCTTCATTAAAAATATTTTCATTTTCACATCCTAACATCTTACAGAATTTTTAAATACCATAATAACATTTGTACAAGTTTACCAAGTACATTTAACATTTGTTGGAAAATTTTTTATGTTTCTGGGAGAATTTAACAATGCATAAGCCCTCCTTAGAAGGTCTCAATTACAAATACTGCTGTGGGATGGTCTGTATGTCAAATGTGTTGCTGATTGGTCTATAAATAAATCACTGATTGGCCAGTGGCCAGGCAGGAAGTATAGGCGGGACTAACAGAGAGGAGAATTGAGAGAACAGGAAGCTGGGTGAGAGAGACACTGCCAGCTGCCGCCATGACAAGCCGCATGTGAAGATGCCAGTAAGCCACAAGCCATGTGGCAAGGTATAGATTTATGGAAATGGATTAATTTAAGCTGTAAGAACAGTTAGCGAGAAGCCTGCCACGGCCATACAGTTTGTAACCAATATAAGTCTCTGTGTTTACTTGGTTGGGTCTGAGCAGCTGTGGGACTGGCAGGTGACAGAGATTTGTCCTGACTGTGGGCAAGGCAGGAAAACTCTACCTACAAAATATAATTTTTGTTTTTAACCAGAGATCACCCTGGGGGACCAATGAGTTTGTACAACTTACTTGCTTACAAGGGCAAGAGGTACTGAGAGGAGAATGGGTGACCTGAAAGCAGCCTTATTGGAAGGTTTACTGGCCATGGTGAGAAAATTCATTTTCTCTCCCTCCAGTCCCACCTTGAAATCTATGAAGTATTTTTGGCGAAACTCAATAAAAATGGACTCATGAATCCCCTAAAATTTTTATTGAAGATATTGAGGTCAATTGCACCTTGTTGTTTTATTTTTTAATCTCTTTCATGGTTTATACAGTCCAGAGAAAGATCTAACATAGACATGCCTTTGATTTTGAGTAAGCATAAGTACCAAATAAAGAGAATCAGCAGATACATAGCAAAACATTCTCCAATCTATATTTACAGCCTTCCTAGAGTGAATTAGGAAGCCCTGTCAAAACTATGAGACTGGAGTTAGTAGTTGAGAACCTTCTAGGCAGAAAGTCTTCTCCATGAATAAGAACACCATAGGCATCTCTAGATTATGAGATGAATAATAACTTGTGCTGGAAATAGTGCACCTATTAGCTAGCCTTGAGATCACAATGCCATTATCCATTGTTTTGTTGTTCTTCTCTTCCTTGTCACAAAGTCAGGGGTCAGCCTGACCCAGGACAGGGATTTTGGAAGACATGTTGAGATAAAAATGCTTGAATCTGAAGTGGAAGGCCTGAATCCAATCTTCAGATCCAGCTTCTCAGCTTAAACAGCCCAGCGCAATTTGCCAATAGGTGTATATATAAAAGACATCTGCCTCTCTGTAAAACTGAACTCAGTAGCTTATAATGGATAGGAAACATGCTGCTGAGTCCTGTGACAATTGTCTGTCAGGACCCAAAGCGCCTGGCCTCCTTATCTCCCGAACAGAGGTGCCCAAATGTGTCTTACCTTCTAAGTCTAGCAATAGGAATAGGAACTGACAGGAGAGAGATAGCATTCTCTTTCCTTTTAGAGTACAATAAGAGACAGATCATTTGATTTTTAAAGGGTTGCCCTCTGGTTTCTTTAACCTTTGACGGCATTGGTGTGTTTCAATCTCTACTCGTGATCAAGCTGACAGAGGTATGTATCCCTATCAGTGTCTAACCTGAGATTCTTTCTGACAGGTCTTAGGGTGACCAACTGCTTGAAAACCTGTACTTACTGTCAGTGTGTGTGTGTGTGTGTGTGTGTGTGTGTGTGTGTGTGTGTGTGTGTGAAAATGGAGGCAGACAGCCTAACAAGTGTAACATGTACACTTCCTCCTGTACAAAACAAGGTTCTATCTTTTGTCCTTCCTTTGAGTAAGGGCAGCAAGGATATTCAGAGATCTAGGCCTTTGAACATTTAGGTCAGGGTGTTTCTCTGGGGATTCATTTTTCTATGGGCAAGGGATTTTTAGAGAGATTCTTTTTTTAAATTTGGTATCAGGGTTTGATAGCTCTGTCCTGCAGGTTTTAGTGTGCTCTGGATGGCATTGTAGGTAAAAGAAAAGTTGGGCAAAAGGAATTTCACTGGATTTTTCCTGTCATTTACAGAAAAGATGAACAGGTAGAAAAAAATTTTTCTTCCTAACTTCATGGATGTTTAACTTGCTATAATTTTCCAGGAGGCAAGCCATGAGGACCCTGACAGTGGCACCCATCCCCCACCTGTAAAGCACAAAGAATTTGGAGAGACTGACGGAGGTTAGCCTAATCTTCTTTGAGTGTCTCAGGCCATCTGGAGACAGGCATCTCCTAGCAATAGAAGGGGAAGTTAGAAGACTCAAACAGCCTAAGACTGGTTCCCAGTGTAGAACTGATTCAAGCTCATCCAAATCCGCAGTTCTGCTCCCTGCCTGTTTTCACTTACACCCCTGATACCATTCTTGAAAGTATCTGAGTTCTCTTCTAATCTTATCATTGAAAGATATCAAGATGAGAAGCCTGGACACCAGTTCCCTCTTAACCTTGTCTATAGGACAGATCAAGTTGAGAAGCATCTAGCAAAAGACATAAAACATTTCCTCTTTCATAAAAGTTTAAGGTCCTGGTGTTTGAGTGATGTAAACTAAAAAAAACCTTTTGTCCCATGCAGATGGGTGTGGGACCTCAAAACATCACAAGTAGTAGCTAGGACAAATCATAGCTAATGAGAAAATACCGGGCCTTTAGCCTGAAATAAATTTTGAGAATTTCAAACATGTCAAGGGAGAGAGGAAAGGTACATGTTGTTCCTGATGAAATAGAAAAAGAAGCTGCTCTGCTTAATCCTTAATCCCGTGGTCATTTTCTTAATCTGTAAAGCTATACTACATTTTTAAAATCCAGATAAAGAGGTAAACATGAAAAGCATTCATGGCAACTCCCTTTTATTTAAAGAGGGCTGTCTAGATTGGGAAAGCCTCCTTACCATCTACCACATGTACACTCAGTTCAAATAGTCGTGGTCCAGAGAATATACACAGAAAACAAAAGGAGCACAAACTAACTCAATGGCACAAACAAAACCAAAAGGACTAAGAAAGGGGTGGCATTGGAGTCTTTCTTTCTTCCCTAAACTGTCTCCGTAGCTTTGACTGAAAGGTGAAAGCAAAGGCAAGAGAGTGCAAAGCACCATGGGGCAGAAAATCAGACGAATGTGAAGCTAAGGAGTAGAGCTGGAGAAAGAACATTATATCTCACTAAGAAAATGAGCCTGGAGCGACAAGCAGCCATCGCAGGCACTAAGGCCCAGCAGAAGCTACATCTCCAACCTTTTGTCCAGGGTAACCTCCTGCCTTGGCTGTAGCAGCTGTCTACTGGCAACAGCTTGTCTAGCACCTGGCAATTTATCCTTTACATCCCTGTGGGGGATTGGTGCTTTACAAATACTCAGCCCTGGGCTGCCAAAAACCTCAGAGTACTAACTCCCCATGTTAGTAAATCAGTGTTGGAGGCACATAGCCAGGAAAAGTCTTAAGTAACCTGTAGAAACCAGTAAACACATGATCTAAAACAACAGTTCAAATGTAAAGTAAAACAGAAATCTAAAAAAGAAAAAAAAAAAACCCTTGCAAGTCTGGTATTCCACCTTAGTCTAATGTAAAAAGGGATGCAGTGATCCAAAGCTCTGTGGAACTGGGAAGTAAATGCTGTCATTTGATTTATTTCATGTGGTTATATTAACCAAGATGGCAGAGAAGTCACATAGCTTTTGCCCTTTGTCAGTTATCATTAGCTAAGATGGTGGCCGTGTCATATGGCTGCCTCCATCAGAAAGAGGCTACCAGCCAAAATGGCAGCAAACCTACATTCTGTTCATGGTGAGTTAGCTCCATAGTAAACTGAACCCACCCCCCAACAGGGTACAAGACCCTGTGGAATCTATACAGATTAAATGCTGGCCAGTACATCTATTCTCTATAATAAATCAAAGAAAAAACTCTTCAGTTAGGTTGGTATTCATAGAGGAGTGAGTACCTATATCCTCAGCAGATAGGACCTAAATATCACACTAAAGAAGCAGAGGGGAGAATTCTATGATCTCAGCTCAAGGAAGCAGAGTTAATGCATAGCTGTTAGAGTGGCTGGAATCAGTGTGAGGTCTCTCTCAGATAGCTTCTAGCAAGGAGGGAGAAGAAATTTAGCCATCATACAAATTCTAGTTCAGAACAATAGCAGTCCTATCTCTTTCTCAGGCTTACACAAGAGACAGGGAAGGATGAAAGACGTAAGCCCTCAGTAAATTAAAAACGTTTTGTCTGTCTCCAGCTGAAGGGTGATTTCCCAAATCATCTTAAAGACTAGCCCTCCTTTCAGCACCTGGATCAGTGTGAGGTAACATCTCTGTGGAGCCAGGCCTCAGGTTAATAGTGGAGTCTTAGTCTCTATTCGTAGGTTTCTAGTCACCAAATAGCCTAATTTGCTCCCTAAGATACACAAATATTAGTATTAGAAGAAGAAACATCTAAGGGGGCTGTCTTAGAAAGAAGAAACTAAAGTTATCAGCACTGTTTTGGGGGTGAGGGAAGGGTGTCAGCAACTAACAGTCACACCTTCCTATCCTTTTCAGGTTTGGCATGGTTTATACTCAGCTTGATGATTCCTTGGTACTCAGAGGAGAGATAATGTCCCCAAAATATCACTAACTTAGAGTCTTGATTGGGTTCATTTTCTCTTCTAATTAGAATTAAAAGACAGGAAAAATCCTGAACATAACAGGTAGCCATGGGGAATTCTCAGACACAGACAGAATCAGAGCTTAAAGAAAGGCTTTTATTAGGAGTGAGGAAATACACACAGCAAAGAAACATCCACTGCAAAGCATAGGAAGAACTTGGGAAGCTGTGTGTGCAAATGCTATGAATCACCATCATTCTAGTCAGATGAGTACTGTGCTAAATGTAAGGTAAATGTGCAGTAACAGTGACTCAGAATTAATGGGTAGCAAAACTTGTTTTTTTCTTCCGTATGCCTTACCGTAATGAGTGAAAACAAAGCAATTCTGTGTCGTCACATTGCTTATGAAGGGAGTTTAAAGGCACTCAGGCATGGCTGTGCTTCTTTAATGCGTGATGATCTCAGATTCTACATTTCACTTCTTCCCCTCTCACTATGATCTTGTCTGTTGTCCGATACCATGCTATAGACATTGAAAATGTCAATTGCTAGAGTGAAGAAAGATGTTTCTGTATCTTGTGAAAAATCTCAAAGAATCCTGTATCCACAATAGCAATTATATTTTTGACAAAAATGGAGCTGTATCAATGTCTCTCTGTTAACTGTTGTGAAAAAGTTATCAGTTTGATTATCAAATAAATATTATATTGGATGATGGCATATGTACAGGACAACAGAAAATTAGATTTTTCTCTCTGAGTCATTATTTCATTATTTCACTACATATCCCAAGCTATTCTTAGGTTCTCTGGGCACCCCAGACTAGCATCAGACTCCAAACACTCCTACCTCAGCCTCCTGTGTTTTGAAAAATGCACAGCACAGTCCTATGTAAAACCATACAAGTAGAAAAAAAAAGACTACCATTTTTCTAGATACCTCCTTTGAGACACATTGCGCTCATTATCCCCCCAAAGCCATCGTTATTTCCACAATTATAGATTAGTTTATCTGTCATTGATTTTTTTTAAAAGTGGATTAAACTACCCACATGCATCTGTAGCTAGGGTCTCTCAGTAGATAAGATTGTGTTATATATCTAAATTATTGCATGTTTCCAGTAGTTCATTATTTTACATTGCTCTAGACTACAATCTTAAAAATATCCTTTCCACTATAAATGAACATGCAGTTTGTCTCTACTGTGTACTTTTTACTAACAATGCATACTATAACATTCAATTGTACATATTTGTACATGTGTTTTTGTTTCTCTTGTATATGTAAGTCTAGAAATCAAGGTATCAGCTCATAAAAAGTTTGCAAATGTTCAAATTTAAATAAATTTTCAGCTAATTTTGCAAAATGTGGCATTTTGCATGGTCATAAAATTGAAGATTGCTGCAGGGCATGATATCGCACATACTTGATGGGCAGAGGCAGAGGGATGAAGGAATTAAAGCCAGTCTCAGCTATATAGTGAGTTCAAAGCTAATCCAAGCTACACAAGTAGACTCTGTCATGAAAAGCCCAGGGCTGAGAATGTAGCTAGGGGTCGGAGCATGTGTAAGGCCCTCTGGCACCAAGCACTCAAGAGTGGGCAGGTGAAGATCCTATTTTGCATTCCTACCTATCTTTGACTGTTTTTTAGACTGTGGTATGTATAGTGGTTGCTCCTTTATTTCTATGACTAATAATGGGAAAGATTCATTCATCTATTTATTGGCCATTTCACATTTACTTTTACTGCTGCTTACTTGGCTCTTCTTCACATGCTTTCAGATGGTCTGTGACTAACTTTCTGACACATAACTGTTTCTTGCATTTTCTGTTTGCACAGACTCTGTTACATTAAGTTTGGAAATATTTTCTCCCACTCTATGGCTCCTATTTTCTTTACCTCATGAAAGAAATCGTGTATTTAACATAAACTCCTGGCGTCTAGCAAATGTATAGAATTAATAAGTAAATGATGGGACATGATCTTTATTAAAATATTTCATCAAGCCTGATTATGCTTATAACACAGCACTCAGGAAGTGAAGTTGGATGTGAAGATTTAGAAGTTCAAGGTCATCGTCATCTACATACCAAGTTTGGTGCCCATCTGCGTATGAAGCCATGTCTCAAAAACACAAGAAGACAAAAAGTCCTCTTGTAGTCTGAGAACTGCATGACTAAAGAAATACACATAAAACCACAAAAGGCTATCATTTAAAAATCATTTTAATTTTTTAAATAGTCCTTACTGTTACTTGATATTTTAATAATGTCAGAAAATTATAGTTTATTAAAATTTCCTATTGTCAAGCTTATCACATTGTAATATATATCACTTCTAAGGTTGAAATAATAAAAGAAAATCTGAGACATTAAATATCCCTTTAAAGACTAGCCTTTAACAGTGGCACAAACAAGTGAGCCTGAAATGATTTTGCTAATGTAGTCAACCACTGACATCTATTGGCAAAACTAAGCTACACACGGTTGGGTAATGTAAAAACAGACAGGCTTTTTAAAATTATCTTAGTTTAAATGTTATATTGACTTAAAAGTGGTGTTTAGCGGCAGTTTAGGTTAAGTAAGACCCCTATTGTTTGAAACACAGAACCCCAAATATTGAAGTGAAGTGCTTAAAGTTGAACAGATAACCTTGTTTGTCTTCAGATCAAGAGTACAGTTACAAATAAGAACAACATTTGTTGTGAGAAGAAGATTTGAATTTAACAGGATGGATAGGCTAAGCACAGCAAATGCATACTGCTGTCAATTCTTAAGAGAAAGGAATAAAAAAACAATACTTTTCAAGCCAGTCAAATCACCAAGGTTTTCATTTGGTGTATATTCATGAGCTCTCATTCACATTCAAACTCCTTTCCCAACATTTTTCTCCCGTCAAGTATGGTTTCCTTGACTTTTATCCTGACAGTTCCCAGGAATCAATCTCTTCAAGATACCAGTGCACTATATGATAGCTTTACACTAGCCAGCTTCTGTTGGAATAATTCATTCACACTTTCAATAATAATTTTAATTATTAGATGCTGTAAACAGTATGATGCATTATAACATAAAAGTAATCAACTCACACTGAAATCCCAGCTTACCCACAACTTAAGAGAAAATAATAGAAAACATGAAATAAATGATACAAGTGGATCTGCACAGGGCAGTGTTATTGCATGTTGGTAGATAAAATAAAGCTGTAAAGAGGATAAGGACAATTAGAATAGGGGCCGCATAATGTCAGCAGTGACAAATTTTCTGGCCATATTAATTCTTCTTTGACACTGAAGTGAAAATGGAGAGAGAGTAAGCCAAGGGAATGGCTATGGAAAGGGGATTCCAGAGGAGGGGGTAGCAAGGGTAGAGATGGCAAAGAGTGAGGACTTGTGGAAAGTTAAACTAGTCAACAGACCCATGTTATTGGGACAGAACGAACATTCTGTTTACAGGAGACAATACCAGAGAAGAGATGAAGGACAGAGTCTACAGGGTTATGTGTCTCCTAGAGGATACGCTTTAACTGTGAGTGAAAAAGGAAGTCATGTTTTCCAAGTTTTCAGTGTGGTAACTGACTCTATATAAGGGCAAAAAAAAAAAAAAATGTACGAAGATGTATCAGAAATGCCCGTGCAACCCAATGGAGGCATGGCTTAGGTTTGAATTACTATGGTGGGGATTAATATGACAGAGGAAAGATAACACAATGAATATCTCTTTAAAATAAATTTATGAATAATTGGGTGAGTGAAATAAAGAAGCATGAGAAAGATAAGAGCTAGAGAGCTAAAGGAAAAGCCTATAAACAAAGCTAAAAATTAATTCTCTCTCTTGTTCTCCTCTCCTTGACCCCCTTCTTCTCTTCCTCCTCCACATCTAGAAAAACAGCCAAAACAAAGCAAATGGAAACCACCACCAACAAAATTCTAATGGGTAGCCATGTATTATCATTTATTTTCACTTAAGTATAGTTTGATGAATGATTCTGACAAAATTCTAAACTCAAAAGCATGAAAATTCTGCTTCCATACCATTTATATGACCAGAATTACTACAAATGAGAAGTATTGTTAACTTTCTAAGTGTATTTCAGATGCATAACAAAAGTGTCTCATTTATCATAACACTATACAATTGAGTTATGCTCTATGATCATCTAATAAGTATGTTCCCCAAAGTTTCTCCCTCAGGTCAAAGAGCTCCTTCACTTATTAGATGCCTGTACCATTTAACTATGAAATTCTAATTGATAAAACTACTTAGTAACAACATAATAGTGTAAGCTAATGAGCCCATCAATACCATCGTCAGGTTTGGATCCTGCATGAAGGAGTGCAGACCTTCAGCGGAAGTACTTTTCACTGGGGTTTGCAATGCGGATATTTGGTTTGTTTCAAACTCATTCTGCTGGCCAAGTTACCTGTGAGACACCTCTGCGTCAATTATGAGCTCCAGATTTATAATCAGCAGCTCCACGTGAAACACTGTGGGTGGCACCCTCTCATTTCCGTGTCTTCCCTCCGATGCTGTTTATTCATGGGAAACGGGTCATAAATCCCTTTGAACGGTTATCCATTATATGCAGATGTGTGTGGAGCAGTGCTCCAGCAAATTGCATCCTGGAAACACTGCCCTGAACTGTTTGGAAAAAATCATTTTTATCTAAACATCCCTTCTGTTTTATGTGTGTTGTTTGTTGTTCTGGGGTAAGCCCAAAGACTGAAACCACAGCTCCTGCCTGCCTGAGAAGCAACATAGCCCTGAACTTCACCCCCAGCCCTTTTAAACGACTGCTTAGTTACTGTCCCTACTATATTACTTGCTTCATATTTCGTTTCTCAGACATCCAAAATTCACTGTTTGGTCTTCTTGTCCACAATAATATTTAAATTTTATATGCCTAAATTAGTTACTTTGCAGAAATAACGCACCTTAGAGGAAAACTAATTTTACAAAGTAAGAAAAATATTGATAACTATGTTTAAAATGTGTGCATGCGTGTGTGTGTGTGTGTGTGTGTGTGTGTGTGTGTGTGTGTGTACGTGTACACCTAAGCTCCTGAGGAGCTTTAACATTACCTCACTTTCACTTTCTTGTTTCTAACTTCCATTTTCAATATCCTTTGCTTCTCACTGGATTGTGAATGTGCCCTTTCCCTCTATCTGAAAATCTTTCAACCTTCACCATTCATTCTAAGAATCAGCAATACGTTATGTTTTTTATAGAACCTTTCTTCCAGGGAACAGAGAGTGTTTCATATATATTACCACATTCATCCTTAAAATTTCCCTCACAACACCCATAGCCCTGACTGAAGTATGCCTCCATCGAAACCTCCAGCCATATCTTTAGTTCTTCTTTCCTTGGCTGCCTTCTCTATAAACTCTGTAAATCAGTTTCAAAATCCAGTGTCTGGAGAAAATATGCATAATTCTATCACTTGGGTGACCTTTCTTCCGAACCCTGTGCTGAGAATTCACCGTCTCTGTTTCGAGGCTTTGCCTGTTCACATGGCAAGCATTAGGTTACTAAGATTTTTGCCAATTTTCTGTTACTTTCCTTCAATATAGTGAAATGATCTCACTTTATAACACTGTGACTGTCACCTTTTTTAATCCATGTCACCGTGTCTATTTTAATTTATATTTGTGTCACTCTGTAGTTTATTTTTCACTAGTAAGTAAAGTCATATCCTCAATTCTATTTGACTCTCATGTTCATCTTTTTCCCTTTAATTTTCTCTGATTTTTTTGTATTTCCATTTATTTATTCATTCATTTATTTTACCTCCCGGTTGCAATTTTCCCTTCCTCCTCTCCTCGCAGTCTCTCCCCACCTCCAGCCCTCTGTTCCCAGCCCTCAATATACTCCCTCTCCATTTCTGTGTAGAAAAGGGCAGATCTCCCACAGGTATCAACCAAATATAACATATCAAGTTACAGTAAGACTAAGCACCTCCAAATATGTCAAGACTGGGCAACATGACCCAGCATCAGGAGTAGGGTCCCAAAAGCCAGTAAAAGAGTCTGGAGACAGCCCTGTTCCCACTGTTAGGAGTCCCACAAGAGGGCCAAGCTACACAACTGTAATGTATATGCTGAGTGCCTAGGTCAGCCCTTATATTCATCTTGATTTTGTATTTTAAAATATGCTTCTCCAGCAGGGATAGGTAGCATTTGCTTGTATTTACCACATGGCAATCTGTTTGGAAAATACGTAAATGCACTGCTGAGTTTACTCCTCACTACACACATAAGAGCTCCAGCCTTCTGCCTGTATATTAAGGACAGAACAGGAAGGTCTGAAGGTCTCCGAAGACAGAATAACTAGGCCAAGAACAGACATGCTGAGTGGTTGAACATTGCTTTGCATTGAAGTGCATCCATATTTGACACTCTGTTTTCTCTAAGCAATTACTGTACATTAAAAGCTTAAAGAAAACAATGTAAGGTTTGTTTTGTTTTTTAACAGAATCCATCAATTATCTACAAAATTGTTGTACTATATCTGGGGACTAAATTCCAAGTTGAAAGTGGTTTGGAAATTTAGACTAAAATTTGGCTACTTCGAGAAAAGTATCAGTATTCAAATGTGATTCTTGGAGATGCAAAACTAAATCATGCTCCTTAATCTCATTTCAAACAATTAAACTTTTCCCTCATAACTAAGGACTATACATAGAGTCTTGCACTTCAGTGGTAAGGTATTTGATCAATACTACCACTGAAAATACCCTACCACAGAAGTACATCCCTAGTCCTTTTCTAAATTTTTTTTTGAAATAGGAAGTCACTAATTGCCCAGGCTGTCTTGAACTTGTGATCTTACTGTTTCAGCCTCTCAAGCCCCTGGGATTACAGGCCAGCAGCACCAAGTCCTGAACATTAAGTACTCACCAATGCGCATTTTTACATATTTGTGTGTGTGAGTGTATGTGTGTGTGTGTTTGTGTGTGTGTGTGTGTGAGTGTGTGTGTGTAAGTGTGTGTGTGTGTGTGTGTATGTGTGTGTAAGAAGAGAGCACAGGTATAAAGGTGTGTATAGGTTGGAGATCAGCATTGGGCATCTTCTTTAACCTCTCTCCACCACAGATTTTGAGAACATATCTCTCACTGGTCCTGGAACTCATCAAATTGGCTTGACTGGCTGGCAAGAAAGACCTAGTGATCTTTCTGTCTGCACTCCCTCAGCACTAGAGTATAGGAGTCCACCTCGGGGACCTCTGTACTTTTTGTGTGGTTGGTAGGGATCCAAACTCTGGTCCTCATATTTGTCTATGAAATGCTTTTCCATCCAAGACATTTTACTAGCCCCTGGTTATGTACTTTTACTAAGAACACAAAACTGTTAGAACTTAAAAAGAAATCTTATTCTAGATTTGCTTGATTACTACATTTTTATTACATTTATTGAATCGTTCATCCATATAGAGGCAAGAGGACAACTTGCTGAAGTCAGATCTCTTGTACCCAGGAACTAAAACTGAGGTTATCAGGTGTAGAAGCAAGTGTCTTTACCAAGTGAACCATCTCACCACTTTATCAGCTTGTTTGCTACTTTCTAACCCATGCCTTAAAGAATCCATACTGATTTGGTTTGGTTTATCCCCAGTTCTTCAGTAGAGCAGTCATTAAAGATGATTGCACTATAGTAGCTGGTATATTGATATTAAAAAAAAAAAACTTCAAATGACCTTAGTAACTACTACGATTCTATTTCATATTTCAAGTATCTCCTATTACACTAAATCTTTTTAAATACTTTGACAATTTTCTCCAATGTCTTCTCTTGATAAGGATGTTCTTTATATACCGAAAGCTTTTAAGTATTTTAAGTGTCCTCCAGATGCACTTTGAATGAATGAAACTAAAGAATAAGGTATGCAGATGTAAAATGAAAGATGAATTTCCCATGCAAACATTTAGACAATATAAAGCCATGCAAATACAGCCTTCAGAAGGAAAAACGTTCGTCATTACATTTTTTTTCAAATTGATCTCTGTCATCAGAGTACAATTGCAAAATAAAGATTTACATTCTTTTGACTGAAAAATAATTTACATATCACAGAGTAAGTGACTTCACAGTGTGAAGATTTCAGGACACATATTCAGGCAGTAACTCATTAAAAAGAGACCAGAAGAGTTGGGGTAATGGGCAGATTTGATTTATTACAACCTGATAGAAACACCACCAAAATCCTTCAAACTAAAGTGTAAATATCTTGAGCATGGAATGGATTCAGTGGTGTTCAGAAATTAAACTAAAGAATAATGTGGTTATTCAAAGATTGTTTTGAAAATAAATATGTATATTTAGTAGGGAGCATGTTAGTATAGAAAAGTTACTGATTTGGAAAGAAACCAATTGAAGAAGCACGGATCCTCGTATCTTCCTCGAGACCTAGGACCACCTCCAGGGAACAAGAAGTGGCTTCCGCAGCGGCACATTTGTGTGAGTATAAAACGATTTAAACTGTGTTAAGAAAAATGAACTTACCTCAGATAGGAAAATGATGACATTTAAAGATAAAAGTTCCAGATATTAGATCATATTCATCAAACTCAGCAAGATGAGAATCATAAAATGAAAAACTTTTACTAGCTAATCATTTGGTAACAAATAATAGAATGTCCCAGATTGTCAGAGCCCTGACACTCCGCCAAACAGTTTGATTCAAATTTGAAAAGGAAAGTTGAATAGAAAGGATATCAGACTTCACAGAAGGAAAGAAGAGACAAGATGCAGAATGATAGAACCCAGAGAATGGTAGAGCAAGGATAAAAGGAAAATAGCATAATTTCCCTTTATTTTTCCAAGAAAAAAAGGCATAAAATAAGTAATCAAGGACATAGGAAAATAATTACCAAACTCCAAAATAATAAGTTAATTTTTTTAATGTGAAAAGGGGATTATAAATAGCATTTAGTACACACAATGTGAAATCTTATATAGTTTTTTTTTTGCAACTTAATTGACTTAGGCCATGCAATTTCTAGTTTAAAAAAGTAGTCAATACATGTCTAATTCTGAACTTAATAAAGTTCTGATAGTCAATAAATGCACTCCTGGCTCAAGATGAAATGGTTCTTATATCTGTGTCTCTACCTCAATGTGTTACATTAATACTTACATGTTCACAATTACATTGAGAAGTTTGTATCATGTGCCAAATTTCTAACAGCTCTTTTGATCTCTTTCTAACATTTGTTATATTCTAAAATAATAAGTTTTAATATATCTACCACTTAAGGTCTGTTTTTAAGAAATTAATAGAAAATATTAAATTTTGCATTATCTTAAAAAGAAACCTAGTCAATAACCCTAGAAATATCAATTATGCCTTCAGGTATGCTGAAGGGATACTACAATTGTCTATATGATTTGCAAATAAATCAAGGAGCCACAGAATTCACAGAGTAACAGTATTAATTACTTACGCTAATTGCTTCTGAGCAACTGGGAAAGGAGTAAAACTTAAAACTTGCTCTGCTAAGGGACATCACAAGCTCTTACCCCATCATCCCGCTTAAGATTTCCTGTCTCCTGAGGTGAGACTATGGCCCTCCCAGAGCAACAGAGTCAGTCAAAACTTTGTGTGGAGGCTGTTTTTTACTTTGGCTGTGGCATGATATTGTCTCTCCTAAGACTTTTTTTCTAGCAGAAACACAGGGATAAAGGTGTGACTTAAAGAAATGCTCCTAAGTCAAGTATAATTTAGTTCCTAATGAAGCTACTTTTCTATAGGTAATTTCTTTCAAAGGTCATTCCAGTGCCTTAACAGAAATGGCTTCATCACTGTTCACACTCGAGAAAAAGATTGCCCATTAAAAAAGTAAGACTTTTTAATTTAATACTGTTTTGAAAAAGTAACTCATTAAAGAACTATTAAGAGTTTTAAATAATTCTATTTCATCATCATCAACAACAACTATCTCTTGATCTTCACACTTTAGAGTAAACTAAGGCCAGAAGTAAAGTTTTAGGCAGTCATGGAATCCATCTGTAACAAATAAACAAAAGAGAGGCAGAGTCAAACAACTTCTGGAGTGAAATAAACTTTTAAATATGACAACTCATTTCAACTTTATCAATGTAGTTTCAAATCATTTTTCTAGAAAAAAATCAACTTCTATATAAAATAAAATATAAAATGTGTATTTCTACTTTTTCTTCCATTAGTTTTTTTTTAAAAAAAAGAAAATAAACACACAAAATTAATATTAGAGCAAGACTTGGCATAGAATTATTGCTAAGACTAGGGATACAGTTACAGTTAGATTAACACCTGTATAATGAAGCAGTCTTGCTTATTTATTTAATTATGTTCATGAAAATGAAAAATTGTGATTTAGTAACAAAAAAACAATCTGAGGCCAGCCAATTTTTAAGTAAATGCTTGATTCTGATTCTGCCACAGTTTTCACTCATGACCAGCCATATCTTTTTTCTGATTTGTTAGTTAGGTGTCACAGGGCACTTAGCTGGGTAAATTCAAT
Organism: Peromyscus eremicus; assembly: GCF_949786415.1. Classification (NCBI taxonomy): domain Eukaryota; kingdom Metazoa; phylum Chordata; class Mammalia; order Rodentia; family Cricetidae; genus Peromyscus; species Peromyscus eremicus. The sequence continues at coordinate 49,103,020 of NC_081431.1, forward strand.
TATTAGAAACAAAATTCTGCTACAGTGCATCATGGAGAGTTGACATTTTCTAACTGTTCTTTCTCTTGCCACTTGAGTTTTGATCAGAATTTGTATCCTTGCACTCCACATTCTGTGGATTAGTATGAGACTAACAGAATTTAGATTTATGTTTTAGTCACTGAATTATTCTTCTTAAACTGTAGACAAAAGTCAAAGTTGAAGCTAGTATAGTGTTGTTTCAGATCATACCACTTGGAATATATATAAATCTGAGCTACACCATGTAGAAGCTGAGAGAATGATAGAATTGGTCAGCAAACCCCCAGGCTTCTAATTGTTGTATAGTTACAGTAAGATTATTCCACTGTCCACGCCTTCTACAGAAGTGGTGATAAGGGGGATCTAAAGGGATCTGTTCACTTTAGTTGCTGGGATGTAAAATTGTATGGATAAACAAAATATAAGGAAGGCACACTCAGTAAAGTATATTATAAGACAAATACAGGAACATGGGTAAAGCATTGTCAAATGTGCAAGGGTGGTAGAAATATGTTAAGGAAACACAATGAAGTTTTCTACATGATGCCACCTATTTAAATTAGTCTATGGGTGAATGAATAATAACAAAACACATTTTACAAAAATATATGCATACACAACACTCTTCATCACAATTGTGTCATGGGAAGCTGAGATTCAGAGTACCTCATCTTGAAGAAGCTCAGACAATGGAAATTTAAATGGCACTTAGTGTGTAAGACAATGAGTTGTACGTGTCCATGATTTTTGTATTAGAAAACACATGTGTTCTAACAGAGATACTGAAAGATGGCTTCAAGACACTTTGGAACATGATTTTTATGATGTAACATATTGTTCTTTTAATTTTCTGTATTTCTATTAGCATTCCCAGAATACAATGAAAATAAGAAATAACCTGAGAGACAAGAAGACAAGTTTAGAATTAGCTAACTGAATGAAAATACTCAAGATTTTTTTTTCAATTTAACTGACTTTAATCATTTGTATTTTTTGAGTCTAGAAAGCAAAAAAACATAAAGACTAATTATAACACTTAAGAATTTACAAAGATTTTAATCTCCATGTCATTTATAAAGCCTCAATTAGCATATTTTCAAAGAATAGACTGTAATATTAACATGACTACCTCTAATTCACCTAATAAAATATGTTTTGAAATTGAAATCACATACTAATTAAGGAAGATCCTAATATTTAAATTCTAAAGCAAAAACTGCACATCTTTAAAATACATATTTTAATACTTACTAATAAAATCGTCTATATTCATGCTAAAATTACTTTGTGCTGTTACATTTAGAATTCTGTTCAGCTACATTTTTTCTTCTAGCCACCTCTTTGGAAGATAAAAGAACAATATACCTTGATTTTCCAAGAGAAATAAACTCTTTGAAACTGTCCATCAACTAATAAAACCACCAATTTAATTACTTTTCCATTCTTGAGACTATAAAATGATCTAATTTATAACTGGTATTATGACAAGGACCTAATAAACTTATAATGACTTGACATTATGGCTGAATTTCCATTGGAAGTAGAGGGAAGGTTTATGACTTGGGGAATTTCTAATCCCAAGGCACATTGATGAAATGCAACTCATGTAAAATCCTCCCGGTCCTTGCTGTTTTCTAATTATAACTTCAGGTACTAAACACACACATACATACACACACACACACACACACACACACACACACACACACAAACCAAAAACAAATAACTGAGGGAGTTATTAGCACTTTATAAGAAAAATCAAGTGTTTATTGATTTTATGTATTTTAAAGTGCTTTTACATAAAATATTTGCATACTCATATATTATAAGAACATGATGATAAGGAAAAGGCTTATTAGTTGGATGTAGAGCAGTATAAATCAAACTACTTTCTAACGAATCCTATATAAACATGCTTTTGTATAATAACAAGAGCCCTGATCTGAAGATAATTAGCATTTAGAATGTAAATTTTTCATTTCTAATACTTAAGCAATTTTTTTATTTCACATTATATCAAGGAGAGAGATATGACTTTAAAAATAAGGCCAAAATCATAAATACACATTCACAGCAAATAAATCTTGTATATATCTCATATTTTAAAGGCATTTAATGCCATTTTTTTTCTTAAATGTACTCCTAACTACACAATATGTTCCCAGGAAATCAAAAGTGGACCAGCTAATCCAATTTCCTGATTGTTCAGGGTCTACAGGAAACTCTTCCAGCAAAACAGACAGCCACACAGATTTTTTCCCTCAGGGTCCTAGGGAGAAGACTTAGTCAGTAGCCCCTACTGAAACTTGAAAAGATATATGTAAACATGGATGCACAAAATTCAGACTGCTTAAGTTGATTATAAGTTGTGTGTAATGAGAAACAAAAACCCTATTGCAAGGCCTTAATCAAACCTAATTGCTCCAAAACTTTGAGTACCAAAGCCCATTCCCATACTAAAAGCTCATCCAAAGGCCACAGAGAGAATCCTTTAGGAAGGAATTTGTAAACATTCACTCAAGCTCCAGCTATAGTCAATGGTGCATATTTTATTGTTTCCAAATATTTTTAGAGTTTGGAATCATAAATGTATTATTCTTTAATATAATGGAAATGCTTGCATTCTAATGCTCCTCTCATTTGAAATCTCATAAGTCAAGGGCTTAAGGAATTCTTCGTTTTTCAGGATTCCCATAAGAACAAAATCTTCAATCCCAGAACCTCATACCCAGCAAACACCCTCACATTTTAACTCCCAACATCACCTTGTTCTCTTTGCTCAATCCTCTAAAAGGGTATATTAAATTACATTTTCAATTCCTACAGTCAAGTTTTTCCTACTTAAAGGAATAATGTATTTAAACGTTCTAAATTGAAAATTGAGAACAGAAAAAAACATAAGCAAAGCAAATGAAATATGAATAATATTTGGAGGAGAGATAACAGTAATATTCCATGAGCCCTTCTTAGTTCTGATAAACAGACCATGATAAAGGAATGTTAAGGCATGAAAATGGATAGGTGGTCAGTGTACATTCAGTACCAGCTTTGCAATTTTCATGTACAACTGACACTCCTCAAACATATTTTGTTTAAAAACTTCAGTGTTGTGTGTTCATCAGAGCGAACTCAACCTTTTAACACAAACAGTAGGGATGGAAATATTGGCTATAATAGTGTTGCAAAGTGAGAAATTTGTGTTGGAGAGAAAGAATCTCCCTGCTTTATGTCAGACGCAGCTGACTCTCTCCGCCTTTGCATAAAGGTTGGCCATGAAGGAAATTGCATTACTTTGCATGGCATCTGGTCAGGGAATGACATAAGCTCCAATTTGTTTTTCAGAAAACGGAAACTTGTTGTGTTATTGGGTGTGGCCATCAGCAAGGGAAAGGAGGGTACTAGCTGGGCAGTTAGAGATCTATTGTAAAAATTATCAGGCAGAGACTTTACTCCGGGAAGTGAAAGACAAGGTGAAATAAGTCAGGAAATACAAAACCAAACAGAATGTGTTGAAAGGAAGGAAAGGGAAGCAAGTGACTCACAGATCTTCGCTCAGAATATTGAGTAGATGGGAGAAAACAATGACTGAAAAGAGCTGTATAAAAAGATGTCAAAGGACACATACCACAAAAGAAATTGCCATTATGGAAGTCAACTCTGTGGACAATGAACATGCAAATTTAAATGGAGGAGCTAATTAAATAGATGACAAGTTTGATGAGCAAAGAAAATTGATCAAGAGGAGTGTTTGAGAAACACGTGAACATGGACTAATCAGCACTCAAGATCACAGGCAAATTTAGTAAAACTCCTTATGTACTAAGAGAACCCACAGTGAAAACATACATTCAAAGGGGAAATCGATGAAGGTGTGAATCATAAAAATACATAACCAAGAGATTATTTACTATGATATTCATTAGAAAGAATATATTCCAAAAATGGGATCCTGTAGACAAGGTATAAGTTTTAAATAATCAAAAAAGGGCCATCAATTGGAGAGTGAGTGTGGGATATCAGAGAGGTTGGAGAAAGGATGGGGAAATGGGGAAGTGATTATTGTGCTTATATTCTACTTCATCATTCATCCCCTTTAAAACTGTAATTGATAAAGCAAATACACAGCTAAATACAAATAGAAACATTACCTAGGTTAATTATAAACTATTCATACAGACGTGAGTGTAGGGGCTGGAGGGATTGGCTCAGTAGGCTGCAGTGAAAGCAGGAGAGCTGGAGTTCACATCCCCAGAACTCACATAAAAAGCCAGGCAGGGCTGTGCAAACTTGTAGTTAAGCATTGGATGGCAGAGACAGATAGATCCTGAGAGCTTGCTGACTAGCCAGACTAGTTGAAAGGGTTAATTGTAGACCCTTCCTCGATAGAATAAGGGAGAGAGCCACAGGACAAGAGAGCCAGTTTCCTCAATGGCTTCTGCATGTGCTCATGATCGTGCACGTGAGCATGCACATACATGTGTGCAGTGCACACAGTTACACATATACCACACACACCCCACACCAAAGGAAAAAAATCAACATAGTTTTGTTTAAAGTTAGATGTCAATGAGTCTTGACATGAACATTATTTGTAGTTCCATTTTAGATAAAATTAAATTGGTCAAGTAGTGGAATCGTGACAACTTCTACAAAATTCTAACAGAATTTTTTTTAATTACATGTGTTTTTATTTGGGTTTTATCATTGCTCTACATTTGAGTGCAATTTCTCCCCTCCTGAGAATTGTCTGTGAAGGAGATTTATTTCATAAAAGCATAGGCACAGCCTGCTGCATTTAACCGAGATTTCCTGTTACACTAGTTATGGAATTGAATTGAGAGTCAAGAACAGGACTCTTGCTCCCTAAAGAATAGTATTTCACCTCAATGTGAATTTCTCACAGAGAAGTGGAAATCATGACTACATTTCACTTGAAAATCTACTCATAACAAAATAGAAATATTCACGGAGCAATATATTATTATGTGTGTATACATACATGTATACACATATTTGGCAATTTTTTACATTTAAAAACCCGTACCCATAAAAATTTATATTGGTTTAATGTTTTTAAATACTGCTAATTTTTCTAACTTTAATAATTAAAATAAGTTAAATTGTAACTTGTTAAAGGCAAGCACATACAATCTATCACATGCCAACAAATGTCTTCATTGCTCAATCATTCAGAGTTGGATGGAAATAATAATAAGCTGATACGTCTAAGAGTGGAAAGGGAAAGTAAGCCTTCTTCAGCTGTAGAAGACTATTTCATGATGATAAGGACAAACTTAGCCTCTTTGCATTTTTGTCTCGTTTTGAGGCAATGTCTCACTGTGTAGGTTTGGCTGAACTAGATCTCCCTAGGTAGACCAGGCTGACCTACGATTCACAGAAATCTGCCTGTCTCCTCTGAGATTTACCTCCTCTCTGCCTTTAATTTACACTGCTATGAGAATGAACATTTTGTAGAATAAATATATTGCCATTTAAACTTTAAATAGTCTGTTTTGATATGGCTAAATTAGGCACATGGATTCTAAAGGAAGATCTTGACTCTCTTAAAGTTATTATGTAACAAGGAGTGATGCTCTATATGAGAAATCATTATAATATTGATATATTACAGAGATAAACGATGACCATTCCATGACTAATAATTAATGCCCTGAACTATGGATCTTGCGATCACTGCACTTGAATACCAAGACAATGGAATGGTTATTGACTTTATTGATTCACAACTCTGGGTAGTCTTTGTGTTACTGGAATGTGAAAATGCTAGGCATGGTATTAAAGTAATGAGATGTCTTTTAGTACTATGTCACTTGGAGGGATAAATTTTTTTAATATTTTAATAGTTAGGAGAAAAAAAGAATGGACTATTCTGTTTTACTGAACACAACAGAGAAAGAACGATTTCAAAATAGATTTTCCATATGATTGCAATGTTTATCTTCTAAATTTAACTGCATAGCATCTAGTTTTATAACCTAAGTGAGTGAAACATTTTCATACCTAAAAGAAGCACAGGTAATGCATTTACCTCCAAGTTTTTTTATGGCATGTAAGTGATAATGACAAGTAATATTACAAATCAAAAACCAGCATGTTGCTAGAGTTTTCCTGCCTGGCCCACGGTCAGGGCAAATCTCTCTCAGGCTGGAGAATTTCTCTCCAGCTCCCGCCATTAAGTCCCACCAGTCCCAGAGCCCACTTATAAAATAAACATACAGACTCTTACATTATTTAAACTGCTTGGCCATTAGCTCAGGCCTGTTATTGTCTAGCTCTTACTCTTATATTTTCCATTTTTATGAAGAAATTTTCTATTCACTTTACATACCAACCACAAATCCCGTCTCTTCCCTCTTCCCACCCCCCAGCCTTCCCTCCCAACCCACCCCCCAACCCCACATTTTCCAAATCAAGGTCTCCCATGGGGAGTCAGCAGAGCCTGGCACACTCAGCAGAGGCAGGTCCAAGCCCCTACCCCTGCACCAAGGCTGTACAAGGTGTCACACCATAGGCACTGGGCTCCAAAAAGCCTGCCCATGCACCAGGGACAGATCCCAATCCCCCTGCCTGTGGGGTGCCCCCTAAACAGTTTGAGCTAAACAACTGTCTCCCATATCTAGAGGACTTAGTCTAGTCATATGGGGGCTCCACAGCTATTAGTCCACAGTTCATGGGTTTCCACTAGTGTAAAAACCAGTATTTTCACGTGCAAGATACACTAATGTACTTTCCACTTAAATATGTTCAGGATTCCTCCTATGAGTCTTATTTATGTTGTTGAGACAGGGTCACTCTAAGTAATTATGCTGGCCTGCTGTGATCCTGTTGCTTTGCTTCCCAAGTGTCTGGATTGCATACATCTGGGGCCCCTAAGCTTTAGAAATAGCATCTACACATATACAATAATACCTCCATCACATAAGTCAAGAGGGACATGAATTGTAAAAGCCACTTGCTCAGAGCAAGTCGATAATGTCAATAAATTACTGCATATATCTACATATTTTAAACATGATATCAAAGTCAAAAGAGTCTTTCAAACAAATCCTGGCCTACTCACAAATTCTTTAGTTGCCTGTAGTGTTCTGTGTAAGGTTGAGTCCTTGTGAGCTTTTCTCCATGTTTTTGGAACGTCTGTTGGTGTCATGCTTTGTCAGATCATGTTTAGGCAGTCATGTTGATGAGATTTTTGTGGTTGTAACTTTTGATGTTAATAGAAGATAAAATCTCACAGCAAACTCCCTGATCTTCTAGTTCTTAAAAAGCTTTCTGCCCCCTCTTTCTTCTCCAGGAAAGAGCACACTGAATGGTTATCTACCAAATGGTCAGCCCTGAAAACATACAAAGGAGTAACATTATACAGACTGAGCAGGCTATATTTAGAAATATATTTGTATAAATATATATGTGCTTAACAGCAATTAAAGAAAAAAAAGAGGGCCATACATTTAAAAAAGAGAAAGGAAGAGAGTACAGAGTAAAAGGATGAAAGAGAAGGGAGAAATGGTGTAATTATAGTATAGACTCAAAAAGAAAAGAAAACAAAGTCCAGCCTGCTCCTATTTTAGGAACCATTGATCCTGCTTCACGTTATGCTTGGAGATGGGAGGAGAGAAAATTTTGTCTTCTGACAATTATCAATAATTTTGTGACGATATATTCAAAGCAATAATCAATGATTTCTTCAAAAATAACAAGAGAATTTAATTACACATAACCCATTTCAGTGTACATCAAACAATGTTATATTTTGGTATCTAATACTGATTGACAACTTGCTTTAGAAGCTGTAAAGAGTTGGCCTAAGAGTTCGAAGTCTTGATGAGGGCTTGAGACAGGAGTTAACTGGCAAAGAGAAAGAGCATGGACTAATGAAGAAAGTACAGCATGAAATGAGTGAAACTTAGGAAAACAACACCGGGTTTCTGTAAAAATCAGCACCAATAGCAAAACACCCCGTGCAACAAGTGGCTTCTGCAATGCCACAGATCATACAAATTCAAGAAAGCATCAAAGTATAAGGACAAAAACGCTGAGTCTAAAACATAATGTATGAAATGAAAAATCACTGCATTCTACAAAGGAAACCGAAAGCATTCTTATAAAGGTTTACCATCTGGAAGGCAAAGGCCTATTAAATAATTAACTAAGCATTTGGTAAATATAGAAAGTCTGTTACACCCAATCATAAGCATAAAATGATTAGAGAAAAATGTTATAAGAGCAAAAATCTTAGGGCTCTGCATTCAGCATCTGTAGCAATTAATTAAGGATGCTTACTATTTTTAATTCATATTCCCACTTTACCAAGAAGGCTGTCTTTAATTCAAAGAGTAAAATTCCAAGCAATTTGCATTGTAATTATGCCCATATAAAAATGTATATAATATGCTCAATTTTAAAAAGAAAGGCATACTTAGTGTTACAGTCTTATTGATAGTCATATTAATTTCATTTGTAAGATATATCTACTCTATTTTTAAGACTGGAGTTATAAGAATTAGAGGTATAAAATTTGGAGGCAAAAGTTAAATAAAGATAACTTCCATTTAAAATAAGCTGATTTTATTATTGTAATTTATGTGCTTGGTAGTTGCATGATAATTGTCTTCACAGTTTACTAAATTTTTCTAAATTAGATATATTTCAATTCCAGATAAGAATCTCAACAAAACAGGAAATGTGTACATTTAGTTGATTTTTATCAACTAAAATGATGTTATAATAAAATCTAATTGCTACAAAATTTTAGAGAAATGCTTCATATAAAAATTCAAATCAATAATGTATTTGTAATCATTTGTAATCAGTTTACTAACACATATCAAAGTGTAAATTGTGCACTAAATTTTATCTGGCAAATTTATTTCTAGGAATTTATGTTGACATAAATATATGTGTACTGAGAGGATATTTATTATAGTATTATTTATAATTGTGAATTAGAAGTATTCAAAAATTATATACATAATTAATAAAATACAAAGTTATTTGTAAGCATCACTATCATTAAGAAAAATACATTTACTAGTATAAAACTTTAGAAGTCAGTATGATCAGTATAATACTTTCATATTATAAATATGATTAAAATAAATTAACTCACTTTGAGAAAATGTTAGTGATTGAAAATATCTTCTGACAGACCAACTCTTTGTTTATTCATCTATTTATTTTACATCCCTGCCACAGTATCCCTCCCATCCTCACCTCCCAGTCCCTTCCCTCTTCCCTCCTCCCTGCTCCCACACCCTAATCCTCTCCTCTGTCTTCTCCATCCAGGAAAGGGGAGGTGTCCCATGAATATCAATAAAACATAGCATATCAAGTTGCAGTAAGACAAAGGACCTCCCCATGTATTAAGGCTGGGCAAGGCAACCCAGTATAAGGAGTAAGATCTCAAATGTCAGTAAGAGTCAGAGACCCTTACAGTTTCACAGGCCATTCATTTTTTTCTTTTTCAATGACAAAAGGTAAGCTGACTTCACTCACAATAACATGCACATAATCTGAACCAATAAATCACAAGTTTAATGTTACTTGCTTTTATTAGACTTTGAAAATCTTACTACTGTCATATTCAACTAGAAATAAATTGACAACATCTTACCAAATTCAGGGAAAGTAAACACTAGGCTACTAAAATATACAGGACTCACCTTACTAGTGTGAACATAAAATTCAAATACCTCTTTCATTTTCCCCCCTTGAAGATATGTTAGCTTCATTCTGAGCATAAGAAAAACATCATTCCTCTTCATTTCCCAAGGTCATTGCTCTGAGACCCATCAGATAACTCTATGACTTGTTGAAGTCACCCTTTAAATATTTCTGGTTCTGTAGTGTGTATTTCTGCAAAGAATGGAGTGTGGAATTTTATAAACATCATCATATTATTGAGAAAAATGCAAACTTCTGGGCATATAGGAAAATAAAACTGTGAGGCCACTTGTTATTCTAACTTAAACGAGTATCTGTAACATGGATTAAGCTATGAGGGCAATTTCCTAGATCTTATAAAGTAGAAGGATGCTTTTCAAATGAGGTGTATCACGCAATTAATGTACCCAAATCTTCATCATCTAACATCAATGCCTTCAGCAAAAATACAAATGAGAAAGAAAAGATAAAGAGGACAGCACAGATAAAGAAGAGAAGAGTATTAAATCAGACCCTCAAACTGCTAATCTACATTAAGGGACACACACACACACACACACACACACACACACACACACACACACACAAACCTTATTTTCCTTTTGTACATTATGAACAGGATTAAGTATAGAAATTTATTTACTTAAACAATAACAAATCTTATCTTGTAGCCATATCTGAGGCAAGTTGCAAGATGCCCCCTAGCTACTGAGAAAAGTAAAAATATTAATTTTCATTGTATTCTCTTAATTAAATTTTCCTAGTCCATATTATTATTAACACCATACCTCAGCTCATATTATTATTATGTGTGGGGTACTGTGTTAGATGTTGAGGAGAATTGGAGACTGAAGAACTATTTAACCAGTACACATGGACCAAGAAATTCAAATGCAGCAGCTGGGGAGACCACTCAATGGTTAAGCACACATGTGGCTCTTGCAGAGGACTTGAGTTTAATTCCCAACACCCCTATCAGAGTGCTCACAGCTTTGGCTATCACTCCAGCCCCAAAGAAACCAAAGCCCTCTTCTGGCCTCCTTGGGCATCTACATTCCCACACACAAGCAAACATGCCTATATAATTAAAAAATAATCTATTTCTAAATTATTTACTTACTTTACATCACAACCCTCCTCTGTTTTCCTTCCTTCCTCTGCTCTTAGTGGTCCTCTCACCTCCCCTTTACCTCCCCCACACATACACATGGACCCCTTCATTTCTATTCAGAAAAGCGCAGACCTCTCATGGATATTGACAAAACATGGCATATCAAGTTATAGTAAGACTAACTACCTCGCATGTATTGAGGCTTGGCATGGCAACCCAGCATGAGGAATAGGGTGTCAAAAGCCAATAAAAGAGTCAGAGAGAGGCCTGCTCCCACTGTTAAGAGTTCCACAAGAAGACCAAACTACACAACTATTACATATATGCAGAGGGCCTAGGTCAGTTCTATGCAGACTCCTGTTCTTGGTTCAGTCTCTGTGAATTCCTATGAAGCCAGGTTAAATGATTCTATGGGTGTTCTTGTGGTGTCTTTGACCCCTCTGGCTCCTACAATCCTTGCTCCCACTCTTTGGCATAATTCCCAGAGCTTGACCTAATGCTTGACTGTGGATCTTTGCATTCGTTTCCACCAGTTGTTGCATGAAGCCTCTCTGATATCGATTGAGCTAGGAACCATTCTACAAATACAGCAGAATATCGATAGGGGCATCATTACATTGAAAAAAAATCATCCTGAGTAAGGTAACCCAGACTCAGCAAGACAATCATGGTATGTATTCGCTTATAAGTGAATATTTGCTATAAAATAAAGGATAGCCATGCTATAATCCACAGACCCAGAGAGGCTAGGTAACAGGGACGGCCCAAGGGGGAAACTTGAATCTCCCTGGGAAAGGGAAATAGAAGAGATTTTGTGGGTGGATAGGTCGTGAGTGGGCATGGGAACATGAGGGATCAAGTGGGGGTTGGGGGAAAGTACTGAAAGAGATGACTGGAAAGGGGGGCATGGGCATTTCAGAGTCAGGTAGAAACCTGGTAAAAAGAAACTCCCAAATATCTACAACGATGATCCCAGTTAAGACTCCTACCAATTGCAGATATGTAGCCTAAACTGGTCATCTCTTCTGACTAGGCAAGACTTCCAGTGGAGGAACTAGGATACCAACTCAACCATGTAATCTTCCACCTAAAGTCTGTCCTGCCTATGGGATGTGCTAGAAAGACAGGTAAGGGGTAGAGGTGGCGCAGAGTTTGAGGTAGTAGCCAATCAATGACTGGTCCATCCAGAAACTCATACCACAAGCATGAACCCACCCCTGACAGTGCTGGGAGCACCAGGACTCAGAGGCTGGATGGCCCAGAGACCTAGTATAGAACCAAACATGACTGGAGGAAAATGTCAATGTAATGATGCCTACATCCATTTTTTTAAAGCTGAGAATCACGATAAGACATGACCATATGCTACAAATACCCAAGATTAAAATGTGACTAAAAATCCTACAGATATGATAGAAGGTCAGAGGCTAGAGCTCACTCTGGCTCCATGGATGAGGGGCAGGAGAGGTCAGCCCAGCTCTGTGGATGAGAGACAGGAAAGCATTCAGACCAAACTTTGAGAAGAAACAGAAATCAGAAGATTATTGCTGCTAAGGACAAAACAAATTCAGAGTGCAAATGGTGTGAGGACTGATGTACAGATTTCCGGTTAATTGTGCTCATCTAACCCTCAGTTGTTTGCCCAAAGTGAGACCTATATTGAAAAGATAAACTTTGAAGAAGTAAATAAAAATAAAGCATTTTGGAAGATGGTCTATAAAACCGGATCAGAACCACATATTGGAGAAAGTCCTAAGAGGTTTACATAATATGTAGTCTTACTATAGAAAGTTCTGGGATGATATCTCCCTTCAGTATGACTCTTCAAAGGAGTACAGAATGGACTTGAGTGAGAACAATATGGAAAGAGCACATTGGTTAAAATAAAAGCATGGACTAGAGTGACATTAATAGAATTCCAATGATGACAGACACCAAGAATTTCTAAATACAACCTGACAGTGTACTGTCTTTCAATTGTTGTTGTTGTTGTTGTTTTAATAACTTTGACATTTTACATTAGAGTGACTTAATGCATACTTTAAACATAAACAAAAAGAATAAATTTGGGGGGTAAAGGAAGAAGAGAGAAAGAAGAAAAAGATAGAAAATTCATTTTTAAACATATGTGAGTACTTAAGAAAAAAGCAAAGACCCATAGTGGGAATTGGGTGATTATGATAGTATATTGTGTTCCTGTCTATGTAGTATTAATAGGAGTTTGTATGTATGTATGACGGTTGTAATCTGTCTGTAAGTATGTAGACCACTTTACAAAAGACTATATGATACAGTATTCTTTTTTAGGATAGGTATGAATATAGCCATGGAAATTTTAAATACTTTTCTATCTCCTTTTCTATTAAATTTATTTATTTGTTTATCTACATCCCAACCACAGTTTCCCCTTCCTCCTCCCCTCCCATCCTTTCCTGTTTCTCTCCCCCCCCCTCCTCCTTTGTTTCTGTTCAGAAAGGGGCAAGCCTTCCATGGGTGTCAATAAAACATGACACATCAAGTTGCTGTAAGACTAAGGACCTCCCTCATATTAAGACTGAGCAAGGCAACCTAGTATGAGGAATAAGTTCCCAAAAGCCAGCCAAAGTGTTAAGGAATGCCTCTGCTACCACTGTTGGGAGTCACACAATAGACAATGCTACACAATTGTCACATATATGTAGAAGACTTAGTCAGTCCCATGCAGTCCCATGCAGTCCTTGGTGTGTTGGCTCTGTGAGTTATTAGGAACTAGATTAGTTGTTTCTGTGGGTTTTCTTTTGATGTCCTTGACCTTCTGACTCCTACAATCCTTCCTGCCTCTTTTCTGCAGGATTCCCCGAGCTTGACAAATGTTCGACTGTGGGTCTCTGCATCTGTTCCTACAGAATGAAGGCTCTCTGATTACATTGAATTAGTCCCTAGTCTATGAGTACAGCAGATATTATTAGATGTTTGGTTCTATCCTAGGTCTCTGGGCCAGGCAGCTTCTGGGTCTTGGTGCTCAGGCAGTGTCAGTGGTGGCATCATTCCCAAGGCATGGGTTTCAGGCTGGACCAGTCATTGGTTGGCCACTCCCTCCATCTGCACCACCCTTACCCATTACTTGACTTTCTAGCACATCCCACAAGCAGGACAAATTTAGGTTGACACTTAATGTGTTTGGGTCGGTGTCCCAGTCCCTCCCCTGAAAGTCTTGCCTGGCCATAAGAGATGACCAGTTCAGGCTATATATCACAACTGCTGGGAGTCTTAGTTGGGGTCATCCTTGAGGATACCTGGGAGTTTCCCTTGTACCAGTTTCTACCTGACCCTAAACTTCCCCTCTTTCCAGTCATCTCTTTCAGTACTCTCTCCCACCCTACCCCCTGATTCCTCATGTTTCCATCCTTACCCACTCCAAGTACACCCACAAAATCTCATATTCCCCCTACCCAGGGAGATCTGAGTGTCACCCTTGGGCCCTGCTTTTTACCTAGTCTCTCTGTGTCTGTGATTATAACATGGTTATCCTTTACTTTACAACTAATATCCACTTATAAATGAATATGCACTCTATTTGTCTTTCTGGATCTGAGTTACCTCACTAAGGAAGTTTTTTTTAGTTCCATCCATTTGCCTTCAAATTTCATGATATCTTTTTTTTTAACAGCTGAGTAATACTCCATTGTGCAATTGTACCACATTTCCTTTATCCATTCTTTGGTTGAGGGGCATCTAGGTTGTTTCCAGGTCCTGGCTATGAAAAATAAAGCTACTGTGAACATAGTTGAGCAAGTGTCCTTACAGTTTGATTGAGCATCCTTTGGATATATGCCCAAGAGTAGTATAGCTGGATCTTGGGGGAGATTGATTCCCAATTTTCTGAGAAACCACCATATTGATTTCCAAAGTGACTGTACAAGTTTATACTCCCACCAGCAATGGAAGAGTGTTCCCCTTGCTCCACTTCCTCTCCAGGAAATCTGTCATTTGTGTTTTTAATCTTAGCCATTCTGGCAGGTGTAAGATGGAATTTCAGAGTCATTTTGATTTGCTTTTCCCTGATGGCTCTCCACAATTCCAGCCCTATAGAGGTTACAAGAAGGAAAACTCCAACCCAAGGAAATTAGCTGTCTTCTATATACATATAGAGTAAAGGAAAATAAAGCGATCTGATAAAAAAGGGTTTCTGTTCAAAATGTAAGTTTAACATAACATTTATATTTTATGCATATTATGTATATGTAAAATGTAAGTTTAATTAAATGTATAAAAAATAATAGAGAAGTAAACTTCAAAAATGTTGATGTAGTTAAAAAATGTAAAAGTGCCACAATAAAATTAATTATTTAAAATGTATGTACAAGTTGGGGAAAGTGGTACATGCCTACATCTAATCATTCCCTTTGCTGAAGGAGCTAGCCAAATAGTGAGTTTGAAACAACCTGGCTATGTATTTATGTCCTGTCTCAGAATAATAAAAGCAAAACAAACAAAATTTAAAAGGTAGAGACATTTGATTAAAATACCTTGAAGTTATTAAAAGCATGGTTAGAAAAATACTGTCAGCAAATATGAAGATGGTATCAAAAATTAGTTTAATTTTTTAAATTTTAAATTCAAGAATCTCTACTTTCTGCTAAATATAATATTGACAATACAGTTGCCATTCTTTCCCAAAAACACTTTAAAATAATATTAAAGGAATAAATATTACATAAATCTACAATAATGAAGTTATAGTAGGGTCTTAAGTTTTAAAAGTAAGTTTTTTTTTAGAGAAAAATATTTGATGAGCAAAACTACACAGTGAGGCAAGCAAGACAAGACTGCAGACCAAGGGCTCACTACATGTTCGCAGTTGACTGGCAAAGGTAAGGTCCAGCGAGAATAAAAGGTAGAGGTTTACATAGCAATTGTTGGAAGTATGAGAGGCAAATTCCCAGGTGAGAACACACTACAGTCTACTAAAAGGATATGTCATGTGTCCAGATCAATAAAGGAAAAAGAGGCATTATAAGGAAAAACATAAAAATATTCCATGATACCAACAATAAAGATGTAAAGAAAGAAAGGCTTGGGGTCAGTCATCAACAACACTGGACAGAATTACCAAGGGAACCGAGTTATCTAAACAAGACATCCAGCAAGCAGTAAAAACACACACTGCAGAGGACATAGAAAGTGATGGTCTCTCTGGAAGTCCTTACCTAGTTTCTTTAATATACGTGTACATCAATACAATAAATTTTGGATCAAATGTTTTGAATATATATGCACATATATCACAGTCATCTCCATACACATGATTACTCTAGCAGCTTTGTTTTTAACAGATTAAAACTCTGAACAACCAGTGTTCATTGAAAAGTGGATGATAAGATAGTAATACAACCATGCTAATACAACCATGCTATGGGAAAAAATGACTATTCATACAGAAAGCAGTATGTATTATCTTCAGGATCATACCAGCCCTACATTTTCATATACTATATGACACAATTTACCAAAAATTCTTGAAATGATGAAAATAAAGATAAAGAAAAATTAATAATGAGGTAATATAGATAAGTATCTATAAAAGCAGAGCTTTGAGGCAATAGAATAATTTTCTGCCTTGTTTGCTATGGGGGTTAAATAAATACACATGCTAATTTTTTTTTAAAATCTGAAAAACAAATACACATACATCAGTGTTAATTCTGTTTTTGTTACTATATATACTTACACACAGTGTGAACCACTGAGAAATCTGATGGGCATGGAAAACTTTTTTTTCTATGCTTCCATCTTCCTTGGAATCTGGAGTTCTCTGAAAATAAACGTTTTAAAAAATACTAGGTATGTATCTGCTCACTGGTAGGGTGTTTGTCTGGCTTCTGTACAGCCCAGGGTTTGACCCTTGCGCCACAAAATATAAATTAATAGTTATATATTAAACACACTTTTAGAAAATAACAGAAAAATCAATATGGATGAGAGGAACAAACAAAAAATCTATATTTTTACAGAAATAATTTACAAAACGTTGCACTAAGAATTTTGGGCACAGTCAGTAAGCAATCGGAAACCAGTGAATTTATTGTTTAGTGATTATTCAGGAAACCATATCATTATAATAGCATCTAGGGTAACAAATTGTACACTATCCTTTCCCGAGGAGCATATTTCCTAAAAACCAATTGATTGAAAATTAATGCATGTATGACATTTCTGAATTTCCTGTAGCCAGTCTATAAGTCAGGCCTAAGCACCACTAATCAGAAGATTAAAAGGCCCACTCGTCAGCAGATGATAGATTCAGTGGGAGACTCGCTGCTGTCGGATTCCCGGCAGGGCACTTACTTGAGGACTTCCTGCCTTCTTCATAATGCTGAAAAGGGAGTTCCTTCAGCAATAATCTACAAATTAAGAGAAACCCATTTAGCCTGTCAAAAAAGTTACATGATTGAGGATCCCGAAGCAGCATGCCAGGTATTTAATCAGTACTTTACAACAGACTGAATAGTCCTTATTGCCTTTGCTACTCTAGAAAATTTAATTTTATATACAATTTTAAAAGATAAAAGGTGAAATCAAAATTATTGTATAAAGGGAAATAACGGGTCATGAACAAAATATGTGAAAATAATCTAATGTATTGTAGAAAAATGGTAATTGGCTGAAATTGGCTGAGAACGAATTTTTGGATCATTCATTTTTCATTAGGGTCAAAACTAGTACATAGGATAGGAAAATGTTTGATTGCAGTAAGAAAATAAAATAAGCTATAATTTATGCCATGGCATATGTATTTTGTTCTAAATTATGTAATAAAAAAATCAGAGTCATTATCTTATAAAGTAGTAAAACAGGCCATATTTAGTGCTTTAAGTATTTTGGGATGTAATCTTGTGTGTGTGTGTGTGTGTGTGTGTGTGTGTCTGTGTACATGTGTGTGTGTGTGTCCTTCTATTTGTGTGCATTTTAATCTGTGTCTATTCCTTTAACATTGGAGACTGAAACCTGAAAATATAAAGAGAATCTAATCAGCTTCTTCTAACTATTATACACTATTAAATGTATTATTAATAGTTTACAGAGAGTTGCTCTTTTCAGTTTATCAAAATTTCATTGCAAAAAGTTGAACCACAAGAAAGTTAACATAGTCAGTTTGGCCAAGGATATACACAGTCTAATTACAAACTTCTTTTAATATTATATTATTTAGCTTTGTGAATATTTCCCAGGACTATTACCTTGCTTTGCATATTTTTGCATTGAATATTAAGCTCTTTAACAGAGAGTTTAAAGAAAGGGAAAGTTACCTCAAGAGAAGAGTTAAACAGATGCTGCATACATAAAATGGCAATGTAGATATTTGAAAAGTGGACGAGAGGAAGTCAATTAAATGGCTCTGTGTGTGTGTGTGTGTGTGTGTGTGTGTGTGTGTGTGTGTATGTACTTTAGAGTATTCAACAATATTAAGGAAAATTTCAAATTTGAGTTCAATTAATAGCAGATATTAGGAGACTATGAGATTATAAAACTACAGCAAAGCCCAGTGGTACCACTGTCAGCATCACTGTGCTATCAACTTGCATGATTAAACTTGTTCCACCCATACTATTGTCTACAAAACCTTTAGGTGTTGTCCTTGAAGAGTCTTGGTTTACTAGTATATAAAATGAACTTTGAAATGTTGCCTGGATCATAGAATAATGATCAAGCAGATAACGCCTAGTTTCTGATACATATATGCACAAAATACTTTAGCTCTTAATTAGTTTAAAACTTCCATTGTTTTAGCTATTGAGATTTTCCCCTCTCCAAGTCACTCATGGCATTCTCCCCTGAATGCCATTCATCTAGTTCAGAAATAGTTTTAAAACTAAGAACATTTTTTCTAGCAGATACATCAGGTTTAAAGGATAATTTCCCATTGAAACGATACTACACAAGCCAGAATTAATATTTTTATTTATTTTTTTTCTCCTGGAAAAAAATGAGGAACAAATGGAATAATATATCTGTTTAATAGGAAGTTTCTTGTAAATTTAAAAATCATTTTGTTACCTCTGAGTAGCCTGTGAAAGTGCTGCAACATTTGGTAGGAAAATTAATCAAACATTCATAAACATTCTATGTATCTCTAAACTTCTCTCCCTACATTTACTTTCCTAAACATGTTTTGCCTTCATCACAATCATGAGTGAGAGCCCCATTTTCCCAGGCTACAAGGAGTAGAATCCGTTCCTTTGACCCCTCCCATTGTACTAGACTCAGGACTCTTTCCCTTCCCATCCTTCAGACCTGCCAACCTTGTCCTCTTATCCATGAGTCCCCGCACGAGACTTTTTTTACTTTCACACTTTTGTTCAAATTTTAAGAAGAAAGAACTATCCTGCTTATTAAAGTAGGCAATTAAATGGAGTTCAGTTCTCCAAACCATGCCATTCTGAAACATAAACATGGGATATATGAGTATAGTTAGTCTTGATTAAACCCTAAGCCAAAACACAAAACTCTGATTCTGTTGATTTCTTCTGACTTTTTAAATTATTTTAATTGATCGATAAGCCTGTATACTTACAGATAATGTTCACTTACGTTTGCTTTTATTGACCTTTGTATTCTTCCCATTTATTCCACATATACCTTAACCATGTTAATTTCCAAAATTATCAACTTCAAACTCATCATATAGAATCCAGTATCTCCAAGACACTTAGAGTGCTAAACACAATAAGAATTTGTACGATTTATTTCCTTTCTCCACACAGAAGCATCAAGTAATTTCAGTGTGGCGGACTATTTCCAAAATCTCCTTTTCTCTATCATCTTAACAATGGTTCTGTGAACGTTAAATTTAGGGAAAAGAAATAAAACAATCACACATCTATAGTAACAACCAAACATACTGACTTAGCGTATCTCTCATTACTCTAACAGAATCTTGTGAGATAGATATCATTTGATTTCACCAAAATGAGGCGCAAAGAGGTCAAAATTAGTGTGTCAAACTTTCAAAAGTCACATTTATCTATAAACTCACTGGTCTACACTCTAAATTTATACTCATTTTATTATATGCCAATCTTCTTTTAAGGACTTTAAGGAGTGGAGTTCCCAGGCTATAACAAATGCCTACTGTTGCTATGAGAACTGACTGTACGCTTCATGGTTTAAAATAACCCAAATATGTAAGTGTCAAGTCCTGAGAATCATAGGCCAAAGCTAGACCCGTTGAGTTAAATCAAAGTATTAGTAGGATAGACTGACTCCTAGATTCTCTGAGGAGAGCATGTGTTCCTAACCCTTTGTTCAAGTCTGGCTGCCATTTGAATTTCTTCGCTCTTGGATACTTCTCTTAGTGCATTAGTCTTATGTTCCATTCACACACATCCTCCTACACACTCAATCCCTCCTACCATTCCTCTGAAATGGCCCCAGATAATTACACTGGGTCCCTTTGCTGTGTAAAATAACATATTCATATTAGCTAGGTAGTAGGATGCCTGGTCTGCAGAGCAAATTCCGGGCCAGCCAAGGCTGCACAGAGAGACCCTGTCTTGAAAACAAAAACAAACCAAAAAAAAAAATTCCTGAATAATGAACTGAGCTTTTTAAAGGGAATAGGAAGTCATAAATAAACAAATTGTGATTACTATTTCTAGAAGGATTTATGAGAAAAGAGATAATTTCATTGACCTCTAAGCATGAATTTTAATTTTGTCTTGGAGTTTCAGTGAAAAATAATCTTATTTCTGCCTCCTATTTCTTATATATTTTGACTGACTTTACCAAGAAAACATCTAAATTTTAAACTTATTTTCTAATATAATGTATTTTGAAAATAACTTCAAACATACATTATAAACTCAGTGTTGTATTATCCCCAATCAGCAAAACAAAAGCCAAAACATGTTTAATGATTCAGTTTTTGCATATTATGAAAACATTACTTAATGGTGCTTGAACTAACAAAATGAATTGAGTTAATTGATGATTTCACTGCTTAATGACACCCTGATTGTTTAGGTCATTGCTTTTATTTCCGTTTGTCTCAATACTCCAGGGCCATTCACGGAGTGGGAATTTTTGTAGAGCAAACAAATAGGGATGTTCCAACTCCAAGTTAAAAGGAAGCCTATCTATACTACTGTTACGATCAAAGCTTGACAAAGCATACGTAGGGTTATCAAACACCGTTTACTAAAGCACCGGCATAGACACTTTATTTTGATAAATATATTGGCAGCATTATTTTAAGCATCAATGTTGAATTAAGATATATGGGCATATATTATATAAGATTCATAGTTTAAAATATTAGAGATAATCATGTTATTAAGCTATGAGCAGCTGAACAAGTTGAAGGTAACAGTATAAAGCATTTAAGTGGCTGTTTACGTGTGCTAAAAGATACAGCCTGCCTCGCAAAATCAAAGAATGAAGGGAAATGAATGATCTTTAAACATAATAAAGGTGATTATTAAGTGCATGTTATAATATTATAATATTGAACATCTTGAGAATACTAGTTGTCATAGCAATGAATGCATATGAAAATTAGCCAGTAAACTAGCAGAATTATTATGCTAATGGGATAGTTATATTTTATGCCTGACTCAGAGAAATGTCACATTTATTCAAAGAATTATTTGTTCCTTGGAAGTTAAAATGTTTTGACCAGAAGAAAACTTAACAAAATAATAAAAGCTGAGACTAGTATGACTTAAAAAATGCCAACTTGTAACCCAGAGACAGGTATTTGCATACTAATTGTAATGTTCCTGCTGTCATGTTACCTTCAGCTTGAAGATCAGTCAGAAAGAGAAACTGCATCATCTGTGACAGGCAGACAGTGGGACGCAAAATGCCAGTGAAGTGAGTTGCTGTTTAAAGCTCTTTTTCTCTCAGAAGATGTATAAATGAAGCACCTGAGTCTTCATTAGTCTCTATGACTTGCTACCTTCATTTATGATAAAAATGTTAATTGTTGCCTTTCATCCTAAATTGTTTTGCCTTTCTCTATTGATTCTTTTTTCTTTCTTTCTCTCTAAAATATGTCAACAATGTGTGACTTGCTTTGGTTCTAAGTTCTGTTTGCTAGATAAAGAATGTGAAAGTAGACAGATCATTGATCTTTCTTTTCATCAAGTTTTTTAAAATAGTGAGTTAGAAATAAAACGTATATGATCTTTGTAAAAATTATTCATTATCACAGTACTTATTAAGAAACTTTTACATGGATATTAAATGCTGGGGAAGGAAGCAGCTGTCACTTCCTCGGGCACATGAACTCTTTGCTTGAATTTTCCATTCTCCAGCACACTGCTAATTGAGTGTGAACAGCTAAGTTGTTGGATTCCACATTTTTTAATGCAATACAACTGGTTCTAGCTGGCACAATTAGCAAGGTAACTGGTAGCTTTCACGCAGTTCCCATCTGGTCTGGCTCTTCTCTGGACATATAATATGGGTACTGCCGGCCTTGATGCCACTTGCTTAATGAAGAAAACAGACAGGAAATCAGCCAAAACCCCATGAAATACTAAGTGCAGTTTTGGCTCCAGATACACAGTGAATTTTCTGGCAAACCATAAACACATGGAAAGTTACTCTGATTATACACCAGGATTCTATGAAGTTCTCTCTCTCTCTCTCTCTCTCTCTCTCTCTCTCTCTCTCTCTCTCTCTCTCTCTCTCTCTCATACACACACACACACACACACACACACACACACACAGGAAAAGAGCCACATATAACCTCCATTAAGGATATAATCAACACACATATAAAATGAAAAGGAGAAAAGTAGTAATGAGAGAATGGCATAGTGTCCATTTATTTCAGATAGCACACAAGTAAAAAGGAAATCAATGAAGCCTGTACAGTTTTAAATTAGTTGCCATTTTCTTATAATCTAATTTTTATTTAATGAATTTTACTGATATTTCTATAGCTGCATTTTATAAAATATACAACTATATTTCTCATGCACATCTAACCTAAGAATTTTTCTACATTTATTGTATAATTTACAAGGTTTTATAACGTATTGCATAGACTTTCTTTTCTTTTCTTTTTTTTGGTTTCTATTGAGTAATCAATTGCCACAATTTGACTACTGTTTAAAGTCTGGGAGAAGTATGTGACATTCTACTGCAGGAAAATTATTCTACTACATGCACATATATGTTGACTTATGCATTTGGGGAAGAAGTTTTAAAAGAGTTAGGGTCCTAAACAAATCTGTGTCTAAATATTAACTCTACCCACTTCTATTTGTGATATTGTACAAGTCACTAGCATTTATAACCCCTTTTAGTCATTGGTATTAGTGGAATTCAATACACTATTATTGTCACTGTTAACTGATGAAAGGTATATACATGTCGTGCTTAATGCAATAACATATAAACATTCAAAGTACGGTTGCACATTTTATTGTTCTGATAAATATTAGCTTTCAGTTTGTTTCTCAATACCAAAACTTGTCCTCCCAAAGATTACAAATTTAAACCCGAATTTAAAAATTTTTAGTGGTAGGAAAGATTAATCATTAAAATAGATGCATTATAACCTAATTTCTGAAAAGGAAGCACTCCACTACTTCCATCCCTTTCAGTATAATAAATACTCAAAACTGTATCTTCTAGGTGAGAACAGGTTGGCAAAGTAAGCATTCCCAGCATCTTCACAAGCCACTGGGGTATCCCTTCAGAGAGCAGAAAAGCGCCTTACCCCTTTAGAGTAAAGTCAACATTTCTTGACCAGAATTTATAGTAGAACACTCCAGCAACTCTAATTGTAGGGTGTCTAACATTCTATGTGTGTATATACAGAATACAGAGTACGAGTACTTAAGTACATCTCTGTAATTCAAAACATTCTTGTTTTGTCCTTAGTTCCATACTAGTTTCCAGACTTTTTTTTCCATCCATTTTTCCTTTTTATGCACAATCATGCAAACAATAGGAAGAAGGACTTCGGCTTATTGAAAACATCTCCATGCTCAGACTCTTTTGTTTCCAAACGGGTCTTCGTGGGACCTGATTAAGCCTTTAGCTTAATCAAATTCTGGCTCAACCCTCAGGCTGTGTTCCTTTGTCCCTCATTTCCCTTGGGGTTGACAGTCAGGTCCTAATGTTCTGTAGTTCTCCAGGCACACTTTCACACTCTGGTTCTGATTCCTCTGCCCATAGCACTGTAGGATGTAGAGCTTGAACAATTTGTCTATACTTTTGAACATGTTTTTTCATTGTATTCTCACAGCATCCTGAAAGTCAAACCTCCTTTTCATTGGTGATCTTATACCAGCCCTTATCGAGTTTTGATCAGTAATGTCTTAGCCTAGCCACACTCTTCTGGGTGCTAGAAAATAACAGCTTTCACTTGTTTTTAAGGAACCTACATAGGAACAGAGAAGTAGACTTCTGTACTGGAATGGATTTGCTGTTTCTCTGTGTTTTACCTGATGACCATGTCTCATTTAGAAGGATGCACTTTAAGGCCCCGCTCCTCTCTGTCCTATGTATTACCATATACTCCACAGTATTGAGTTTCTAAGCATTTAAATATTACATCAACCATCATATTTTAGTCTGCAAATGACTGTTTTTGTACAGTGCATTTTAAATGACCTTTATGATACTTTCAGAATTCCAACAAAACTTAGTATGAGAGTCATGTGATTCAACATAATCTCAGTGAAGTAACAGGTTGTAAATGCTCAAATGCACTTCAGTGTGAAATTAAATCTAGGATTAAGACTAATACTTAATTTATGAACAATGAAAACTAAACAATGCAAATCTTTTTAAAAGCCCATTTCAATTAGAGATCACTATTGCGAAAGTCTCCTAGACAAGTTGTGCCTTCATTAGTAAGTTGAAGAAAAGATTGAGGTTTGTGGCACATAACTTAAAAAGAAAATTTGTGATAGAAGATGCCAATAAATTAAGAGAGAAAAATGAATACCCAGTAGCCTCTCTTCCTCAATTCTCTTATTATTATACGAAAATACAACAAATATTCAAACAGTGGGGGAACATAGTCAGTCCTTTAAAAGGCATATAAAACCCTCAGTAAATTACGAACATAAGACCATAAAGAAATAATAATCACTTCACAAAACCATATTTAGGATTATCATCTTGATATGCAATACAATATTTTATAAGGATAGCTAAATATGAGACTATCTCTATTTTATTGTCAATTGTTTTAATATATGATTTAAATTAGCTTGCCCCTTGTCCTTTTGTACATCACTACATAATCAAACTCTTTGGCCAGGAATGGCTTCCTGTGGATAGAGACTGGTTTCATCAAGATTTTTATCTGTTAAGAGAAATAATACATGATATATTTGTATCTCACAAAGATTATATCTTAAAGCTGATTTATTATTTTACATAATATCCCCCAAAGCATACCTTCCTCAAAAAACTTCAGTCCATAAATCTTTTACTGCTTTGAAAAAATATATCATACTCCCTGAATAGATTCCTACATTTATATAAATCAATCCAGAACTAATCTACCAGCATAAGGAGAATAAAATCTGATTCAGAATAGGGTAAACACAGCAAAATACTAAAATCAAAATTTTCCATTTCATCATTTTTAGAAATTTTTAAAGCCTTTCTTCACTTTCTAAATACTCACAATTATTAAACAGGGAAATTTGTATGCCATGAAAACTTAAAAATAATCATTCATTCATTTTTGTTTTAATCAGGAGAATTTTTCAAAACAAAGTGACCCATAATTAATATTATGATTGGAAAAATTTATAGTTGCTTCACAGAATGAATATGTCTCTTGTGCCATTAATTTCATTGTTCACAAATATAAACACTGTTGGCTAGATAGATAAATAATTTTCTGATATCAAAATTATATTCCACATTATGTTGCTATGACTTTAACACATTAGAAAAATATGATATGAATTTTACTGACATTCTCCTGTTTCATCATGGGCTCATTTTAATGATGTAATTCGAATACTATCTTCGGCTTTCGTAGTACTATAAGTTATCAAAGAGAAAGATCACAATGCTATTGTCAAGGGTAGATGCTGTTTCTACAGGTCTCCAACTACGGAATCACTGGCATGGTCTGAAAATATGGACTCCCTCTTAGCTAACCAAGGTAAGATTCAAGCAATAGTGCATTTTAAAGATGGTAATTAAACATAATTCATTAAAACTTGAAAAATGACAAATATTTCATGAAGTCTGATATTGATCAGCATTTGAAGAATAAGAATTTAAGGGCCCGGAGTCTAAACAAATTTTGTTTGAGCCTACATTAAGTTTGTCAAAAGTTCAGTTATGAGTACAAGGAAAATTTAATTACAAATGATAAGCAAAAAGCTTGCCATTTTCTTAGACTGTCATTTGATGTGTATGATTGCTGTTTGTCATTAATACAAACGAAAAAAATATGCACACTGTCAACAACAGAAAATGTAAATTAAGCACTTAATTTCAAACTCATGAGCTAAAATAGAAATTTATTAGGGGGTTTCAACTAAATGGTCTTCATTTTTTAATGAATACAAAAACGTCATTTTTTATTAATGCATATGTGCTGATATCTAAGAGCAGGGTTCAATATGGCAATTGTGATCCATCATATAAAATATTTTGATATTGACCTTAAATTTTGCACACAAAATAGTCACAAAGTTTTCCACAATTTCTGGGGTTTTTTTGTTTCTTTGTTTTTTGTGTTTTTTTTGTTTTTTGTTTTTAATAAAAAATCTAGTTTGCAGTACATCAAGGTCATCCAGAGAGGAAAATGTGAGACTACAAAGACAAGATAGAATATATTGATAGTATTCATTGTATTTACCAAATGACATTTCTGTTTTATAGTAACAAAGTATCAGAAAAGCTTAAAATAATAAAGCCAGGCACATTTTGCACTGCTGTTTATTCATACTTAAAGTTCGATTGAATTAAATACATTAAGATACACTGAATATTTTGTCTTTATTGACTAAGTTCTAAAGCAGTTTGTGAAACAATCCACCTATGGCTCAAGTACAGCTAAAGACATTAATTAAAGATGTTGTGGATATAAAATAGATTCCCTAAGTTAGAATGGGCAGTTTCTTGTGCTCTTTAGTGTGTAACCAAAGGAAAAAGCCAAGTTTCCTAAGTGTCTCTTAGAGTCCTCTTCTGATTGTCATGTGGGGACTGCAGAGAAAATGATATTTGTACAAAGCCATGCAGAACAGAGTTGAGAAGGGTCCTGAGATGGAGACAATTGCTCTCATATGCACACTTTCTGGGCATTTATTTAATTCTTGTTGGCGAATATTATTTTAAAGTGTGTTACTTTTGTTTATGTTGCATTTGTCTAACACTTTGAAGGTGCGTTACTGTGCCTGTGTAAAACACCTGATGGTCTGATAAAGAACTGGCAAATAGCAAGGCAGGAGAAAGGATAGGTGGGGCTGGCAGGCAGATAGTATAAACAGAAGGAGAAAATGGGGAAAGATCAAGCAGCCAGAGAAGGAGGAGGACTCCAGGGGTCAGCCACCCAGCTACCCAGCAAACCACAGAGTAAGAGCAAGATTTACAGAAGTAAGAGAATGGGAAAAGTCCAGAGGCAAAAGGTAGATGGGAATAAACTAAGTTAAAAAAGCTGGCTAGAAACTAAGCCAAGGTAAGGTCGAGTATTCATAATTAAGAATAAGCCGCAGGGGTTGGGGATTTAGCTCAATGGTAGAGAGCTTGCCTAGCAAGCACAAGGCCCTGGGTTCGATCCTCAGCTTCCAAAAAAAAAAAAAAGAATAAGCTTCTGTGTGTGATTTACTTGGGAGCTGGGTGGTGGGCCCCCCACAAAAGAGCAAAAACCCCCAAACAACAAATACTCAAATAAAAGACCAAAGCCATAGATTTATCTAAATAGCTATTTGATGTGGCTTTCGTAAAAACAAGATAATTAATAGTGGTATACTTTATCTGTAACCCTAGCAAGCTACTTAAATATTTTTGCCAACTTTGCTTCTTTGTAGACTTGGCTTTCGTGGTAGATTTCTATTCCTACTGTCTACCTATTCCATTTACTGTCCTCTATGACTTCTAAATAGATGAAGTCATTCCATCCTGCACACTGCCCTCAAGAATCGATTTTATTGCATGTAATGTGTTAGTCCAGACTTATCTGGAATGTTTTCAGATTAAAATGTGTCTAGAACAGAAGAGCAAGTCAATGAAATACTGAACACAGGACAGAGAATCCTGACCCCAGAATTAATTATTTTGTGCCTTGAATGCAAATTAAGGTGTGGAAGGAATGCTTGTTTCAGAGAGTAGGCCTTCCTAGAAACTGAAGAGCAGCAGAAAACAAGATCATTTCTTGATTTCTAACATCCATCTCTCTATGTGGCATCCACACATCCCTTGAGGAGAAAAGCTTCATATGCCCTAATGATATACATAAAATATTGTCAGGCAAGAATCAAAGTATTCTTTCTTTATTAAAGAATACTATATCTTACATGTTTGGATTTCAGAAGTGCATCATGGTTTGGATTTTCAGAGAAAATTTTACCTTTTACTACAAATTTTAACGTCTAAATTTATGGCAGACAAGCTTAGTGCACAGTTAATTTAATTTTCATATAGTTAATAATAATTTTCATTCATTAATAACAACCACACTCTCTAACATTTATTCTAAGAATTTTAATTAGTATCTTGTCATTTTTACAATGAATTTTCACTTTTACATTACTTCACATGAGAAAAACATCACGCCACTTTTATTTAGTGTTTTAGACACTTGAGATTTTGTTCTAAAAAGCTGTGCCTTATTTTATTGTTAAATTTCACTTTTGTTTCCCATCTGCAGCAACCTATAAAAATTTGACAGGTCCTATTGCTTTCATATTCTCTTTTTTTCCAGTCAAACTTTCAATCCCCTGTATTTCCATAAGCTTCCTTCTTCCAGAGAATGAGACATAAGGGGTAACTCAGCCTGCTATATGTGCAAAAGGGACCCTCTTGGCTGATGAAGGGGAAAACCACCAGTGTTTTGGAAGGCAAATTCTTGAGTGACAAAAGCCCTAAAGAACATGTTCCTTATCAGACATAAAGCCTCACTTACAAGCATATCTTCCCAAATGCAAACTCCAAAATACTATGAATACATACTGAATACTATGACCTTAAGATACCAGAACAGTCTAGTCAAAATAGGAGATCTGAACATAATCTTTCGAACATGGCACATAGCCAGAGGCACACTCTCAACCATAGTTAGCTCAAAACATTGAGCAAGAACCACCTTTTACAATTAGCTGTGGATATTTCACAACAGAATTCTGGAAGGCACATTTCAATGCAGCAAAGTAGAAACCTAAGCAGCAATTCAAGGACTTAAATATCCATCAAAGCAATGACTTGTGGCTCATATTTTAATGGATGTATAATAATGAGGGGGACAAGGAATAGGGCATTATAGGTTGAAGATGTAACTGGGGTTATTGATTTTTTTCTATAAATACATGTCCTAGTCAAGTAAAAGGAAATGAGCCCACAAAATAAATGAACCCCAACGCAGCACCTACTGCAAAGTTACCAGAGAAATGCATACTCACAAGAAAATCTGACTGTGATGCAGAATATGAGACATTTCACATTCAGTACATCACTTAAAGCAACATTAGGGAAAGCCCCCTTATTTGACTTTCAGAAGTAAAATTGTCCACCAAAAAAGAAGAGGAGAATAAACATTCACCCCAAAATATCTTGCCAGTTACTTTCTTGGCTTAAAGATCATATTTGTCCAATGTAGTCACCATAAACCGTTTAAGGTCAACATTGACTCTTCTCCTCTGAGCCCAAACCAACATAACTTTTTCCCTCAGCTTCAAATTATGTCTCAAAAGCTTATAGAAAAGAAACATATTCTTTCCCTGGTTATTATAACATAATTAACTTGAGCTAAGCAGTTCAGAGGTCCATGGGGCTTCCTATCCAGTAGTCATCAAGACAGTCTCTGAAACATGTCATATCTAGAAATAGAAATCATAGATTTTCTTGTTAATGAAGTTGATTTTTAAAGTATAAGTGAAAATATTTTGGACCTGTGATTACTCCTAAAACCTAAGTTTTCTAATTTGGAATTGATAATATGTAAATATTACTTTAGGCTGCATGATTAAATATTTGCCTACTGAACATTCAGTAAATGCTCATTTGATGCAATGGACTTAATGTTAGTGTCTTATAGATGATGCAAAGCTTTCTTAAATATTTTGTAGCTGGTTTGGATGCTTTCCGAACATTTCTAAAATCAGAATTCAGTGAAGAGAATGTTGAGTTCTGGCTTGCCTGTGAAGACTTCAAGAAAACTGAGTGTAGAGAAAAGATTGCTACCAAAGCCAAGATGATTTATTCTGAATTCATTGTCGCTGATGCACCAAAAGAGGTGAGTCAAGTATTTGAGAACAGGGAAGTTGCAGCCCACACTGGCTGTTCCCAGTTAGAAACAGAGCCAACCTATCTAAAGAGTAAGCTAATCATTTCTCTTTTCAGATAGAAAATGTCAGTAGGCCCCAATATATAAATATATTCAACACTGGTATATTTTATAAATTAAAGTATGTGAAAGAAAACCATCTAACCAGTGGAATATAAGCAGTTTTCATTTTTAATGTCTGAGAAGTCTGCCTTAGAGAATGTAGGAATGCTCTGTGTTCAAAATGGGGTGTGATTTGCCTTTGTGTGAAAATGAGCCAGAGCTATTTACGAAGTGACCAAGTTCCACCCGTGCAACTTAAAGATCACTAAAATACAAAGGGTCTCAAGGTGAAATATAGAATTATTCTGATAATATCTCTTGTAACAGTGTTTATTTTTAATTTTTATTGTGTTCACATGTGTGATGGTGCTTATTTGCATGCATATGTTCTGTGTAGATTCACTGGGCTGTGTATATAAAGACCAGGCATTGACTTCTAGGTGTGTTACTATCTAATCATCCGCTTTAATTTTTAATTTTATTTATTTTTGAAATTACAACATTTCACCCTTCCCTTTCCTTCCTCCAAACCCTATCGTATACGCCTCCCTGCTCTCCTTCAAATTCGTGGCTTCTTCTTTCACACAGGCCAAAGTGGACAGAAAAAAGTCCACAAGGCCTCAACATAACTAGACAGCCAAGGAAAGCAGATCAGAGAGACAGTCTTCCCCAGGGAAGAGCACACCCAGTGATTACCCATGTTGATTTTTGAGGCAGAGTCTCTCACTGAAACTGGAGCTCACTGTTTTGGCTAGACTAGCTAGCCAGCTAAGCCAGAGGATCCGTGTGTCACCACCTCATGAGTTTTAGGGTTCTAATCACGGCCAGCTTTGACTTGGGGGCTGGAAATACAAACTCGGATCCTCACACTAGTACCAAAATGTTTTCACTGAGCCCCTAGATGATATTTCTGTTATGGAGAAGTTCATTTGTGTTTGCTTAACTTTCAGTACATCAATACAAAGACTGGACCCTAAGTAGTCTAGTATTAATTGTTACTGGTATTTAAACAATTTACATATTAAAGTTCATAAAGATGCCTTGAAAATTTGAAACACGAAGCAAAAGTTTTAATTCATACGTAGTGGGCAAACAGGAAGCTTTATTAATGTAGTAATATCACAAATTAGCTCATAGCACCAGTGATCTTTCCTATAGGGGTAAAATACTGACAACTCCTACAGTTACTACAATTTCTGATGCAACATTAGGATTTGTGCTGAGAGAAAAGTGGTAGTCCTTATAGGCAGAGAATAAGTTACATGGACTGCAAATACATTGATAAAATCTAGGACATAAAAGCTCAACTCTTAGATGGACATTAACTACTGCAGTTATTACTGGGTTAGTAAAACACTAACAGACACAAGAACCACTTGTGTGTGGTTTGGAATTCACAGTGGGTGGAGAACTTTAACTCCTGTGGAGATCCTTCCCCATTCATTTCCAAGTCGCCACCGAAAATCAATATATAATTCTGGAAAATTGGAAAGGTAGTATATATGATTTGTCAGGTTGATTAATGTGTCATTTCCTAAAAGGTTTTGAAAGCAACCCTAAAAAAATTTATTTTATTGCAATCCTCCTTCAAAAGCTAGTAGTTTTCCTTCCTTACAAGTCTGATTAGCAGTGGGCTACTTTAAGATAACACTAGTAAACACTATTCATTAAAAATAGCTAATGAAAAGACAGTCTTAAAACTGTAGCTAAGTAAGTGAATTGTTGGCTTAGTGACTAAGAGCACTCAATGCTCTTGCAGGGGACCTGGGTTCAATTCCTAGCACCAAGACAGATCACAAATGTAACTCTGTTCCATGAAATCTAATGACCTCTTCTAGCACCCAAGGGTTCCAGGCACACATATGGTGCATAATCATATGCACAGAAAAAAATATCTATACATATGAAATAAAATAAAAATTAAAAATGTAAAATAGTACAGCTGAACTTAGTTATAATTAATAATTTTGACAAAACTGCTCTGTTTATTTTCCTAAGCTTTCTTTCTAAACTAAACATCATTTAGCTAAATAATGCAATTATTGTTTTAGGACATTAAACTTTTATAGCTTTTAACATTTTACACATCTAATTAATCTAAATAAAACTTAAATAAAATTATGGTTCCTTTTCAAGTAATGGTTAAATTGTTTCAAATGACTCCAAAGTATTATTGAAACATGACAAATTTCATTGAAATCAAGGTGTGTTTGTGTGTGTGTGTGTGTGTGTGTGTGTATAGCCACTGTCTTTCTTATTATTTACCATTTACTGTTTCTAATACAAATGTCTCAGGACATTTCAATGTTTTGTTTTATTACCAACTAAGTTGCTAAGTCCAAATACTCTTTGTCTTTCAATTACACATAAAAGGTAATACATATGATAGTAGGTTTATTTATTAAACAGCAATTTTGAGTATCTGTTCACATAATAAATTCAAGAAGACAGAAGTAATTGACCTGTAACAAAACTCCACAATTATAAAGGAGACCATATAATAATAAAACACACTTAAAGTTAATTGTTGCCATTGTAGAAAAGAGAGATTATAACCACATGAAAAGGTATAGGATAGATTTGTACAGTAAATCACCGATTAAAGAAACAGGTCATGAAAAAAATCAGTCATATTTTATGAAAAGAACAAGCAAAGCTAGAATATTTCAGGATGAAACATACTGGTTTTGCACTGTGATATAAAGGATCCATATATTTTCATATATTGCAAGTATTTTGATATTGCTAATATCAGCAGAAGAATGGAGAATAGCTTTGAGATCTTTATCTCCATTGTTGAAGATAAAAACATAATAGGAAAGAGTATAGATTTACTGGAAGGCAAACTTGACAAGACTATGTGATCATTTTTATAAGTAGGTTAGAAAATACAATAATTTTCATAAGCAGTAAGTCAATCTCAGAGGAGTTCCTAGTAGACTATTCTCCTTTATTTCTGTATTCAGCTGAAGCTGTGTAACTGACTCTAATAAAGAATTAAATTATAGCCAATATTCTTGGTAGAAAGTCCTATACTGAAGAACAGTGGCAGAGTCAAGTCTAGATGTCTACTTGGTCTTCTTTCCTTTCAAACACCCATGTCTTTATTTCTTCAGCTGTAAAATTGCTACAGCCTTCATCAATTTTCATTGAATGCATCTAGATTATACTAAACTTAGCTACTAAATCTTGTCTGCAAACTGAGATCACAGGGTTGTAAGAATACCGTCCGCACAGGCTGTACACAAGAACTGGACTTCCAGGGTCCTATGAGATATGTAGGAATCTCAGCTGCACTTCATGCCCTCTCTCTTATAGTGTCACCTTCTCTCTGGTTCACCCCTTTAATCATGAGATGTGATGATATGGAACGGAATCTAAAGTTTGAATAGATCTCAATTCGGATTCAAATCCTGTGCCTCTTTTTTACTGTGCAACTATCTCACCTCTGGGATTCATATTCCTCATCTAAAACAGTGTACAGGAAGCAGATGGAAATGGTGATGACTGAGATAATAGGATTAGGATTCATACCATGTGGAAAAGTTTTTACAATATTTTAATCACAGTTTTCTAGGAGCGTGTCCCTAGGTGAGCTATTAAATTTTAAAAGTACTGAAAGTAATCACTTGTAGATTTCTCTGAAGATGTAAAGACAGGCTTTTAAGGATTTAGTAAAATAAATGTGAACATACATTGCACAAAATATGTTAACAAAACATCAACTTCCACTCAAAAGAGAAACTCATTGAAGGAACTCCACCATAATGGGCTAAGGGGAAAGTGTTTCATGAAGAAAATTGCATGACCCAGCTATTTTGAGTAAATGACTAGACATTCTGAATATTATTAGACAACTTTTTTTCAAGTTTCACTAATTTACATAAAAAGCACTTGAGTGTAGAAAAAACATGATTCTCAATATTGTGCTTATTCATATTTCATTTTGGACCATTAATTTCATATATTCAGAGATGTTAAAGTCAAAATATTTATTAGCTTTTCGAGACTGTTAATCATAGAAAAAATTAAAAGACTATCTTCATTTTCCACCAATGGCTTTCACATATTTGAAATATTTATAAATTATTTTTTTTAAACATTATGCCAACTTTTAAACAACCAATTGGTATCCTCTTTCCACAAGTTTTACTTTCACAAAAGACCCTGTATGTAACAACTTTGGCACTCAATGAAAGCGTAGTCTGAGGCCTGTCTCTTTTTCTGCCCTCCTTGTTGACTGTTTTTTTTTTTGTTTTGACCTTGGCAGAGATTGGTGTCGTCACAGTGGGCAGTGTTGCTGTTATGCGTGTTGACTTCTTTTTTTTTTAATTTTTTTTTATTTTTATTTTGCAATACAATTCAGTTCTACATATCAGCCACCGATTCCCTTGTTCTCCCCCCTCACTTTCCCCCCAGCCCACCCCCCATTCCCACCTCCTCCAGGGCAAATCCTTCCCCGAGGACTCAGATCAACCTGGTGGACTCAGTCCAGGTAGGTCAGTCCCCTCCTCCCAGGCTGAGCCAAGGGACCCTGCATAGGCCCCAGGTTTCAAACAGCCAACTCATGCAATGAGCACAGGACCCGGTGCCACTGCCTGGATGCCTCCCAAACAGATCAAGCCAATCAACTGTCTCACTCATTCAGAGGGCCTGATCCAGTTGGTGACCCCTCAGCCATTGGTACATATTTCATGTGTTTCCGTTTGTTTGGCTATTTGTCCCTGTGCTTTATCCAACCTTGGTCTCAACAATTCTCGCTCATATAAACCCTCCTCATTCTCGCTAATTGGACTCCCAGAGATCTACCCGGGGCCTAGCCATGTGTCTCTGCATCCAGTTCCCTCAGTAGCTGGGTAAGGTTTCTAGCACGACAATTAGGGTATTTGGTCATCCCATCTTCTATGTATGTCATCAGTAAAAAAAGAAGTTATTGAGAGACTGGGGAGATGATTCAGCAGTAAAAACTCCAGTTGCTCTTGCAGACGACCTGAGATCTGTTCCCAGCAGCTACATATTAGCTCACATCATGCTCTGTTACTCCGGATCCACAGAATCCGACCTCTTCTGGTCTCCACAGACTTGATGTGGTTTACACACACACACATGTAGGCAAAACACTCATATACATAAAATAAAGAAAATAAATCTTAAAAACTAAGAGCAACATCAAGTCCACTGTTATACCCACTATTACTAGTAACCAGTAATTCACTCCCATTCTGTGAGATTAAAAAGCTATGCAGTAACACCACAGTAGAGTGTTTATAAATTATATAAATTCAGGGGCTAGGTTGCAGCCTGCTGTCAGAGTGCATAATGAGCATGCACAAGGCCCTGAGTTAAATTGCTAGCAATTGAACTAATTGAACTAACTAAAACAAACAAGTGTTGTTATTCGGTTTAGGCTCTTTTATGGGGGGGGCGCTTGCCACCCAATTCCCAAATAAATTCACACATGGAGTCTTATTATTACTTATGAATGCCCAGACTTAGCTTGGCTTAGTTTCTAGCCAGCTTTTCTTAACTTAATTATCCATCTACTTTTTTTCCTCCGGGCTTTTCCCATTCTCTTACTTCTGTAAATCTTACTCCTACTCCATGACTTGCTGGTTGTGTAGCTGGGTGACTGACCCCTGATGTCCTCCCCTTTTCTGCATCCCTCTCGATCCCCTTTTCCAGATTTCTTCCTTTACATAGTCTCTCTGCCTGCCAGCCCTGCCTATCTTTTCTCCTGCCTTGCTGTTGGCCAGTTCTTTATTAGACCATCAAGTGTTTTAGACAGGCACAGTAACACAGCCTCACAGAGTTAAATAAATGCAACATAAACAAAAGTAACATACCTTAAAATAATATTCTACAATAAATATGTCCAAAATTTAGTCTCAATTTATCATCAAAAAATGGAATAGATTCTTTCCTTATTTTATTAATTTTTTATTTTCTTTTACTTTTTATTTTAAATTTTGGAGGCAATTTCCTATATGACTACTGTATTTACATTATTTTCAGCCCCTTTCTTCTCTTCAACTCCTCCACACCCCCTACTTCCTCTCAAATTCATAAGCTGTTCTTTAATCTTTACTTCTACATATACACACATACTACTGAGTACATTTAGTGTTGCTCATATGTACATGTATTTAAGGCTGACCACTTGGGCTTGAATTATCTCGTGGGGTCCATCCCTGACTCAATCTCCGCAGTCATTCATTGCCTATAGTTCTTTATCTAAGGGTGGGGCTATGTGAAATTTCCTCCATCCATGCTGGCATGTCAACCAGTGTTGTCATTAGGTGCAACTTCTCTGTTATGTTGAGAAGACACTATCTTACTGCAAGTGTCATATACTCTGACTCTTATAATCTTTATTCCCTTGCCCTAGCACTCCCTGAACCTTAGCTACAGGTGATGCATTGTAGGTGTATGAGTTCGGAATAAGCACTTCACAGTTACTTATTCTCTGCATTTTACTACTCATGGATCTCATCTATTACAAAAAAAAAGTCTCTCTAAGGAAAAGTATGAGCTACATTTACCTATGGGTATAAGGATATGTAAACAGAATAAGTTATTTAATTATAATGTTTCTCCAGTTTTATTAAAAGTAAAATTTATATAAATAGAAAACTGACTTAAAATGCAAGAGTAAGTATAAAACAGATGAATATCTGGTCAGAACAGACTTATGATTCTGACAAAGGGTATTATTTATTTCAAAAAAAGTTAGTTTGAAGCTGGAGTGAAGAAATAGGTATGTGCCTTGTTGGTATAGAGGGTCCTTTGAAGTATGCAGCTGTATTTTCCTGTATTATTGTAATAACACTTTGTATTCTCCATCTTATATTCATTTTCACGTTTCATTTTAGTGTCAATTCTACAACTCATTGAAGTCACTTTGAGAATTATTTTTATTTACTAGTTAATGATAACTAACAGTTTACTCCCAACTATAATTATCTCCAAATATATTGGTTTTGTTCATCTCTTAGTTGCCTTCCATTTTAATCATTTATTGACGGTTGTGTATATATTGTATACTACACACTATGTTGGTATATTGAAGAAAAGAGACACTATTGATTCCTCAGTATATGAGCTACCCATCATATTGGGAAGACTCAAGATTTAAATAATTACAGTAGGTTTCACATGCATCGTGATAGAAAAATGTAAAGTAAGAGGAAACTACGTAATGGGAAACTCTGAGTCTAGGAGATCAGGAAATATATATCAGAAAAGTTAAGTGGTAAACCTTGGCTAGGATTTGAGAAGAGATGGAAATGAGTAGAACAAGAAGGGAAGAATAAAGGACAGATGAATGGGAGAAACAAGAGTCAAAGAAAGGACCATCTATACCCAAAGCAATTGACCTAAGCAGCATGAGGCTGTGTGGGAAGGTGTAAAAAAAAAAGCCACTATGCTGTTCATGCCGCCTTTCATTCTGAACTATCATTTAATCTATTGTCAATTAAAGGGATCGCTTTTAAAAAAAAGTGCAAGAGATGATAGATGATGACAGACAGACAGACTGATGATAGAAACAGAAATAGAGAATGATGACTAAAGAAACTGGAATATTTGCCAAGTGCTTTTATGAGGACTGTCTTGTTTCACCAGCACCTTCGTTCACTGCCTTAGAGAAATGTTACCAGCATCTATGGTGCAGGAGAAAAATGTCCCGAACTGTAGAGATGTTGAGAAAAAATAATGATGATGATGAGCCTCCCGGCCACCAGGATCAGCAAGGAAAGATGTCTTCAGCCTATGCTTCTAGGTTCCAAATTCCTTCTCTAGACCTGGTCCTCATTTTTAAGTGTTTATGACATAGACTGGGAGCCTTTATATTTATCCTAAAGGCAGAAGAAAACAAACAGTCACACAAAAATCTATCTTCTTTTCTAAGAAATATTTCATTTTCCTTCTCATATTTTCTCTAATTTGTTTGATGTCTTAGACTATGAAGCTCAGGCTCAAATATCGCATTAGGAAACAAAGGGTGACATGAATGTTTCTTCTAATTGTACATTTTTTAAGCTTCGTTTTTAAATATCTTTTTATTATTTATTTATTTATTTTACAACCTGACCACAGTTTCTCCTCCCTTTTCTCCTCACATTCCCTCTCCCCACCTCCTCAATCTACTCTTCCTCTGTTTCTATTCAGAAAGGGACAGGCTTCCCATGGGTATCAGCAAAGCATGGCATATCAACTTGCCATAAGACTAAGCACCTCCCCTTGTGTTTAGACTGGCCAAGGCAATCCAATATGAGGAATAGGTTCCCAAGAGCCAGCCAACGCATTAGTGACAGCCCCTGCCCTCATTGTTAGGAGTCACACAATAGACCAAG
Organism: Peromyscus eremicus; assembly: GCF_949786415.1. Taxonomy (NCBI): domain Eukaryota; kingdom Metazoa; phylum Chordata; class Mammalia; order Rodentia; family Cricetidae; genus Peromyscus; species Peromyscus eremicus. Next base: position 49,141,700 of record NC_081431.1, read on the forward strand.
TTTCACAATTCTAGAGGTTGGTCCTATGCAGGCTCCCTGATTGTTGGTTCAGACTCTGTGGGTCTTATGAGCCAAATTAGTTGTTTCAGTGGGTTTTCTTGTGATGTCTTTGATCCCTCTGGCTCCTACAATCCTTCCTCCCTCTCTTAAGCAGGAATCCCTGAACTTGGCCTAATGTTTGGCTGTGGGTCTCTGTATCTATTTCTATCAGTCACTGGATGTAGGCTCTCTGATGACAATTAGAGTCATCACCAATCTGATCATAGAGGATGGCCGTCCAGGCTACATATTTACTATTTCTAGGAATCTTACCTGGGGTCATCCTTGTAGATTTATGGGAGTTTCCTTTGTATACAGTTTCTACATAACCCAGAAAATGCCCCCTTTCCAGTCATCCTTTCAGTATCGTCTTCCTCCTCTCACTCCCACAACCAGATCTCTCAAGTTCCCATGCCCACCCACCCCAGTCCAACCAGGAGAGCTCTTCTATTTCCCTTTCCCAAGAAGTCCCAGGAGTATGCATTTCAAATTAAAAACACAAACCTCATGCAGTCTTTAAGCTTCCCTGTATTCTAGTGTCTTCTAACCTGGGACAACCAAGTTGATGTTGGTGATAAAGTCATGAATTGGACTCCCTCCCAGCCCAGCCATACTAACAACAACAAAAAGCCCCAGCATATATATTTATAAATCTGTGTACATCATGATTTCGTATGTGTCAGCTCCTTTCCCCATGGAAGCTGAAGAGGCATCTGGTTCTTATTCAATTCCATCTTTGCTTTGACTACATGTCTAATTAATCAAGGTGCTTTTTAATTCTATTCCCTTCCTTTCTCTTGCCCAATTTAATGCATTAGCAATGCCTCCCAACTTGTGTCATCTATTTCTGTCACCAAAGCCACTGATAACAAGCAGATACAGTCTTGAGCAGGCACAGATTCCCTGTACATGCCGCAAAGGCTATGTCTTCTTTAATCGCAACTTTGAGAATATATTTCAGGGTATTCATTTGCCTTTAATGATGCCAAAAATGAAGTGATACAGGAAGTGTTAGTGGTGATTAAATAGAATTAAGTAACCAAAAACATGATTACAGATGGCTTTGATTTAAATAGTGATTTTTAAGCGCTGCCATGAATGAGGTCTACGAAGGTACCTGCTCAGGCTTTGTAAGGCCTTTTACTTATGCATGCTTACATCCTTTGCTTAAAGACTGTCTCCTGTTACACTATACATCCTAAATGAGGAAGAGCCATGTAATTTGAATGTGGGAGCAGAACTGAAAACTTCATTCAAATTATGTAAAACTATATAAATCACAGTTTAGAGTCAAAAGAGAGAGCCAACAGGTACACTTTAAAAGACATTCTTCCTGTGAAAACAATTTGTTGAAAGCTGAAAGAATATAAAAATGCTGGTGTAGAAAACAAAAATGGATTTGTCTTGCATAGCTTTCAGCTAACCAATGCTCATAAGTATGAAAATTTTCTGGATCGTATAATAAAAATGTTTTAACTACAATAAACATCATCCTGAGAACCATCATCTCAATGCCAAACTTATCCATGTCAACTGCACCAAGACCTTTTCAAAAACCAGAAGGACTTAGAAGCCTTAAAGTGGCTGTGAAGAAATCTCAACTGTCCTTTCATAAAAATCACAATCTTGTGTCCTGTTTTCTGAGATTAGCAGTGTAGTACTCTGAGTTAAAGAAGATAATATTTTGAAATGTAAGCAAATAAAATAACTGTTTCTCAAAGTACCTGAAATCAAAGAGTATCTATATTAGCAAAAGTGAATATTTATTTATATTTTAATATATATTGCTATATATTTACTTTGATATAAACAATAGCTATATTGTTAATACATATAATAAATTTATATATATATATGAAAATTGAAAGCTGAGTGCTATTTCCCATTCAAAGCTTTCATCTACCGACATCTTTTAAATCTCAGTTGGTGGCAACTCTGTTTTGCCATTGTTTTGACTAGATCATGGTAAACATCTCTACACTCTTCTCCATTCTTTATTCTTTTTCTCACAGTCCATATCTAATAAGCATTTCTATCATCCTTTAGAATATGCCCCAAACCCTGACATTCTTAAGATGTTTTCTCTGGTTATAATGACTGGGCAATAAGTCCTCTTTGCCCTATTACTAAATGTGTTTGGAAAATACATGAGATGTCCCTGCAGGGTCACTCTCTAAGCCACCATCTACTGTCCACCTGTCTGATAAGGTTTCTAGATCATCTTCCCTGTATTGAGACCTTGTTATTGGGGCCACTCAGAGTTAGTCACTATTCAAACACGTGTTCACATTATTTAAAATTCTCCTCATTACACTCACTATACATAAAAGCAGTAGAGTGCTCCAGGGCCTACCACCTGCTTAACTCACCCAGCTCTTGCCTCTCCCCCTTTGAAGCCCAGCAGGCTTCTTTCAGTGAGTCCTCCCACAGGCATGCCCCAGATTTCATATTTCCTACTCATAAAGATACTTCAAAGGCCAGTTTCAAATCTCATTTTCTTGGGAGAGACTTGCTTCTAGAAAGCATATTTTTTTTTCTTTTGGATTGACTTCTCATTATGATTTTCTTCACAATCTCACAATCTAGCGCAGTTCTACACAACTCTTTAATAAATACCCTAAATGAGTTAAAATCGGGGAATATCATACATAAAATGGCTAGCTTTAAAATATATGGTACATTTTCCTAAACAATAATAACATAAATGTAATCATTTTATAGTTGTATGTGACAGTTAACATAAAAGATACACATGAGATCAATTAGTATATCAGTATTTACATTCCACTTGAAATTGTTTCCCTATTTTAAATCATCTTTATATATTCTTGCAAATTATTTTTTAATTGAATTCATTTTTCAAAATTTTTGTCATGGGATAAAACAGGCTTGCTAAGGAAAATAAAACTAGAAAGAAAAGAGGACAGACTACTGGAAATGAATATCCATTCTGGTGGTATTTTTGAGAGATGTAGAAAATAAACAATTTAGAAAAAAATGGAAGAGATAGAAAATAAAAGACAGGTTAATTTCCATCCCTTGAACTGTTGAATGCCTTTGTTGTAACAAGTTTCCTTTCTCGGATAGCCAAAATTAAACTCTTAACAATAACTAAAGCTTTCATTCACAAATCTGTTTATAAACATAAGCCTTATTTCTCAAGACTTCTACATCAAAATTATACATAATAACAAGAAAACAACAGAGACATCTCTTCTGTAATACTGTGACTCAGATGTCACAGTGGGTTGTTTCACATACATATCACAGAAAATTAATGGAATTCCATAATATTCGTATAATAAACAGCATTTTGGTAAAAATGATATAGTAATACATTACACAGTGTTGCAAAGAAAAGATCTTACATGAAATATCAAAGAGAAAGGAAAGACAGTAAGTAGTAAAATCTAAACTGTAGGCACAAAAGTGAAAATGAAAAAAATTACTGTGAAGCTCCAAGATCAAAGGCACAATTTACACAGACACAGAAACACACACACACACACACACACACACACACACACACACACATACACACACACAGTAATGATTAGAGAAGAAAGAGGCGTCAAGGATGACTCCTGTGTGTCAAGCTTGAACAAGTTGAAGAAAATAATGACATTTATATAAACATGTGAGTGTGATGTTTTTGTCACTGACATTAAGCTGAATTGGCAAGACACATCTTCATAAAACTACTGATTATCTCCTGGGAACAAAGATATGCTCATCACTGAGTTATCAATGGCTGAGGCTGGCAATTCCTTGCCTGGGAAGCAAACACATCAGAAATGAATACATTTTGGTAATAATATTAATTAGAATTAAGGATTTAAATGGAATTCTTTTTAAATTTTGGAATGATTTTAAATAAATACACAACCATTTCTTCACTTGAGTTTTACAATATGTATTTATTGGGTCCTTAGCCATCTGAGGAATGCAGAAAGTGTAAATATCTGACAGATTCTCTGTGATGAAAAACCTTTTGTGAGATCACAATTTTTTTAATCTGCTCATAATCCCACAAGGAAAATATTACTTAAGGTTTAATCTGAAAGACAAAAAGTCTTGTGGAAGACTTATATAAGAAAAGCCATTTTGTTAAGCAGGATAATATGGAAAACATGTTCAGAAGTAGCAAAACATAGAGAATATGCTGGGAATTTTCTAGTTTTGTTAGAATATGAAGTGTACATAGAAACAGGGAGTATATCTCAGTGGTAGAGCTGTTGGCTGCAGAGTGGACATAGAACAAAAGAAATGGGTAACTCAGGACTACACCGCAAAGGTCATGAGTATATATATCAGACATGATTGTGATCACAAAGGTGGTGATGATGATAGTGAAGGTGTTGATAATGGTGACTTGGAAACAGTATATATAACTATTCAGTAGGCACCAATTAATGCTACGGTCAGTCAAACCTCTTCTGGAGAATGTCTAAATATAATAGGTTAAGTTGTTCCACATATCATCAGGGGGATATAAATCACTAAAGATGCTATTGAAGAATTTCTGCATTGAAGAAACAAATTGTAGCTTATATTCACATATCTCTATAACACAAGATACTCATAAGAAATAGGTTAGCATGGGTGTTTGCAAGACAAGACAATTTCCTGAGAGTAGTCACTGTTCATTCATGCATTCTACTACAGTGACGGCTAAATTCGTTATCACAGCACATAAGACCTACTATACCTGGCTTGGCCTTCTTCAAATCTCACACTACACAGAGATCAGGTTTCTTCTCTTGCAAATTACACACCAGTAAACTAGGCAAGTATCTCTTTTTTAAAATTTTATTTTATTTTACAATACAATTCGGTTCTACATATCAGCCACGGATTCCCTTGTTCTCCCCCCTCCTGCCCCTCTCCCCCTCTCCCCTTCCCCCCAGCCCACCCCCCATTTCTACCTCTTCCAGGGCAAAGCCTCCCCCGAGGACTCAGATCAACCTGGTAGACTCAGTCCAGGCAGGTCCAGTCCCCTCCTCCCAGGCTGAGCCAAGCGACCCTGCATAGGCCCCAGGTTACAAACAGCCAACTCATGCAATGAGCACAGGACCCGGTCCCACTGCCTGGATGCCTCCCAAACAGATCAAGCCAATCAACTGTCTCACCCATTCAGAGGGCCTGATCCAGTTGGGGGCCCTTCAGCCATTAGTTCATAGTTCATGTGTTTCCATTCGTTTGGCTATTTGTCCCTGTGCTTTATCCAGCCTTGGTTTCAACAATTCTCGCTCATATAAACCCTCCTCTTTCTCGCTAATTAGACTCCTGGAGCTCCACCCCGGGCCTAGCTGTGGATCTCTGCATCCAGATCCCTCAGTCGTTGGATGGGGTTTCTAGCACAACAATTAGGGTGTTTGGCCATCCCATCACTCTTTATAACTTCAAATTCTTTCATGCATCAGGATTTTGCATTGTTGATCTGTCAGAAATCTTTCTCCAAATTCTTAGATCTGACTTTGTATTGTTCAGTTTTAACTATGACAAATTTTATTTCATCAGATGTCTGCTGCAAAATTAGAGAAAATATTTGGCACATAATAGACAGCCCCATCATTTGGATCTACCAATGGATCTCCCTCTTGTTATATCATCTGACTATCAATAGACTAGGCATCCATGTTAGAGGATAGAGTTGAAAATGATCATGTGCCTTAGTAAATGAAGAAGGAGCAACTGATTCGAGGTTTGAGGATGTTTAATGAAGTTTCAACATTTTATCTGGATCTTTGAGGAAGGACCAAAGAAACTGATCAAAAAGATAAAATTATAGATGGATCTGGGACCAATGAGTATCTGAAATCCTCATCAAAGGAAACTATATGAGGCCTGATCATGCTCTTTTGATGACTCTTTCTCAATTCATTATTTTTTATTAATCTTTTCCCTAAAATAATGGTCATTAAAATATTTTATGATATTTATTCATTGATAAATAAAACTCTTTAAGAGCCCTTATTGTTCTCTTTTTTGCATGGAAAATTGAAAGTACAGATTTGATTTTCTTATACACAAGGCTGAATTGAATTTAATTGCAGCTCTGTCTACTTATCACTTAGCCTCATTTCAATGCTACATAAGTGGAATTTATGAGTTTTCCTTTACCAAATTCCCAAATTGTAGCACTTTATCAGCTCTCACATTTTCTCCTGAGATGTTCTCATTCTATTCCATAAATATCTATTTATTTCTTATTATGTGGTGAGTATTCAGCTAAGTACTAGAAATGGTGATAAATGAGATACAGTACCTGCCTTTGGGGAGATTAAAATATTAAGATTCAAATATACTTTATATGTCATGAATATTTTTAGTTTAATTCAGCAGCCTTGGATAAAACTGCTGCTGCTCAAATATCCTCAAATATGGATAGAGAAGTTGGTCTGAACCTTAACAGTTTTTCTGGAGAATGGTGTGTTCCAATAAAATAGAACCCTATTGGGCCCTTCTGGAGAATGATGTGTTCCAATATAATAGAACTCTACTAGGCCCTTCTGGAGAATGGTGTGTTCCAGTATAATAGAACTCTTAGACTATTCTGGAGACACAACATTAGCTTTGGTTTCTTGCTGTGGTGGTGGTGGTGGTGTTTGTTTGTTTTTAATTGTATGTATGTGTGTGTGTATATACTTGTACATATGCTCATTTTGATTTTCAGGAGGTACAATGGCAGTGAAGAAAAGGTATAATCTGATTTCATTTTGCCAAATAGGAAGAAACAAAATAGGAAAGCATTGCTATGGGAGTCCAAAAGGTTTGCTAAATACATGGAGAGTGGTAAAACACCATCTAGCACATTATAGTTATTCCTAGGTAAGGTACACATTTGGAATTCAGATCAATGTTAGAAAAAATAAACTGGTATGAAAGAAAAGATATTTCAAATCATAATGTGTCTTGTGTGCATTTTCATTTTGCCTTTTTAAAATATTAGAAGTCAGCTTCAGCTCTTTCCTGTCAATGCCATCCCCTCTTAAGCTATGACCAATTTTAAAACCAAGAATGTGTTTATCATGTCGAAAATAAATGCATGATCTTGCTGGTATTTTCCATCAAATAAGTTTGTGTTTCGAAAAATTCAGCAATACACGTATCCTGATAAGCCATGCATGTTTTGAAAAATCTCGTGTAATTATATGCAACCTTGTTTTCTACAGATTAACATTGACTTCAGTACCAGAGATCTCATCTCAAGGAATATTGCTGAACCAACTCCAAAATGCTTTGATGAGGCTCAGAAACTAATTTATAGTCTCATGGCCAAGGATTCATTTCCTCGTTTTCTAAAGTCAGAAATTTATAAGAAACTTGTAAATAGCCAACAGGTTGGAAATCATAAAAGATGGCTGCCTTTCCTGTGAAAAAGGTAAATGAAAATAGTACACTAAAAGGCTACAATATTTAAAATATACAAACAATAAAAAACATTTTAGGGTTTAGAAAATGTTTTTACTTCATCAGAATACATATACATATGAATATATATGCATACATATATATGTGAATATCTAAATTGTGTAATACAAATTTAGTCATTTTATCAGGTACTTAGAAATCTACTAGAAGAATACAGATGGAGTTTGTGAAGATAAATATACTTTCAACCATAAGTGAATAATTTTATACATTATAATTTCAAGAAAAATATACATATCTTCATGTCACAGAGTTGAAGACTGCTTAACATCATATACAACATTTTAAATACCATTTGCATTATTCAAAAACATCACTTCTGTAAAAGGAAAGTTCTGAACCTAAACATAATTTTTCCTTTGCTGGATTCAGCTGTTCCTTGTGAACTATAATTGATAATGTGATGATTGTCTGAACTACTAGTTATAGTGGCAAATAGTTAAAAAGAAAACTTTAGTGGATATGTGCACACTTATGCCTAAGCCTGATAGTTCCAGAGACCAATTTTTTCCAAAGTCTATTACTTGGCTCAACAATCACCTGACATAGATGTGTGTATATGAAAAGAGCCTTATGAGTGGTGGATTTTATATTCTCTTACTAAGAGAAACAGAGACAAAAGAGGCACAATCAACTGCAAATGATGATTAATGTAACAGGGACTGTCCCATAAAGCAAAAAGTTATTGAAGTATTATCTATTCCATTGTGGGTTAAGAATCTATTTGCTCACTCAGTGCTGGAATTTGCCCATAATATCCGAATAAAATTTAAAATTTTTATTTTCCTAAATGATTTATTCATGTGAATGTGACAACAATAAATTATTTCTGTATATGAAAGGTGGTAATGATTCAACACATCATTGTGTTTCCATTTTATTTTCACAGATTTATTTATGTCCACTGCCATTATCTATTTGAGGCTGAGAGTTTTAAAACGGAGGGAAAACACCAGAGACTTACTTTGTTTCCATGAACTATTCATTTGGTAGACAAAAATCTTGCCTCCTCCTCGTCATGGAAAACCAACACTTAAACACATGCAAATGGACTATTCCCTGGGTACTTGCAAATTCTTCCAAGCCCAGCGTAATACAAATGAACTGACATGTTTGGAGATTTTTGTCCACTAGTGTAGTGTATACTATAACAGCATTTCTTCTGGAGGTTCTAACGTCAGTATCTTTTTAAAAATGAGATATTTTATTTATTCCAGGAAATGTAAGACATCCAAAAATCATAAAATCATATTCTTACTTCCAAATAGAGAGGGAAAAAAAACCCCGAGAGCTCTGTTGTTTCTTGAGATCACACATCTGGTGAGTGGCAGAGCTGTAAGAGCAGTGGATGTCACCACATTGTCACACTGACGCTTGATCCAAGACAGCAGTGTTGTCCCTTTCCACTTGACTTGCACCGAAGTGTGGAATCTGAACTCCTGCAAATCCTCCCACACTCTGGCAGGGTGCCACGAATGTATGAATCATCTCTACAGTCGGTTTGTAACTTATAATCAAACAGCAAAACTTTTATCATTGGCTTTAATGAAGTGAAGGAGCCTCCAATTCCATGTTCACCACCTCGAGGCCATAGGAGCTTGATGTATCACATAGCAATGTACTGAGATCAGCATGATTTGTTTAAAACTGAGTGTTAAATGACCTCTTACAGAATACCAACCTAGGATTTGTCACAGAAGACCCCTCTTTCTACCACCTCTGCTCACTTTCTATCTTGAGTCATAATTCTAGGGCTTCCAATCAGAAAACGGTTCAGTGACAAGATTTTGAAATATTCAGTAATGAGGATTTTAGGAAAATATCATGAGTACCTCCTCTATACATGATTCTGTTCATGACTCTTTCATACTACATGTTATCTTAATCCATAGTTATCATGTGACTCCATAAATGTAAATGAAAGAAGAAAAGATTCCTTAAAAATGTGAAAAAAGGAAACATCTTGATTATGAAAACAAATATTTAATAGTGCTGTAATGCCATTTTAAAGTATTTCCACTGAGTTAAAGAAATGAGGTTATTAAAATCTAAAACTAAGCAATAACGTGCTAATAAAATTACAAGATAATTGAGCAGAAATGACTTTCATATTATAAGAGGGTTCTTTGTATTATTTTAGCTTTTATGTTTGTTCTTTTATTTTTTGAGATAAGATTTCTGTCCCTGAGGCTGGCCTCAAACTCACACTCCTCATACTTTGACCTCTGACTCCTGGGATCATAGTCAAGAGCCATCTCACCCACGTCCTTGCCTTTTCTATTTTCCAACACTTCTTACAGAGCATGTGTGAGCAGGAGAGATTTCCTGTCAGTAGATTACACTGAAGAAAGTCAGATGATCTATTTTCTAAAAGAACCTTAGACTCTAATAATTTTATGTGTTACAATAATCATAAAATTACTATAGATTATTTACATATCAAATATTAGCAATTTGATTAATGTGGAATTTTCCACTTACACAAATGTAGTTTCTTATGTCTAAGTAGGAAATATCTATTCCGATTTCAAGATAAAATCAGCAGACTTTTTTTTGATACTATCAAATTCTAAAACCTTTTGCCATTACAAATATGATGTAATCTCCAACATTACTTCCCCAAACTTACTTCTGTTTTCCTCTACCATAGAGAGAATCCACTCCATTACTTTTGTTGCTTCATTTTCTCTGTAGTAGTTCTTAAGATGTGTGGCCTAGCAATTTTGTGTTCCAACGTGCTCTTGATAAGTGTGTATGTTGCTTAATAAAAGCAAAGGAATGTTTGTTCTGTTTTGTTTCCAGTACCCCTTTAATGAATATTAGCATCATCCTGGCTTTTTAAATAATAGTAACATTCAGGACCACAACATTGAGGATAGTTGAGATTTTTTTTCTTTTCCATAAAAATTTAGGAGGAGATCATTTCTGTTATCCTAGACTTGAAATTTAGAATAAATTTCCCCCTTATTCTGTGTTGGTAAACTCCATGCATTCCCAATCAAAGACCTTCAGTAGTGAGCCTCTCCTACTTCCTCAGCACACATCAGAAGTGTTAATTCTGTTTCTCTCAACTTAACAATAGGAAAAGAAAAAAACCTTACAATATTGTTAAATACTTATTGGATGATACTCCAAGTCATGAATGATATACAGTAATGTAACTGTAACATAAGCAGTCAGTTGGGATCACTACAGAAAAACCTAACCTTTGTGGGGAGGGGGAGGGGGAGAGGAACCAACAGAAAAAATATTTTCTTTGAGAACTACAAAGAATGTTCGATATCAGCATCACTAATCTCAAATTTGCCTCCCATGCAAAAAAAAAAAAAAAATCTGTCTCTAGCCTTCACCCACACAAGCCCTATATAGCAATTTGAATACAATTATGGCTGATATTGGCCTGCTTTACTTTCCAGCCACATAGTAAAGCAATTTATTTCATAGTGCTGTCAATTAATTTAAAATGAACTCTTTCTACAACTATGTAAAAAGGTGGGGTGTTGTCAGAACAGTAATCAATTATTATGTGTATAAAGAGTCACACAGGCCATGTGCCTCTTTTTGTCAGCTTTTCCATTGCATTTTAATGGGTAAATATCAGGAATGAATGTTAAGTGGTAGCTACTTAGAGAATGCCATTGAAGAAAAAACAAACGTGTTTTAATAACTGCTATTTATAGATTGTATTAGAATACAGAATATATGCATAATTACTTCTAATTTTAAATGCGTAGACACTGTCTGTAATTGAAACAAAGGCTGTTTTTCCTCTTTGTTATTAGTGCATATTAACTGAACAAAGCACTGTGTTTCTCTGTGATATTTTCATACAGATGTATAACATACCTTGATCACTTTGATCATCTCACCCTCCACTATCCTCTCTTGTCCCTCTCCCCAACATCCCCTTCTATTTTCACAAAAGATCTTAATTTTTAGGAAACCACATCATGTTTTCCCCTTTTAAGTAAGGGTGGTTGTAAACCATGTACATTGACACATGCTGTTAATTCTACCACTGTGAAAGGAGGAGCTCAAGTTTGAGGACTACCTAAGTTAGATTGTGTGTGTGTGTGTGTGTGTGTGTGTGTGTGTGTGCACGTGCGCGCATATATATTCCCGGATGTATTGTAACAGAAAAATCCTAATGACATTTAATCAAGTTATTATTCTGCCATTAAATAGCTATGTTTAGCATTATATCAATATTAAAGGTTTTGAATATTCCTAAGAAATAAAAATTATCATTGTGCATATGTGTGCATGAGTACATGTAAATGCACACATGTGTGTTTATGTATATGGAGATCAGAAGTGATGTCAGGTATCTTTCTTGATGACTTTGGGGATTTTGTTGTTGTTGTTTCTATTTTTTGGTTTGTTTTTGTTTGGTTGGTTTTTTGTTTTGTTTTGGTTGTTTTTTTGGTTTTTTTTGTTGTTGTTGTTGTTTTGTTTTTTTGTTTTTTTGTTTTTCGAGACAGGGTTTCTCTGTGTAGTTTTGGTTCCCATCCTGGATTTTGCTCTATAGACCAGGCTGGCCTCGAACTCACAGAGATCTACCTGCCTCTGCCTCCTGAGTGCTGGGATAAAGGTGTGCTCCACCACAGATTGGCTCTGGATGCCTTTTTACTTTCACGTTTGAGAAGGGGTTCTGTGACTGAAACCAGCACTCTTCAGATAGCTAGTGTTGCTGGAGAATTTCTCTCCAGCTCCCGCCACCAAGTCCCGCCAGTCCCAGAGCCCACTTATAAAATAAACACACGAACTCTTACATTATTTAAACTGCTTGGCCATTAGCTCAGGCCTGTTATTGTCTAGCTCTTACTCTTATATTTAGCCCATTTCTATTAATCTTTACTTTGCCACATGGCTCATGGCTTACTGGTACCTTACATCTTCCTTGTCCTGATGGTGGCTGGCAGTGTCTCCCTCTCCGCCTTCCACTTCCCAGAATTCTTTTCCTTGTCCCGCCTATACTTCCTGCCTAGCCAATGACCAATCAGTGATTTATTTACTGACCAATCAGCAACACACTTGACATACAGACCATCCCACAGCACTTCCCCTTTTCTTTTCTTAAAAAGGAAGGTTTTAACTTTAACATAGTAAAATTACATATAACAAAACAATTATCAAGCAAGAATTACAGTTACAATATTAAAGAAGAGATCCTATCTATCTTATATTTGTAAGTTTAAGGTTTTATATCTAACTTATCTTTTATTATAACTAAGGAAAATTGTAAGTATCTAGTCTTTAACCACATCAAAGACCTCAGAAGGATATAATACTATCTGAGAAATGGGAGAAGGATATAAGCAACTTTTAGGAGTCTTGTAGGGTAGACAGAGACAGCTGAGCCTGGACAGTCATGCAAAGTTTTCTTGTAAAGTTGGGGCATCTGTCTTTAGCCCACAGGCCTAGAGTCTCTTATTAATTTTTCTCTGTGTCCTGTAGAATGTCTGGCAGATTTCTCTGCAAAGCAGGAACCTGAAGGACCATTTTGTCAAGCAAAGTTCAGTGGTCACCTTTGTATGGGTCCTGCATGTCCAGTTGATCAGGCAGTCCAGGCAAGAACAGTTTCTTGCCCAAATGGCTATTTTTGTCAAGGTGAAGATAAACTCCGTATGGAGTGTCTTTGATGCCCATCCTCCTCTCTGAAGTAAATCGGTGCTGTCAGGAGCAGACATGTCTCACTGTCCAAAAAGTCTAAATTTTTAAAACATTTTAAATGTCATATTCTGTAGGTCTTTGAAGTGTTTGAAGACTACCTATCTATCTGAAATATAACTGAGAGTTATGGTCCCAGAGCCCACTTATAAAATAAACACACGAACTCTTACATTATTTAAACTGCTTGGCCATTAGCTCAGGCCTGTTATTGTCTAGCTCTTACTCTTATATTTAGCCCATTTCTATTAATCTTTACTTTGCCACATGGCTCATGGCTTACTGGTACCTTACATCTTCCTTGTCTTGATGATGGCTGGCAATGTCTCCCTCTCCGCCTTCCACTTCCCAGAATTCTTTTCCTTGTCCCGCCTATACTTCCTGCCTAGCCAATGGCCAATCAGTGATTTATTTACTGACCAATCAGCAACACACTTGACATACAGACCATCCCACAGCAAGCTAGCCTGGCTGGAGCTGCTTCATTACCAACCCTGCACTTGTAAATATGGAGTAACTTAGCTACAGTCCTCACGCTTGTGTGGCAAGTGGATGTGTGAACTGTGCTATCTCCACAGCCCTGAAAATTTTCTTATTCAATGCCATGTTTTACTTACATAACTTTAAGCATTTATTTCTGTTTTCAAAAGTAAGAATTTTTTTGAATCATTTTGTTCTTTCCAATGGTGTAGGTTCTTTGTTCAAATAACTTTACTTCTTTATGTATTTAGAAAAGGAGTTTATAATACTTGAAACATTAATGTTGCAAATGGTGATGACTTAGACAAAGATATAATAAATGGCTGGTACATTTAATAAAAACTAATGAGAAATAATACAGATTTTGTAATTTAGTTGTACTGAATGCTTAAAATTATTCCTTGTAGTTTTTAATAATAGTGTTATTTTTACAGTGTCAGTGTAGGTCTTTAAATAATAAATATTTTGTGCATAATACCTTTGAATTACTGTTTTCATTCTACTTTCCAAATATGTATTGTTTACTCTATAAATATAATCCTGAATTCAAAATCATGTGTTTTACACAGAACTTTAGAAAAATCACTGTTGTTAAATAGGAAAAAGTACGGCTTTAATATTAGCCATTTAAATAATTAATTTGAGTTTAAAATCTATGAAAATATGCCACAACTCTTAGTTTAAAAAGCAGGACACATTAGGGAAGATTTACATTGTTGAATTTATGATTGAGCTACTGAACTTTAACTTGAAAATGATTGTTTCTTGTAAAATAAATCCATTGATATATTTGCAGGTTTTTCTTCTAGAAGCAATCTCTTTAAAATTTAAATAAATCCTAAAAGTTGAAGGATACAGATTGAACTCCAACAACGTTTTAGGCAAGTAAAATTCATTTCTCCAAATATGGATTTTATATTAAGTAGAAAGTTGATGTCATAACATAATGGCTTTGAAAACTTGTTGAAAAACCTAAAGACATATATATACATGAACAGCATACATATTAACTTAATGAACTTTTTACATGATGTAAGTTTCCATTTTGGTAAAAGTTAATGACTTCAATCATCACAAACTGTGCTAATTAAAATAAGAATAAAGCCTTAGGAAAATCATAAAATGAAACAATATTAATCAAGTCAGATCTATTTTCCTGTTCAATACCTTTCTTAAAATAAGAGAAATAGGATACAATGTATTCATTTTATCATTCTATGAATAATTAAAAAACAATCATGAATTGTGAAACATGAGATCATTTCTTGTCCATGTTAAGGACTGTTACAGTATACTCAGTGTTTAATAACTACTGTCTAACTAGTCTTCAAAATTTCTTACTAAAACACTTTTGAGGTAAGCTATAAAAATAACAAAAGATTGTGGTGATATTGTGTCCCCCAATGTATTGTGCACTCTAATAAACTTATCTAGGGTCAGAGAACAGAAAAGCCACTAGACTGATATAGAGGCCAGAAAATGGTGGAACACACACCTTTAATCCTAGTATTCTGGAGGCAGAGATCCATCCGGATCTTTATGATTTCAAAGCCACACTGGAAACAGCCAGGCGTGGTGACGCATATTTTTAATTCCTGCACTTAAGATCTCATGTCTTGTTTGGGAAAGACACATGCCTTTAATCTTAGGAAATGATGGCAGGAAGCAGAAAGGTATATAAGGCATGAGAACCAGGAACTAGACCCTTTTTGAGCTTTTAGCTTTTAGCAGCAGTTCAGGTGAGATCCATTTGGATGAGTATTCAGAGGCTTTCAGTCTGAGGAAACAAGATCAGCTGAGGAATTGGCAAAGTGAGGTTGGATGTGGCTTGCTCTGTTCCTCTGATCTTTCAGCGTTCACTCCAATATCTGGCTCCAGGTTTGTTTTTATTAATAAGATCTTTTAAGGTTCTTGTTACAAAAGATCTTTAAAAAAATATAAAATTATACCACAAACCGAATAAACCCTGTGTTATAGTTTAAAATATCTGCTCAAAGAAAAGTATCACTAAAATAACTAAAGCCAAAATAAGATCATAATATGATTGCATATAAATTTTGATATTCATGTTGCCACCTCTTAGTATATAATAATGAAGAACTGAGCTCATTTCAATGAAATGAGCTGATAAAGGAAATTATGAATCAATGTGTGGTAAATACAGTGGCTACCTAGCAAATAGAGCAAAGAACTCAAGAGCAAAACGTAAAGATACAGAGAAAAATGTATAGACCCTAGGAAACAGAATACAAAGCACAGGAAACAGAATACTGAGCACAGGAAACAGGATGTAGAGCCCAGGAAACAGAATACAGAGAACAAGGAAACAGAACATGATACACAGAAAACAGGATGTGCAGCACAGAATGCAGAATACAGAATGAGGGAAGATGGCAGACTTAGAAAGAAATAATGAGAATGAACAAAAAACATCCTGCAATAAGCCAAGCGAGTCAAGCAAATGTTGATTTGTAGGTTTTGTCCCTGAAAGAATGGAATAATAATGCTGGAGTATAACAAAATCTCTTGGTAGAGAATCAGGCTGACAGAATCAAGGTAATGATGTCACCTGCAAGGAAATTGTTGAACTTCCTTTGTGGGGCTGAGCTATTCCCTCCATCGCATGCTTAACAAGGTTATGAGGAGCTGTGTGGTGAAGCGAATATATCCAGCTTCTGTCAGCAGTTAGAAGTACACAGATGATTCACTTTTGAGTGAAGAGACTCTCTCTTCTCTCATAAAAACTGCTCACTGTTCTATAACCAGTTTGGTTTACACTCTTCATAACAAGCATCATGAAAACTTTATGTCTGATCAGTATTCTCTTATTAACTTTTGAAATCTTTAAAAAAAATCACCATGAGAAAACATTGTAAATACTCTCCATGTAAGCACACAGTTGAGGAATAAAGTTTATTTAACCCGATGATCATCAACAAGTAATTATTACTCAAGACTTTTGATGGTGCATAACCAAAAGTGATTTACTATCTTGCTTTCAGTCTAGAACATATATGATATTCTCAAACATTCCTTCCGTTATCAGCTGCCTATTGCCTAGATTCCTAAGATTAGCATCAGTGGTCATTTTTTCATGGTTCTTCAACATTATTCACAACTAACGACAGATACCACTGAATCTCTACCTCCCTCCCATCAACAGTGCCATGATAATAGTCATGGAGCACATTCCTTTGGCTTTTCTAAAGACTTGACTAACTGGCCCATTCTCTGACACTCTTAGCATGCTTATTTTACTTTTGTTCTTTGCCTAAGAGTATGTTCTGAGCTGAAAATGCTATCAGGTCTTCTCCTTTCTTGAAATCTTAAGTACACAGTCTCTCCTCAAGATAATTGCTAAACTTTTAAATTTGCAATAACCCATCCAATAATACAAGTCTTGTTTATATCGCCTTCATCTTTTGACTTTGCTTCCACTCTTCCACCACAATACCATCTAATGCCCCGCTAATATTAAAATATGACCTGTATCATTGACTAATTCATTTCAAGTATCTGAGTCTATTGCTTCTTTAATATCGCCATGTTGAACTTCCCTTGGTGAAACTGTTATGACCATTCAGAATTTGAAACCATAGCCTGCTGACATGGATAAAGGTTTGGCAAACGATCCAATTCTGCATCCTCACAAGTGGCCATAAGTACATCTGAATTCCAAATTTATATTAAAAATCCACTAACAGATTGAAAACTCTTTAGTTCCTAAAGAGAACTGTGAGGGTTCAAAGTTTTCTTTCCTTTTATGTGAAAGCATTTGTATCTTGCGAACTGTTGCATGAGAGGTGATGATAAAGAGCAGTTCTTATTAAGATGCCAGGTAACTGTCATGAAATCAAAGGTTAACAGAAGGTCACAAAAATATCTATTCTATACCTTTATCCTTCTTAATGATTATGTTCTTTATCAGCCTGTGAAACATCTTATTAAACCTGATCAGCTCCAGGTTGACTAGGAAGTGATAGCAATTAGTAAATCATATGTATTACCTAAAACATGATTCTTACAAGGTGATTCTGTGCTTTCAGGTTCAGCGTCACAGTGTTTATCTCTTGATTTCATGTCAGTCATTTAAGAAATGCTCCAGTTTATCGTTGTAACTTATTTTAAAGGAATGAAAACTTAAAGAAATGATCTGAATGTAGAAATTGTTAGAGGTCTTGTCTTCCCAATGTGACAGCCCAATCTAGTATGGTGTCAGCACTTAGACTACTCATGGCAATCGCCTGTGTTAAACTCCAGAAAGGACAATACTTCAGACATTCAGACCAAAAAGCACACACTCTCCCTCCATAATTTCTCAATCCTCATATGTCCACATGGGTTCTTGAGCTAATCAATCATAGGGGAGAAGTGTCTCTTTGTGATGGAATTTCACCCTCAGTGAACCCCAGCTAGTCCTGGTTCCTTTCTATGAAAAAATATAACTGTCCTGTTGTCATAATACAAAAAAGCAAGTAAGATTTCTAAATGCTACTCATCCCTTAAAAGTGAACATTTTCATATTTAAAAAAGAGATTTTAAATACAATGCAGGTGTTTTCTAAAATAAGTTCTTCCAAACAAAAGTTTGTTCCCAGACCAACATACCAATCTTCTGCAAAGGCTTCATTTAGATTTAATTGAACGGCAATTGTTAAACAATTCACCTTTATTGAGTCTTCCTAAAGTACTTAGTTTAAGCTTTATTGAATTAAATCCCTGTCTTCACTAATTTTATCTACCAGTACATTATTTAATTAAAGCCTGCAGTAACAATAAAAATTAAAACTTGAGAAACAGTAAACTGCCTGTCTCTTGACAAACACACACGTTTACCAGCGTAAGCAAATGGGCACTGGCTGTAAGGACTCACTACTGCCTGCACAAGCAACATCGCCTTAAACAAGAACATTCAAGTGAGCCCAAATGTAAACTCTGCGCTTCTGGTGCTTGTATCACATTAACGTATGCTCATCAACTGCATCCAGTGCATCACATCAGTGGGGATGAGGGTTGCTGACCATGGGAAAGGTTCTGGATGTATGGGAAGAGGGAACACATGGGAAATTTTTATAGCTTTCTGTTAATCTTGCTTTAAAACTAAATTGCTCTGGGAAAAAAAAGTACTCTTTAAAAATATTGAAGAAAATCAAAGGGTACAGAAGCTTTAATTCTGATTCTATTAAGAAAATGTCTAGACTGTGAAACGAGCAATATAGGAAAATTTATCCTTATTTGTCTAAAGCAATGTTGTATGAGAATGCAGGTTGGATCCTGAATAGAATGGAGAGAGGTTGCTCATTTATACCATGCTTAAACTGTAATTTATACCATGTTAATTTACACCATGTTAACTGTAAAGCCCCTCCTTACCTTGTGAACTAACCAAATAAGCCTTTGTTGGATTTCATCTGCTACTCATAATTAGCCAAATACAACCCTAGACAATACTATTATCCTTGAAGTGGCAATTACAAAGTGATCTATCCAGTGTGATGGCAAAAATTTCACAATCTTCACTTCTTTTATTTTCAAGTATTAAAAAAAATGCTAACAACAAATAGGGAATTGGAGACACAAAGAATTAGCTCAAGTCCCAAAGCAAAATGTAGAGACAAGAAATGAGCTTAGCCTTTGTGCCTTTACACCCATATTTCTTTTTAAATGATTATACATTTATATATAAATATGTATTTATTATACATATAATACTCTATATTGCATGCTGGACAATAAATCAGAAGCTATTCTTACAATGTTAATGCTGTCTGAAGATTTAAAAGGTTAGAAACAAAGAGAGAGAGAGATAGAAAGAAGAGTAAAAGAAAGTAAAATTTAAAAAAGAAGAGAAAGAAAGTAAATATGAAAGACAATTTAAGAAGAACCAAACACCAGGAAGAACTGAGAAGACCAGGCACATCACACCATAATGCACATAGATTCTTAACACTAACTTTGGTTTCTATACATTGAAAGTTGGCAGTGTCCAATAAAACACATATATAAAAGGTGGCATAGTTGGAAACATAAAGAAAAAATCTATAAAATACATGTAGCTTATTAAACTCAAATATTTTTCTTACCACTGAGTAATATAATTATCATAGGAAATATTGTAAAGTTAATATTAAAATAAACTAGCTTTTCAGAATGAAAATCATTGTAACTCACTATTTATGTTTCTCAAGTAATTTAAAATCTTAAGCATAATATGAAAATTATTGCCATGAATTTATTTTCCTAAATCTAGAGTATAAAATGAAACAGCATTTGAGCCCTTATTAAGTGATAAATGAAATTTTGCTTTAGGAAGTACATGCATTTTGAAAAAATATCTGAATTATTTAAAATTTTTGCTTGTTCAAATTGGACTTTTAATGATTAAAGGTATAATCCCAAATTAATAAACATAAACTACAATGTTCTATGAATGTGAAGTAATAATTAATAGTAAGTCATTTGGATATTGGCTAATTTTTAATATATAATCACACATGAACTGAACAAATACAAATTTGTATTAAGCATGGCTATTTTAGATACATACTTGGAGAAAATATAATTTCTTAGAGATGTGTAATACAAGAATATCATTAAAGAATTTAATGATAGAAACTATCTGAAAAGTTTTAATTGCAAAACCCAAGGTTACTTTTTTCAGAATTCAAATAATAAGCTTAGGAAAGTGGCAAGTTTTTAACACAAAGAAGCAGTGTCCTGACTTTGAAGTGCTATGCACTACATCCTGCAGATGGATTTTTACCCTTACTGTGACATTGAATAAATGCACGTGCCATATCATGAAGAAGCACTCCTCAATGATAATCTAAGCTAAGTGCATGACAACCTACCATCAGCAGAGGGCTGCAACATATGCTACATGAAGTACATGTCAAAATGAAAGCAATCGTTAATTAATTCCACATCACAGTGCTTAAAATGATGCATCAACTTTCAGCTCTCACTGTGATGTTATGAGATGCTGCACAATTTTTAATCTAACAAGTTAATCTACTATTGTTTCTGTTCGCCCTAAGACAAAAAAGTACTGCTATGAGTAATAGATATCACCAGTAATGAGCAGCCAAAGTGTCAGTATTTTTGAAATCTAATTTCCACAGAGTGGTAGATAGAGGCCAAGGTGACATCTCGTGCCTGGTGTTTTGTGTTTTAAGAAAAAAGTATGAGCTTAGGTAGTGTAAGTTTGTTACAGTGCGGTAAACAATGTTAGCATGGAATTAGATAAAAACAAAAGTAGTCAAGGACTCTGCTTGCAAAACGGTCAGAAATGTCACAGACCTGTGGAGAACGTCCATTAACAGCCACCTAAATAGTAGAAAACAATCTCATCTGAAACCACGGGAGGGATACTGAGAAATTTTGTTTTATGGATTGTGAATTTTGTTTTGCCAAAAGCCATTCTCTGAAGAGGAGGAGGTAATAGTTGACAAAGAAAGAAAAAGCAGCTGTCTTATGCTGGAGAAGAACTTCTCCATAGTAATGAGAAAGTACATTATTTTGAAAGATGGGATTTGCTCTTTTGGAGTCTCTTCAACAAACCGTGTACAAGTGGACCAGAAGAATGTCCTAGATGAAGCATGTAATTTTTGTTTAAGGGCAGTCATATTTTAGCTTAAACAGATTGCATCGAAAATGTGTCACCAAGAGTGATTATTCAACTGAAATATCACTGTTCCCACCTCAACCCTTTGCTGTCTTCACACAAGAAACCACCATTTTAAATCCTAAATTCATCCTATATAAACATATCAGTGCCATGCTACATGTAGTTTCAAAGTTATACGATTCTGCAGTTGGCCAATGTTGCCCACTTGAAAGAGACATAAGCAGTGACACATCAAAGGTAGATTCTAGACCAATTTAAATCAGTTCATGTAAATAGAGTGAGGTAGAAAATTCAGATATTATAAAAATGTTCAGAATAACCGTATTTTCCAGTACAGGTAGAACAAGACAATTCCTTACCAATTCACTCATTCATAAGTACACAAACTCAGTTCATGTGCAGACTACATGCACTAAATAGCAATAGCAAGAGGTTTTAGGGAAAGTGATTACTAGAAATATACATAAAATATGGTTGGATTTTCTTCTTAGTAATTGCTCTCACTTATAGAATTTAAGCTATCTGTATACCACCACTAATGATAATCTCCACAAAATGGAAAATGACATCAGTAATTTAACATATTGTATAACATAAATATCTAAGAGTGAATGCTTGACAGCTTGGAGTACATTTTTATTTCTTTTATTTTACTTATTATTTTGGCATTATTTCTTTCCTGCAGAGTTTCAAAACTTGCCTTCCTAAGCATTTAATTTAACATACAAAATAACCAAGGTGTTAAGATCATGGAATGAGGCAGTCACTATTCCAACTCATACATCTATCTAAGCACCCACCATCTTTCTAAGCATTTTTTAAAAAGGAGTTCAAATATAGGGGGAAGCAGAGATGAGTTTAAGAGAGAGAAAAACACGTACCTTTATTTCTCTCTCTTTCTCCCCCTCCTCTCTCTCTCTCTCTCTCTCTCTCTCTCTCTCTCTCTCTCTCTCTCTCTCTCTCTCTCTCTGTGATGAAATGGGACAGATCACCAGAGTTGAAGAGATCTCAATGTCTGATCACCAACACGTTCAAGTGAATGGTTCAGATGTATTCTGTCTACAGAGGCATTCACTGGTCCATTATTACAACTGGCTCTGAAGGCATATGGTGTCTTTGTAAATTTCACTGCTCCTCTTCCCAAGCAGCACATGAGCAGCCAAGATTATAGATA
The DNA here is from genome assembly GCF_949786415.1 of Peromyscus eremicus. Lineage (NCBI taxonomy): Eukaryota > Metazoa > Chordata > Mammalia > Rodentia > Cricetidae > Peromyscus > Peromyscus eremicus. The sequence goes on from NC_081431.1 coordinate 49,164,123, forward strand.
TCCACACAAAAGACAGCCAGAACTTCTCCTTTCGGCTTTGCTTTGTTGCCTGCTGATGTGCCACCAGTTACAGATATTAATATTCACACACTCCAGAAACCCTTATTGAACACTTGTTATAAGACATACAATGAGCGAATTTCTAAGGGAATCAAAATGAATAGCATGCATAGGGTACCTGTTCTTTGTAAAGTACAGTTTAGCAACAGAGAGAAAATTAAACAAGCCCAAGAGATATATCCTTCTAAAAAAAGAGGGCAGAGTTCAAGGAAGAATACATCCAGCTCCAAGGCAGAGATGGAGAGCTCAGATAAAGCTTTGTAAAATAGCATCAAAGATTCTGTGTGCTGGGGTAAGAAGCAAGGTATTGAAGGGTTTAAGCACTAGGGTAACATCGTCAAAATTTTGTGCTAGGAAGGTAAATGTCTATAATGTTGAAATGTGTTTAAAATCAACCAAATTTCTGCTTCTAGATGTTAACTAAACTGTTTATTTACAATCACAAACACAGGAATAGTCACCAAAATGTTGTATTTCTTTGACATATGAGCTATGAATTCCTCCAGAGTAAATGTTTACACATAGCTGTGGGAGACAGGGCTACAGAAACACAAAACAAAACCAAGCTGGAAGTGTGTTTTGCAATCTGGAACCCCTAACAAGTCGTTTACAACCCTAAAAGTGGCTACATTTATGGTTAGCATAAATAAAAAGCACCTTGAGTTCATAATCTGCTATGGTGTGAGTGTAGTTTGAGCGTCTGCCAGTGGCCTGATGTGAGTGAAGGCTTCCTCTGAGGAGAAATGTTACTGGGAGGTGGTGAAACACTCGAGATGGATTTATGAAAAGGCCTTTGGGTCACTGGGGAATGCCCTAAGGGGAGACTGTGGGTCACCAGCTTCTCTTTTACTTCCTGTTTGTCAAGATAAGCTCTTACACACACACACACACACACACACACACACACACACACACACACATACACACACACACCAACATAATATGCTGCCATTTGCCATTCTCATCAGAGACTAAGCCAACAGCATAATACCCTGGCATTAGCACCAAATATTGGATTTTGAAACTTCAAAATTGTTATCTAAATTTTTATGTGCGGCCCGTGTCAAATATTTCACCATACTGTTGTGAAACTCTATAATTCACTCTTTTTTTCCAATGTCATTGTTTTTTCCATTAAATATTGTGTCATAGTTTGACTAATGCTCTACAACTACTTCCTTACAAATGCCATCTATCCTGTCTCTAGACAATTCCCTTGTTCCTGTATTCTGAGAGAGTGAGGTCATGGGTGGGAAATAAATGAATGAATAAATAAAAACACTCTTTTAGGTATCATTCCAGCTAATCTCCAGAGTAGGTTCTCAGTGAGAACACCATGTATGTTTTAGAATGATTTAGCCCAACCAAGCTGTAGAAGAAAGAAGACACTCCTACCTGGTTGTTCTGGATCAAAATTCTTACTACTAGAAAGAAAATTCACCTCTAAACTTTCCTCCAGCTCAAAGTCTAAATGTGGGAGGAAGGGAAAGAGAATCCTGGTGGAAAAATCAACCGCATACTGCTAATTAGGTGTCTCCACTATGCTCCCAGGAAGCCCAGCTAGCCAATTAAGTCTAATTGCTGAACAGGAGGGCCTTTAGGGTCCACCCCTACAAAGCTCACAGCAGTAGCTGCAGGGACATCTTCACCCAGAGCAGGGCTTCAGCCACACACTACTCAAACTAATTTCAGTGACACTTTATTCTAATACACACAAGAGGAGAGAGGGCATATTCTACTTTTAACATGGTGCTATATTATTTAGGATTGATTTCTAATTAATTTTGTTCCCTGAATTTCAATATATTCCCAAGCCTTTGCTACTTGGGTTAGTTTGTGAAAATCAAGAGGAATGCTCGAAAAAAAATACACCTGAGGGAAAAGATGAGTGTAAAATTGTCATTAGAAAATCTAAGATGTACAATTTAATGCAAATCAGAACTCACTATATAATTTTTAGATTGCACACTAAAAAATTTACCCTTTGTCTCTAATTGAGAAAATATTCTAGAAATGTCAGTTGTAGGAATCCTTTTCCTTGTTTAGTACTTTTCAGCATTCTTATAATTAAGGTTTATCAGTTTGTGTTTTTATCTAGCAATGATTGAAGTCATACTGCAACACTGAGCTTGCCTCTCATTTTCTGATTTATTTTAATACATTAGTAAGATGCTATGCCTCCCATTCACCATGACAGCTTTCTGCTGTGCCCGGGGACACGCCCCTCCACCTGACAAGCTTGTCCTACTTAGTTTCCAAAATTTGCATTTAAAATGAATTAATGCTGGATTTCATTCTTATTCAAGGCCTTCTGCAAAAGGGTTTACATCCAGGTTGCTGCTGGAGTGTGAAAATTTTCCATACTGCATTCATTAGTCATAGAAACAAGCAAATAGGACTTATAGGAAATGACTGAGTCCAGGGGCTATTAGTTTTCCTTTCTGGCAGCATTATTCATTGCTCAACTTCTTTCCACATTCCTTTAGTCCTAGGAACATAAATGATAGGCAAAAAAATTACTAGATGTAATTAAATAATTACTGTCTTTCAAGAAAAAAAATAAGTAAAGTGGATAGAGGAGAGTGTGTCTTGCAGCAAATGCAGGGGAAATGAGAAGGAGGGAGAAAGCCAGAGAGAGAGAGAGAGAGAGAGAGAGAGAGAGAGAGAGAGAGAGAGAGAGAGAGAACTAATGACTAGACAAAAATGGTTACAAACAGGAAGACAATTCAAAGAGAAAGATACCTTACATAAGGTCTGTACAAGTAACAAATGTAAGGAATAGAATATAGTATATTTTGCCTCTTTTTGTAAATTTTTCCACTATGATCTAACTTAATATCATATTCATATATCTCACAATTTGACAGTCTTCTCTATGATGATGAAGTTAATCCTATGGTTATGATTCTCTAAAATTACATTTCAAAAGAAATTTAGGCAAAAAGAAGGTGAGATCATAAAAGGCATTTTCAATCAGATACTTTCTAGTTATGGATCAAAATGATCATCAGTAAACTCAGAGAACAACTACAAACCTGTAATATAGATTTAGAAATTACTTTTACAAAAAAGCAGTGTCTTCACATGGGCTTGCAAATTAACAAAAGTAGGTGAAGTACCTGGCGTACTCGCCCTGGTTTTGTGTCTGTCTCCTTTACTTTGGGTCAGATCTTGGCTAAACTCTGCACACAGGCATTTTAATCATTCAAGGAGTGCTTGTCTAAAACTGATGATACCTAACCTATCTCATCCCACTTCAAGGCTGAAGGCACAAAGATAACAGTATCTAGCTTATTGAACTGTCAGCTTTTAAAATGTCCTGTTCAAGACCCCATAAAAGCCCCTAGAAGTTTCTCCTCATTGTTCTAAACCTCGGTCCCCTTGAATTCTAAGAACAGTAGAGGCTGGGAAGATCATTCATTGATAAAGTAACCTGTAGACAGAAGCATTCATCTCGAAGGAACTAGATGGTTCTCTCAGGTAATTAGGACTTCTCTAGAGGCAACTTGCAAGGACCACAACTCAGACAATTACCACCTACAGTTTGATCAAGACTGATAAATAAGGACGTGCTTAACCTGCCCCAGGTCTTCACAGCTAAAACATTTGGCAGTATTCTGAATGCAGACCAAAACACTTAATCTCCATATTCTCTAAATAGCCATGTTGATTAAAATTCTTTCCTCCATTTCTGGATTGCTTCTGATTGCCTTCTGCGAGGCCAGTGGCCAAAACTGATATATTAGAGCTTTCAGAGTCAGGTCTCTGGCCTAGAACTCCAGTTACATTGTCTTTAAAGTAAATAAATATAGAGCTGGAGAGATGGCTCAGTGGTTAAAAGCCCTTGATGCTCTTCCAGAGGACAAAGGTTTGGTTTCCAACCCCCTCTCTGCCTCTGCAGAAGAGATACCAGACAGGTAAATGGTGCACAGACATATATACAAGCAAACATTTATACACATGAATAAAAATAGTAAATCTTTTAAAAATAGAACAAAATAATAAAAAATGAAAATAGGTATTTTTCTACTACAGAAATTGATTATATTAGGAAGCTTCCAGAATATTGAAAAATGTGAAGAATAAGGCTACATCTTTCTCATAACTTTATTCAAGTATTGTATTAGGTTACCATGGTAAAAAGCACTACTGATTAAATGGCAAAATAAATTTTTTATTTCACGGTTCTCTCAAGTAGAAATATGAAACTAAAATGTTTGTAGGGTCTGTTTCTCCTTAGGTAATCAAAGGAAAGCCCTCCTCCAGGTCATTCTCTGGCTAGAAATATTCCTTTGTATGGTATATCATGTTCTGTTCAAATATACACCTCATTTGAAATCCCCCTTTTTATATGGGCATAGGACAGACTAAATTAAAGACCCTGAATTCCATTATGACATTAACTGATCACATCTTCAACAGTCCTATTTCCAGATAAGGTCACATTCTAAGAGACTATGGGTCAACGCTTCAAACTGTAGATTTGTGGAAATATAGAATTTAATATATAATGCTTATAAGTCACTACTAAAGGTAAAAACGTGTATATGGATAAACAATATTTATGAAACATCTTCATTTTCATCTTGCTTGAGTGGGAAAAATCAAATTCCTGGATTCTTTAATTCATAAAAACTAGCCAAAACTACATACAAATAAGAAAATTTAAATTAACAACACCATGAATTTATTATCATAGAAAATAAAATTCTGCCAAAGCCAAAATATTATTTAGAATTAAAACAAGCATTTGAAGGCTAACATACTATTCCTTTTGGTTTCATCATATACCATGGATAAGTCCACTATTATTCCAGGTTTCTCTGTTTGAAGTGAAGTGGAACATCTGTTTGGAAAGCTCATTGTCTAAATATGAGTCCAATAAATAAGGAAGACAACAGTGTAAAGAGTATCTTAGTGTAAAGTATTAGAGCTAGAATAAAAGTTTTTCTGAGAATCAATATATGAAAGCAGAAGACTCAAATGAAGAAAGTATTTCTTTCTCTGGAAAAAGAGAATTATTAACTATAAAAAGTATTAGAGTCCCAAGACAATAAAGAGAACTTTAAAAAATCTCAAATTAGCAGATAAAAGGAGCCAGCATGGCTTCTATGACTAAGGCAAAACAGTCAAGAATGAGGCTGAAACTAGAGCCTGTAGCTAGTTCTCATCTTTTGCTTTAAAAAAAATCACTTAGGTGTCCCATCAGTAGACCTTGGCATTCTGAGGAAACCAAGTTGACTATTCAACAGGAGATATCTCACCAGAACTGTTGTATACAAAATGATGCAAGCAAGATCATGCTCCTCTGGGTATCAGCATACCTATGTGTATGTTGATAGCACAAATTGGATTCAATAAGTTATTTTTAAAGGTAAGTGAATTCGAGAGTGAATGGAAGTATGATGATGGGTCTTAGAGGAGTTGGGGAAGAAGTAAGAGGAGAATATAATCAAAATACATTATATGTATTATTAAATTCTTAAAGAACTAATTAAAATTTTCTATTTTAAAAAAATCAACAATAAATATCTAGAAAACAACCCCAAAGAAATGGATACATAGGACTTATTTGAGAAAGAATTCAAGCAATCTTCCTGATTCTACAAGAGAGCACAAATAGATAGGCAAGTAAAATATATAAAAGCTACACAACAACAAAGCGAGACTCACAAGACATGGAACTAACTATTAAATGCACAAGACAAGGTGATTTGATTAAGGACCTCCAAAGTTTCCAAACAGAAATCCTAGATCTAAAAAGAAATACAATTATAAAATTTAAAGTAACCCAGATACAATCAGCAACATCCTCCAACAACCAGAAGAAAGAATCTATGAGCTCAAAGATAGTTAAGACTATGGACCAGAGAAATAAAAGGGAAAATAATAAAGAAAAATGAAGATACCTAAAACATTTATAGAACCCCATGAACTTGGCTAAAATGAACATTGTGAGATTCCCAAAATAGAAAAAGTGAGGATAAAAATGGAGTAGAGAGCTTATTGGAAAAGACAACGACCCAAATTTCCCAACTCTGAGAAAGAAAATAGACCATCAAACTTAAGCTCAAAGCATCCCAACCAGAATTAAGATAAAGAAGTTCCCATATTCACATACATTATTCAAACTCCTGAAATTCAAAAATCAAAAACAAATTGAAAGTATCAAGAGCAAGGCAACTTAACTGTTACCCAGGAACATGAACAAAAGAAGGGCTCTTCTTACATCAGATGAAATATAATTTGATTCAAAACTGTCACATAAAGCAAGATGATACATAATGATGAAGTGTCAGATCACTAGGAAAAGTATACTATGTTGAACTCTAGCTGGAAACAAAATATCATATTTAAAACCTGATAGAATTGAGAGGATTAATAAACCTGACATAATAATATGGGAAGATTGCAGTATCTCTCATTCAATAACCAATAAATGGGCCAGATAGAAGATCAGTAAATAATAAAGAAGTGAATGAGGAGTACTATAGAACAACCAGACCCAAGTACATAAAGATGTTTTCTAAGATACCACAGACCACACGACAAATACTAATACATTTATGAAGAGATAAATACTATGAAGCATCTTTTCGGTCTTTAATGAAATGAGCTGGAAATCAGTAGCAAAAGGAAATCACCAAAACTGATAAATAAGTGTATACTAAAAAATGTAATGAATAATAAATCCTAGATTTTAAAAATGTCTTGAGACACATGAAAATGCAGCACTCCAAGCTTAGAGTAGGCAGCAGAAGCACACAGGGAAATTTACAGCAGGGAATGCTCGCACCTAAAAACAAATCTCAAACAACCACGTGACCTTAAACCTTAAGGAAATGAGAAAAACCAAACAAGGTTAGAAGAAAGAAGCACTCTGGCCAGAGGAAATCTGACCCATAAGCTCTGAACCAAAAGACGATGACATGTAGCCCAGAGCCAACCAAGAAATGCCACAGTAGCTAGGAGGAACGCCCGCCAAAATTCTACATATATAAACCTCAGCCCTTTGTATAATAAATGAGAGCTTGCATGCAGTTCCCAGAATCTATGCCATTGATTCTGCATCTGCTCACCCCCTTCTTCCCAGGATCAGAGACAGCAGGATCCCAGCTGAAGAGTCAGCAACATAGAGTCACAAACTAGGTGGGGAATGATGGATCTCCCAAGGAAGGGGAAATAGAATAGATAGTTATGGCTGGATTAGGAGGCAGGGTTCAGCTAGAAAGGGAGAATCAAACGGGAAAGGAGGTGTTGAGAAAGGAACAGCTAAAATTACTGAAACCAAATATAGTAGAAGCTTCTTAAAATATATGAATATATGAAAGATATCTAAATGGAAGCTACAAAGAATAGGGAAGACAGATTCCCAAATGGATATCTCTTATCACTGAATGAAAAAGCCTCTAGTTCAAAGAATGGGTTTCATTTAACTGTGAAAACCCTAAAACAACCCAGATTATTGCCAAAGCTAATCACTGCTCTCCACAAACTTATGTTAAGGCCCTATTGCTCAAGGCAACACCTACACATCTCACTGAACATAGAGAACTGGAGCTGATGCCTACCTAAAGCCTTCACACATGCTGACTGTTGTTCATGTTATTGGAAAGTACTGTGTATGGTACCAAGAGAAAAGCATAAACACCAACCCAGCTGCAAAATCTTCTATCTAAAATGCTGACTTGCCTACAAGATGGGCTAGTACAATAGTGGCACAACACGTGTGGGCATAACCAACCAATATCTGACTGTGTTTAAAGAACAATCCATTAGATGGAACCCATCCCTGACACTGCTATGTTGACCAAGAACCTGAGACTAGATAGCCTAAGGACCTAGGGGAAAACCAAATATTATTGTTCTGCTAAAGGAAAATAGCCATAAAATGATTCCTAATAATCTTCTATTATACTCATAAATCAGTGCCTTGCTTAGCCATCATCTAAGAATCTTCTCTTGTCATACATGAGAACAAATACAGAGACCTACAGCCAGACATCATGCAGCAAGTGAGAAAAAAACTGGAACACTCAGCCCTCAATTGCTGTGGGATGTTCTGTATGGCAAATGTGTTGCTCTGATTGGTTAGTAAATAAAACACTGATTGGTCAGTAGTCAAGCAGGAGAAAGTATAGGCGGGACAAGGAGGAGAATAAAGCTGGGAAGTGGAAGGCTGAGTCAGAGACACTGCCAGCTGCCATGATGACAAACAGCATGTGAAGATGCCGGTAAGCCACGAGCCACGTGGCAAGGTATAGATTTATAGAAATGGATTAATTTAAGCTGTAAGAACAGTTAGCAAGAAGCCTGGTACGGCCATACAGTTTGTAAGCAATATAAATCTCTGTGTTTACTTGGTTGGGTCTGAGCGGCTGTGGGACTGGCAGGTGAGAGAGATTTGTCCTGTGGGCCAGGCAGGAAAACTCTAGCTACACTCAATGGGATGTTTATCAAATGTCTCCCCTCAAGATTTAAGAAACCCTGTGGAAGCAGAATGAGAAGAGTATAGGATCCAGAGGGGATGGAGGATACCAAGCAAACAAGGCCTTCTAAACACAGCAGGACCAATACACATATGAACTCAGAGAGACCATGGCAACATATACAGGGTCTGCGTTAGTCTGGGTCAGATGGGATCCCAGCATTAAGATAAGTGTACACAAGCCTAACCTAGAAGCTATCTCCAATTGATAACCTCTTGCAATGGAAAAATTAGTTTTCTACAATAGAGTCTCACTTTAGGTATATAAACTACTCTTAAGATCAGGTCCCATGCTCATCACTAGATGGGTGGCTAACACAAAATGAACTCAGTGGCATTTTCAGGGCATCTTTTAATCTTATGGATCATTTGCATATATATTATGGTTTCTAGTTCTGTGTTTTTATGAGATTTCTCTGCATACAAATGTGTGTATCTCTGTATCTATGTGTTTCTTGTATCTTTTTCTTTTTTGCTCTTTTTCTTTTGTTTCTTCAATTTTGCTATTCTTATGTGTTATTTTATCCTTTTTTTTAATTTTTAGCTACCCATATATCTTAAAAAGAAAGAAAACGGGTATGTGTATTGGATGGGAGTGGATGTGGAGAGAATATGGAAGGAGCTGGGAAGGGGAAACTGTAATCAGAATATAATGTATGAAAAAAATATATTTAACAACAGAAAAAAGCATATTACTAAAAAAAACAGGATGCGAAATAAGTAAAAGTTAATAAGATCACATTAACAGAATAAAAGTCCAAAAAAATCACCTCATTCATTTAGACAAAGTGCTTTGTAACCATAAATACCTATTAAAGATTTAAAAATTCCCCACAGTAAAGTACAAAAGGGAATTAACATATTATGTGCCATATATTAAAAAATCTACATCTAACATCATCCTCAAAAGTGAGAAACTGAAAGCTTTTCCTAAAGGATGCCATTTGCAGGAAAACAGATAGCATTGATAATCACCATCACAGTTGAAACAAGCCAAATTCACAAAAACTAGCTTGACTTGTTTGTCATGCATGTGGAACCAAAATACATATGGTAGGAGAGCAGAAGGAGAAATAGGAAGAGGTAGGATGAGGAAGGGGAGAGAGCTTAATGGGGTGAATATAGTCAAAGTCCATGACATGCTTGAATAAAAATATCATGAAATGACTAGACCAGCAGGTAATTCTTCACTGACAGGGTACTAAGCAGAAAGAGAAGGAGTGAGAAGATATAAAAGATAGGAAATCTGGCTTCAGGAGGTCTTGCACAAGCTATTTCTTATGCCAAGCAAGCTTAGTTAGAAGTACAGCATCTTGTATACAGTTCTCAAAGGAAAAAAAAAATGGGACTAAGTTGGTAGAAAACTATCATACAAAGGAACGAACTCATCAGGAAGCTAGCTAATCAAGCAATGTTGCACAAAAGGAACACAGGCCATCTCAAGTGTACCACAGACCGAAGACACAGTGGTCTAGAGACTGATAACCATAGCTCTTTCTGTCAGCAAGTGTTGAGTTCTCAGGATGAAGCCCCTGCTCCCTGCAAGGTCCTTGGCTCCAGGCTATTACTGGACTTGCTGAGCATATCCCTGGTTTTAGACAAGGAACAATGTCCTTTCTTTAGACATCATGGCTTCAGGAAAAGCCTTGGATCATCCTGGCTCATAACAATGAAACCCATCACTTTGCACAATTTATATTCTCTAATTAAAAACAAACTTTTCAAAAACATAACAAGGCAGGAACATATAATTACCACTGCCATTCAACAGAATAGAAGTCTCATTCAGATCAATTAGACAATAAGAATAAATAAAAGACATCTAAATTAGAAAAGAAGTAAATGTTCTGTGTCCACAAATGGCATGTTCTCACATCACATGTAGAAAATCATAACGGTCTTACACACACACACACACACACACACACACACACAACTAGAGCAATAGCCAAAGATTTCAGTAAAATTTCCCATATACAAATTCAACATGTAAAAAAAAAAAAAAACTCTATTCCTTCACTCTAAGAAAGCAACTGAGAAAAAAATTAAAAATCTCTTTTATATGCCATCAAAATGAATAATCTATTTAACCTAAGTGGGGAAAAAAATCTTATACACTGTAAAACATAAGCTATCACTAGAGAAATAGTGTACAAAACAACAAAATTAACTCTGTTAGTGTATTAGAAAGCATGGTGTTGTTTAAATGTCTGTGTTCTCCTAAAAGGCCTTTAGATCAAGGCAATTATCAGCAAAACCACTGTTAAAGGCATATTTTTCAGCAGTAGGAGAAATGCCTAAAATTCATATATATGATCTCAAAAGATCTTGTATAGCCAAAATAATCCTGAGAGATAAAAGTAAAAGTAGAAGCTGTACACTTCCTGATAGTAAACTAAGTGAAAAACTGTAAAAATCAAAATAATATAACACTGACATAAAGACATACTGACCAACTGATTCAAGTAGAATACTCAGGAATAAATTTTGACATATATGGTCAAATGATAGATGGTTATGATGCCAAAGCTACAGAAATAGTCAACACTCATAGGAAAAGATGCTTAGCAACACTCAACATTGAGAAAATGCAAGACCACACTGCAATGAAATAGTAATACCCCCCTCTTAGGATGACATGCTGGGAAACGACAAAAATAAACCAAGCCAACATAGAAAAGGTTGAGTACGGGGATGAATATGATTAAAACACACTGTACACAATCCTCAAAGAATAAATTAAAAAACATTATTAAGGAAATAAAAATAATAGAAAATAATAAATGCTGGCAAATATACGGAGACATTACAAGCCATGTGCATGTTCAGTGGAAGTGTAACATGAAATGTATGCTATGGCCCAAAGTGTAGAGGTTTTCTGAATAATAAAAAGCAGAACAATCACATAATCTAATAGTCTCATAAGTGGATATATAACCAGTACGAGCAAAACGCAGGATCGCAAAGAGCTTTGTGCTCACCCGTGTTCTCATTGGTATTATTCAAAATAGCTGAGGAGTGCAAGTGATGTAACTGTTTATTATCAGATAAGAAGGTAAAGAAAACGTGATGTAAGCATGTACTAAAATACTATTCAATCTCAAGAAGAAAGGGAATCTTGTCATAAGCTGCAACATGGATGAACTTCAACGGCATTATTCTATGTGACAAAGGCCACAGGGTACTGTTTGTAAGGTATCTGAAAAGGTGAGTTATTAAAAAGAGAAAGTAGGATGCTGATTTACAAGAGCTGACGGGAAGGGTGAACAAGGAACGGGTCAATGGAGTATGGTTTTAGTTTTTCCAGATGGAAAGAATTCTAGTGATGAACCACCTGAAATCATGAGCATATGTTTAATACTCCTTTCTTACACGTTTTAAAACATTTTTTAGGTAGCAAATTTTGTCATTGTCCTCATTTGGTTTCCTTTATTGTGATAAACATTCTGACCAAAAGACACTTGGAGAAGAAAAGGTTGATTCCTACAGTCCACCACTGAAGAAAGACAGGGCAGGAACCCAAGCAGATGCCAAGGCAAAAATCATAAAGGAAAATCATTTACAGGCTTGTTCCCTCTGGTGAGGGTTCAGCCAGCTTGCATTTACAGCCCTGGACTCTGCTTAGAGATATCACTGCCACAGAAGCTGGGACCTTCTACATCCAGTAATAAAGAAAATGCTCTACCGATATGCCCAGTGGCCAATCTGATGGAGGCAACCCACCAAATAAGAGTCCTTCAGATAACTGTGGGCTATGTCAAGGTGACAGCTGAAGCTAACTAAATAAAAATAAATAGATAAAAAGTTACAGAAACAAAATGAAGTGGCCTAATAGCATTGAGTGACCATATAGTCATTCAACTAATTCAGAATGTGATTAATTTTTTTAGATATTTGTATAATTATTTTAATTATATATATATGTATGTGTGTGTGTGTGTGTGTGTGTGTGTGTGTGTGTATCTATGTGTATGTGCATGTGAGCACAGGTAGCTATAGGAATCAGAAAGAGGGTGGAAGGCAACCTGGAAGCTGGAGTTGCAGGCTGCTGTGAGCCACCACTCATTAGTTCTAGGAAACAAACCTAAGGCTGAAGACAAGGCCCTGTTAGGTAAAGTGCTTGCTGTGAAAGCATGAAGACATAAATTCAATCACCAGCACTCATGTAAAATGTTAGAAATGGTGGAGCATGCCAGCACTGAGAAGACCATGACAGGTTGATCCTGAGGGGTTACTGGACTGTCAGTACAGTCAAAACATTGAGCAACAAGTTCAGAGATAAACTTTTTCTCAAAAAATAAGGAGAAGAGATCGAGGAAGATATTCAGATGTTGGCTTCTGGCTTCGACAAGCACCTGCACCTTCACATAAAATAACACACACACACACACACACACACACACACACACACACACCACACACACACACACACACACACACACAAAATGAGTGAACATGTATGTGCACATTTAAAAACTCCCATAGACCCAAAGTCCTCATAGACTATTTCTAGAATAATATGAAAAGTAAATAAAGAGAAGTGGAGGGATGCCCTACATTCCAATTTGTAAACCAATGTGATTAATTCATAGCTGATATATGAAGAGTAAATATGTAGAAGAACTGAATAGCCAGGCATCCAGGAGGACACATTTGAGAGGTTACAGGCTTCTGTAAATAGCCCTGACTTTGTTTTCAACTTTAGCATCACCACATTCCTATATTCTTCTCCTAGTGAAGGAGAACTTCGTGTAAAGTAACAACCTTATTTTATAAAGAAGCCACAATGAATAAAGCCACTTCTAATAATAAGAAATCAGGCTGCAGTCAGATTAAATCTCCACAATGACTAAAGCTTTCCAAATACTGAGCAGTTTGTAATAGCTTCTGTTTCTCCTTGTCATGTCGTGACCCTCAATTTTGAAATATACAAAATGGTTATATATTTACTTCATAATTCCCAGAAATTGGAATTCAATATATGAAATAACATACTATTATTGTCAAAAAAGTTGTCCTTCAGAGTTGCCATAACTTAAGGATGCTATTATTTTAACACCAAACCTGTTATACAGAAGAAATTATTCATTTCCTTTATGTGTGTTTTATCAAGCCCATGTTTCCAACCCTGGCTATAACTGCTATTGAGGAAAGATATTAATATAAAACAACGTTTGTTCCTAAAGAGAACTATCCAAATGACCAACACAAAAGCTATTGAAGTCAAGTCAGTTATTCAGTTAATATTAGACATGTAATATTGTATCTTATAATTAAATTATATTACCATATAAAATAAAAGAATGGTCATAAACATAAAGAGAAGATTTAGCAGCCATCTAAAAGATAAATGTCTTCATAAAACAGTTATAATTTATATAAGGACAATAATGTCCCCCAACTAATGTTAAAATGCTAGCATTATAGCACATTTATGCTTGAGATAGTTCAGATGGTTATTATAAATTACTGTAAATGCTATTAAGCATTCATTTATTTGACCCAAGTAATTAGATTTTTCCTAAAACAATGAACCAGGAATTCTACAGTATAGTAGAACCAATAGTTCCACATTGACTATAGTCAGTGACTATCTACCATATTCTTCAAACACACAAAAGGGGTAATGCCAACTATTCCTCACCACAAAAGTGATCATTGTAATAGTGTATCTGTTAAATATGTTTATTGATTCCTCTATATATACTTAAAATTATCTTGTTGTAGATAATATATATAATTTTGTCTTTCCATGAAAAAAAATTAAAAATGGGGCTGGGGATGTAGAATCAGTGGTAGAGAACTTTATTGTCACCCATTAAACTCTGGATTTGATCCTCAACATTTTAATAAATAAATAAGGTAAATCTAGAGGAAAAACTAAGTTTAAAAGATGGTAATTTAGATTTTTGCCTCTTCTCCTCCATACAATATACAAAGCAACAGTAGCCAATACTAAGGTAAGCTGGTATTAGTAAATACATATTCGGGTGCATATGTTACAGTAGACTAATGTTATTTGAGAAGTTTGAAATATTGGGAATATTAAAGTCCAGTTAATAATAGCAAAGTTACAAAATCAATAGACTAAAGAATTAAGAAGTGTACTTAAACATGGGCTTCACTAGAAGCAGTATTTTTTTTAGTAAACAAATAATCCTAACCTTTTGATCCAAGACATAGTTTAGACACAGAAACACCTACTGATGATTTTTATTCCTACTGTGCTATTAGATAAACATCAAATAACAGGACTTTTAAAAGAATCCTAGTATCATGCAAGCATCCACTGAATGACAACCCAGGGCTTTAGGAATCTGCTTTCCCAGTGCAAGTGAATGTGGACGATACTACAGGGACAGTCACAGACTTAGCACTCTGATACTTTAAAGAGAGAAGTGAAAAAAGAAACCACCCTGAAGTTGGCTTTCAAGCTAGCCAAAATCATCATGTGTCAAGCTAGAAAAATGGGGGACATGCAAGTAAATTATTAGTGAGACGGTTCAAGATGAACTTCTCATTATAAAGTGTCCCTGGGTTATAGCTTGGTCCTAAGGGAAATCAGTTTTAAGGTTGGTGACCCAGAAAGCCTTGACACTGATTTCAGCTTTACTTGACCCTAGACCCTAGGTCTCCGACCCACCTTTACTTAGAGCATTTACTTGAGAACATTAGTTGTAAAGATTTTCTTTGCCTCTTTGATCAGTTTTTTTTTTAAAGCTTCTAATAGGATTTATGACCCACAAAAGTCATTCTCAAGGACCCAGGAGTCATCTTTCTGAAATGTGTTCATCAAGGAAGAGAGCATCCTTAACTGTTGTTCTACAAGGGGAGATAGGAATGTAACCTCAGTGGGCAAGCACTTTGGTCCAAAGTGTAAAACTATTTCCTGTTATAGAGATGGGAGAAAGTTGTTTTTTCTTTAAGGTCAGCAAACACAACCTGTGTTCCTCCACCTCCACTCTTAGCTCCCTCCTCTAATCCAGCATTTGCTTTTACAGTAGTTCTAAACATCCATACTAAGTCTATGTCCATTCCGTGTTGCTGCAAATAACATACGAGTAAAATCAAGTGTACCATGTTGACGCAATTTACATGTGTTAGCTGGTGAGTTTTGAAGACTGCCATCTCTCATACAGCGTGAATGCCTCTGAATTGTAGTGAAGGATGTGAGCAGATAAGACCAAAGGACAGAAAACAGTTCTGCTGCTGCTCCACACACTGATATTCTGAGGTTTTACTATCAATGCAAGCACAATGGCTGCAACACCAGCTCTAAATGAAGTGAAGTTGCATAGTTGCATAACATGGTGGATGCGCTGTTCCAGTTTGCTAAAGCCTCATGAGATAATGCACCATGGAACCTAGCATGTCCTGACATCGGGTCTCCACACTCCACCGTGGAAGAAGTACACTTTTCAAAGTAAACTTTTTAAGAAGGAACAAAAACTTAGAAGCCAATTCTTCTTTTATAAATATAGTTTTAAAAGCAATAATTCTAACCAGAGCATTTGAGTAACCACAACACCAGAGTCTCTAGATTCTCAAGGTCGATCAATGGCATGGGTGTTTTTCTTGCTTTTCCTCTTCTTATGCAGGTCACTAGAGCTTTTCAGATTAAACAGATAATACTGCTTACTTAATGCTAAGGGGCACAATAAAAGCAAGATTGCAAGTCTAGTACATTAGGGCTCAAAAGAATTACAAAGTAACTTTCAAATTGCAAGAGTTTCCCTAAAAACCAAACCAAGTTTATTAAAGTAAACTCCTACTTGTGATGAGACTGTCTGAGGGAAAAAAATAAATTGCTCTACTTTCCTTCTGAATAGGAAAAACTCATTTTATGTAAGGAACATTCCACGGAGTTTTATTTAACCGCATGCATCTGACTGAGTGTGTCTGAAGTACTTCAGCACCTCTTGGTATTCCATCCTTCTGAACTCATTTAGAATTCAGTGAAACATCACAGAGCATAATATATTCATTTAGTATCCATTTGGATGTCACACTTACTTCTATAGGTATTCAATTGTAATTCAACATTACTGGGCACTCAGGAGAAGCGTTAGCCTTAATTTCCTCAGTTGCCCCACTGTTAGAATCCATTCTCTGCATGCAAATCAGCACATTTACATGTACAATTTATTCTTGATCTGAGCTTTCTATTTTAAAAAGCTCTTTTTTTTCCTGATTATCACGTTTAAATGCAAATTGTTTCATACAGTGCTCGTCTGCTACAGTTGTATGGAAATCTTATGAAGCAAGAGATTCCATAGGTTAGGCATCTCTGCAAAAGAGTGTGTTATTTACATACATATATCTCCATTATGCCGAAATAATAAAAGCATACCTTTTACCACTTGTTTCTCAGTTAAACTAAACAAGCTCATGTTAAAACATAAATATCTACAGGAAATTAGTCCTAAATTTTGTGGAGTTTTGAGGAATGCTATCTTTCACTTAAAATGTGACCTCTCTATATTTTAGTTGACAGGAGCTGAGCAATAACACAAAGGGTCATAAAGTAGTTCTAGGAGTCTGGAGAATGCCTCTGTTCTCTGAACTTCAGGAGTTTTACTGCCAGCAGAGGAACTGAAAACTGTGAGTGAGAATAATGTTCCTGAAAATGTTCCAGCCAACTCTACACACAGAAGCAGAAAAGGTAATGTTAATCACAATTTCAGCCATTGCAACTGGTTAAGGGAAATCCACAGGAGAATAATAAAATATATACATATAAACATTTGCGTTTGTGCTAAAAAAAAAAATCTGTTATCTCAAATCAAAAGCTGCAACTACTTAAACTAAAATAATTTGTAGATAAGAATGAGTATGTTATATATGGCTAAGTAAGTATTTAAACCACTTGTTACTATTAATGAGTAAGTTATATATATAGCTAAATATTTAAATCACTTGTTACTATTAATACACAGCAATAATTACAACTAGCTGTAATTAAGGTATAAAATACATTCAAAAGCTAAATCTCACTGTCTCAGTTAGTTTTCCTTTACTATTGCTGTGATAAGATGCCATTATCAAGGCAACTTATAGAAAAAAAGAGTCTATTGAAGCTTGTAGTTTCAAAAGGTTAACATTGGTGGCCAGCACGGCATGGGGGCCTGGCAATAGGAAGGAAGTCACAGTGCTAGAGCAGTAGTTGAGAGCTCACAACTTGATCTATAAGCTAAGCATGAGGCCGAGAGAGATTGGGAAGGGCAAGAGTCTTTTGAAGCCTCAGAATCTGATCCTAGTGACATACCTCCTCCAACAAGGCCATACCTCCTAATCTTTCCCAAACAGTTCCATCAACTGGGGACAAAGCATTCAAATATATGAGCCAGTGAGAGCAATTGTCATTCAAACCACCATAGTTATATAAAATACTCCATTAAAGATGTAAGGTGACCTTTATGCCTTATATCAAAGAAAACAAAATACAACAGAGATTTGCTGTTAAATTAGTGATAAGTTCATTATGAATTAAAAAGAAATAAATTATAATTTCTGTTTTCTAGGTATTTTAAATATGTTAAGGTGTCTTAAGTTCTCGGATACAATGGATGCTGTCTTAGTTAGGGTTCTATTGCTGTGAAGAGACACCATGACCACAGTAACTTTTTCTTATTAAGAAAATTTTTATTCATTTTACATACAAACCATAAATCACCCTCTCATCCCTCTTCCTACACTCTCCATCCTTCCCCCCACACCGACCAACTCCCATTCACTTCTCCAAAAAGGTAAGGCCTCCCATAGGGAGTCAGCAAAGCCTGGTACATTCAACTGAGGCAGGTCCAATCCCCTCCCCCTGCATCAAGGCCACCACAGCAACTCTTATAAAGACAAACCTTTAATGGGGGTAGGGGCTTACATTTTCAGAGGTTTAGTCCATTATCATCATGGTGGGCAACACAGCTGCAGGAAGACATGGTACTGGAGAAATAGCTGAGAGTCTGACATCTTGCAAACAACAGGAAGTGAACTGTCTCACTGGGTATGGCTTAAGCATACATGAGCCTTCAAAGCCCACCTCCACAGTGACACACTTCCTCCAACAAAACCACATCGACTCTAGCAAAGCCACACCTCCTAACAGTGCCACTCCCTTTGGAGATCATTTTCTTTTAAACTACCAGAGATGCTTCTGAGAAAACAAAGTTTCTCAGATTCCAATGTATCATAAGTTATTGCAATTTAATGCATGAAAGGGATATTTATTTAAAATAGCATCTTTACATTTCCAAATTTTCAATTACAGGCATTCAACATTTTACATTTGTAATATTTCTTGTTAAGCAATATCAATAATATTTACAATAATATGTACAACTATCAGAAAAAGGACATTTCAATAAACTTTGGTTTTGGTTTTGATTTTGGTGTTTTGAGACAGGGTTTCTCTGTGTTCCCCTGGCTGTTCTGGAACTAGCTCTATAGACCAGGCCGGCCTTGAACTCACAGAAATTTGCTTGCCTCTGCCTCCCAAGTATAGGAATTAAAGGCATTCACAGTCACTGCTTGGTTAATGAACTTTTTTATTTTAATTTTTTATTTGAGAAATTTTTTTATTCATTTTTCATACCTACCGCAGATCCCCCTCTCATCCATCCTCCCACTTCCCCCTCCAGCCTTCCCCCAACCCCCCATCACCTCTTCCAAAAGTGTAAGGCCTCTTATGAGGAGTCAAAAAAACATAGATTTGTGTTGTAACACTCAAATTATCTCTTAATGGATGGGAAAAAATGTTCATCAGTTAAGAACACTTCCTCTTCTTTCAAAGGACCCAAGTTCAGTTCTTAGCACCCATATTGAGCACTTCACAATTGCATGTAATTTCATCTATAAAGGATCTGATGATCTCTTCTGGCCTCCATGGGCACCTTCACACTTGTGCACATACACACACACACACACACACACACACACACACACACACACACACACATATATATAAATAATAAAACAAATCATGAAAAAATAATAACAATAATAAGTCAATTTGGACATGAAGGATTTTAGACATTGAGATGATTAATACATCATACTAAAATTTTTAACTTTACCTTATATAATGCTATTGGCCTTATGTGCTATTTAAAATAACTCAAAATTGCCCCCCAGGTGACAAGGAAACAGTATTTCTCACAAGCAGGTATTAACCCCTTTTTAAATGAGATCAATTTGTTTCCCTGTATTTTGAAGAGATCAGTCTAGAAATACCACTATTCAAAAGAGTTTTTTGCTATAACAGAGGTGGCAGCTAAGTAATTCATCAACCATTTCCTCTCTTTTCTTTCTTCCCACCCTGTTTCCTAAGAGGGAAGCTATGGAATGACTCAGCCCTAATAGGCCTGAGAGCCAGCCAGCCCAAAACAGTAATGAGAGCCAACCTGGTAATAAGATTCTTCCAGAGAGCCAACCTTGGGTCTGCCTAAGTGTCTCAGCAACAGCAGCTGAGACAGGATCTGAGATGACCTGGACCAGTATGAAGCAGCCATGTCACACCAGCAGATGCATACTCATCAGAACTATCCTCCACATCCAAACCCCCTTTTTCCCCATTCCCCCCACTCCCTCACCCCAACCCTGGTGGGATGGAGGGTACATAAGGCTTGCCTCTTCCTAAATAAACTGAGTTTGTTGTTTCAACACCCTCCCAGAGTCTGTGTCTTTGACTCTGTGCCTACTCGCCCCTTCCTCCAAAGGGAACAGCACAGGACCCTGCCACAGGAATCCCTTGTGGCTAAGCAACAGATTGTCTGAAAACCCTCTATCCCTTCATCTTCTTTAGTTAGCAAAAGGCAGGAAGCTGAAAAGCAACCTAACTAGAGCTTAGACACCAAGAAGGAGCTTTCGGTGAAATTGTAGCACATCTCCATCAACAGAGACTTTGGCAGCTGTGCACAGTTGCTGGACATTGGATGCTTTTGTACTAATAGTCAAAAAATTAGAGGGAAGCATCTAGAAATATTCAACCTGTGTTCTCTGTATTCTCCTGTGGATAAGACTGAAGAGAATAGCAGTATTCAATTTACCCAGCCTACTATTTATTTATTTATTTATTTATTTCTACATATATTTTTCATTTATGTTGGTGAGACATGTTGACTAATTAAAAATGCCTAACAAACTTCCTTTAAGTGTTATTCATTTAATTTTCCCTGAAATCAATTGTGTTCCTCTGTAGTTTACAATTGATTTTAAATTGCAGTTTTACCTCATTTTTCTAGGAATTATGACATTAATTTTGCTTTCTGTAAATGAAGAATAGTTATACCTCTACGACTTTTACACAGTTTTTATCACTGTTTCGTCATCAAGTAAATTTCCATCTTTTGATTCTTCCATAAAGTTGCCATCTGTACTGGCTAGTTTTATGCCACCTTGACACAAGCTAGAGTTGTTTTGGAAAAGAGAACATCAGTTGACAAAATATTGCCACCAGATTGGCCTGTGGGCAAGTCTAAGTCTATGGGACATTTTCTCAATTAGTGGTTGATGTGGGAGAGCCCAGCCCATTGTGGCTGATGCCACCTATGGGGCAGGTTGTCCTAGGGGTGTATAAGAAAACAAACTGAACAAGACATGAGGAGCAAGCCAGTAAGCAGCACTTCTCCATGGCCTCTGCATCTGCATTCTGCCTCCAGGTTCCTGCCCTGCTTTGAGTTCCTGTCCCAGCATCCCTCTATGATGGAATGCTACCTTGAAGTACAAGATAAAATAAAACTCTTCATGTCCACGTGGCTCTTAGTGTGGGCTTTATCACAGCAATAGAAACACAAACTAAAACACCATCTCACTAAAATTTTTAAACGAATGAACAAGACTAAATACAATCTTGCTATGCTTCAAATTTCTTACTATATGCTTATTATAAATGAGCCAACATTTCTTTAAAAAAATTGGTCTCTCTCCAGGAAGTAAGAAAATACAGGAGAACCTAGCACACTCACTATATCAATGTAACTGGGAACATGGATTCTTTCTATGGCTACTCACTGAATAACCTTCTATAATTAGAATGAACTGTGACAGAAATGTTCACAGTTTTGTCTTCACTGGGCTTTTGACCCAGTATATTATTTAGTTGTGTTTCCTATACAGTCCAGAGGTGCTGAGGATACCACAATAAATTAAACTGGTAGGCATCAGGTTGCTCTAGAGAGGTTACAACTTCAGCTGGCAGATGCAAACAAGGAACAGAGACACGTTTACATGTCAGTCACTGATGACCAGTCCCAGGGAAGTCAGCAATGAAAAGTGTTTAAAAAAAATAGTGGTAATGCAGGTGGGCATCAGAGATGTGGCCAGTGGATTCATTTCAAATGGCAGTTTTCCAGTTAATTATAACAGCTGAACCCATTTTCTGATGTTTGGCTGATGAAATCCTTTGGCTCCCAACTCTTTCATTTTCCTTCTTGCAGTAAATCTGGGCAGATGGTAAGGAAACATGGTGGGCAGTTTCTTTTAACTGCAGGGTAAAGGTTGAACTATGGAGGTCCATGCCCCAGCAGGAAACCCTAACCTTGCCTAACCACAATAAAAATCAAATCCATGTGCCTGTTCTTTTTCACAAATCAGCCTGTGTTCTTTTCTCCAGAACTACTTCAGATGGGTACCATACCTCTCACCCCAGTACAGATGGGGTCCAAATCTAGATCAAATTTTTTTTTGGGGGGAGGTGTTGATTCCTTCTTCCACTAGGGCAAAAAATAAAACAGCTACTTGAAATGTGGAACTAACTATAAAAATTCATAACATTTATATAAATGATTTGATCAGTGTACACAGAGTAAGTCAGTATTTAACAGTATCTAGTGAGACTTTTTTAGTAGTAACCAATATATAAACATTAAGCAAGGAAAACAGATATAGAAAGTTGAATCTTTCAGCCAAGATGTTAGTATATCTTCAAGTCTACTGCATGTCTAATGTCTGTCATATTAATATTATGTGACCCACTTTGAAGTTTAATGTGACAATAGGTAAATAAAGTATTATGCTGCCTAATTTATACAAAACACTGGTGTGGAATGTTCATGCCAGTGACAGAAGAATAAACAAAGTTACCAACATTCATTCCATTCCAGATGTGACATATTTCCAACAACTGCCATTGAACATACCTTATGTATTTCCAGACATTTTTCCTTTTGAAATTGTATTTTTTCTAATTATATCAGAAAAAAAATCTAATCCATTTTTTTGGCATTGTGCTAAGAAGTACATGAATCTCCATTTTAATAAGAAAGACACATTGTCAATCTTTTTCAGAGTCAAGAGTGACTTTCAAGGGTTGCAGGACTGACATATCCAAGGGGTGGACTAAAGAGGGTGGGACAGAAGGGCAGGAAATTTCAAAGACATTCTTAGCTCCAGAAACAGGTGGGGTTAACTTCCGTTTTCGCTCTTAGGTGAACAGTGATGGTTTGAAACCTCAAGTTCCGAAACATGAGGAGAATTTCCTGGATATCACATGTAAGACAAACTGACCTATCTGTAGCAGCTATAAATTGCAGCTATTTCAATAGAAGACACAAAGGGGTGAAGCAGTTTGCCCTGAATTAGGCATCTCATGCATTTTTTTTTAAGATAAAAATCAAAGTCATAAAATAAGAAAAAGAATAGAAATGTAGCAGAGCTACTGGGAATGTCCCATGATCCCTCATGTCACTGAACAGCACAAATACAAACCCAACTGCACACAAGCTGTCTAAACATGACAGTCTGGTAACCTTTCAAAACACAATTACTGTTCCCTATTATTTCTTCTCCTCTTTCTGTGGTTTTATTCTGATTTGACACCTGCATAGTACTTTTTAGGCAACTTAACTATATCCTGAGCTTTCTTGACTTCAAAGCAAGCTCAAAGCATTATAGGGCTCTAAAGAGGTTTAAGTATTGAAATGAATTATGTCCCAAACCATAATTATTTAATGTGTGATAAATGTAAAAATGGAAAGTTAGTATTTTAGAACCATGCTCTCCTGTCTGCTTTTGGAAGATAAGGGTGAATTTATTAGCTTTCTTTCAATACTCATGAATAAAAAGTAACTCCCAATTTATTTCAAATCCAAAATGCTCTTAAAGAGGCAGAATAAAATTTGGATGCTGGTTTTATCTTGTCACCTCAGGAAACAAAAATGATCAAGATTGTTAACTGGCAATTTCTTATTTGAACCAAGGTATTGTATTTATGTACCACTTTGAACTCCACTGGGTATTTTATTCTTCTCCCACCCTAAACTAGAAGAAGAAGCACCATAAAACAATGTTTAAAAGATGAAGTCCCATCGAGGATAAAGCCACATGATCCTTCCCTCTCTTATCAGACTTGCCCATGGAGCTGAAAGTACAAGGCAATTAAAGTCTAAACTGGATGTTGATGTTACACGGATTATCTCTTCTCTGTGGCGGGGCCTTCTGGTGCTCTTCTTGTATTGTTGCTTTTTTTTTTTCTACTTGGAAAATCCTGATACAGGCTGATAATTTTCACATGTGTTTATAATGGGATGTTATTGTGCCTTTCAATTAGGTAATTAAAATTTCATTTTGAGCCCCTAATATGTCACTCAGTTTGATCTCAAGGAATAACATAAATTATTTTGCATTTTTATTTATATGTATTATTCTGAGTTCTCTGTGATTCCTTAACTATGCAATGTCTTAAAAAGCAATGAAAAAATTCCCTTTCAGTATTTGAAAAATAAATATTTGAAAAGGATAACTACATTTAGTAAGTGTTTTTTATAGTTAAGAGTATACATTAAGTTTGGGATATTTTACAGTAGATGTTCCCAGTCTTCCCATATGGACAAATTTCCCAGTATCTACACAATCCAAATATCTCTGTACTGGAAGTTTCCAATAATCATTTATTGATTGTTTTCTCCAATAATCACTTCAAGCAATCCTTGTACACATTAAATTCTGGTGACTTCATAGTAGACTACAGGATTGAGGCGGGCTAAAGGAGGCCGAATAGTGTAGAACACTGACGCATCTTTCACAACAGGAATAGTTTCGTGAGAAATTTTTCAGTTAATCAATGATATGTAGAAATTCAGGTCAGTGTGGTCTTATGTCATTAAGCTGCATCAAGGATCAGAACTCACTAGTATGCTGGACCCCCTTAGATTATTCCTACCTCACTTTTCCTTGAAAGTGAGATGATTAAATAAATACGTATTAAATAGTTAAACAAGAACCTTGAATCTATTCTCCTTTGCTTAGCCCTTTTCCTAACCATTAACAACAACAACTTGTAACCAACCCTCCTAAACAATGAAAATTATCCCAAACCCAAGACCACTGAAAGACCTAAAACCACCCGTCCCACACCACCTCTTTGGGAATATGTGAGTCGTGTTCTTAAAATTGCTTACTGCTGGTTGTGGGCAAAGGCATCTTTAGGGGATTCTGAAAAGAAAAATTTTGGATTAATTGTTAAGTTCTAGGAAAGGTAGTTATATCATTTGTTGTCCAGTCTCTGCATAATGCCGAAATTCAGGGCTTATCTCAAGTCCTTGTTCAAGTAGTCTGTAAAACCACATCATCTCAGCTAGCCATCTAAAAATTGTTCTGAGCAGTTTGTAGTCCAAAGCTGATCTATGGGTGATGTTTGTCACCTTAGTGGTATTATTATTGTCCACGTGGAATGGTTGTTGTGGGGCCCTATCATCTTTCTGGAGACTTCAGATTCGATGTTGGCCTGGTCGTGATTCCCTGCAGAAAACTGATAGACTGGAACACAAAAACATGTATAGGTAGCTAAATGAAGCCTTTTTTCTAGAATTAGTTAATACTCTATATGATCATTAATATCATAACAAAAGTTTTATATATATTAATCTTATAAATTTTGATATAAAATTCATACCTTAAGAAAAGTTTAAAGAATCAAAATAAAATCAAAGAATTGAGATTAGTAGCAATAGAATAGTCTCTTAACTTTTTTGTTTCCTTTTGTCCCATATCAGATGGCTCTTTCTTCTGGCATGATACAGAGATTTTGTACTTTCCTTTTAACAACATGCTTGGGTTTAAAGAAGGAGAGAGCCATTCTCCAAATCCAAAGCCAGCTTTAATTTTTAACTGAACTGGGACTACCAAAAGACCATTTGTGTTAAGTGTCTGTAGAGAAGAGCAGAAACAAACATTTAGGAAGACTTATGAGTTTTTTTATTTTCTTTTATTCCTTGAAAATTGCATACATGAACACAATGCAACGTTTAACACAATGTAACATATTCACCACATACTTATTGCCTCACCTATGAACATATAATTTTTGACAAAGAAGCCAAAACTGTAAAATGGAAAAAAGAAAGCATCTTCAACAAATGGTACTGGCATAACTGGATATCAACGTGTAGAAGGCTGCAAATAGATCTGTATCTGTCACCATGCACAAAACTTAAGATCTGTTTGGGAGGCATCCAGGCACTGGCACTGGGTCCTGTGCTCTTTGCATGAGTCTGGGGCCTATGCAGGGTCGCTTGGCTCGGCCTGGGAGGAGGGGACTGGACCTACCTGGACTGAGTCCACCAGGTTGATCTCAGTCTGTGAGGAAGGCTTTGCCCTGGAGGAGATTGGAATGGGAGGCGGGCTGGGGGGAAGGTGAGGGGGGCGTGAGGGGGGAGAACAAGGGAATCTGTGCCTGTATGTAGAACTTAATTGTATTGCAAAATAAAAATTAAAAAAAAAAAAAACCTTAAGTCCAAGTGAATCAAAGACCTCAACATAAATCCAGAACTTATGAGATTTTTATAGATGATATAACAATAGGCCAATTTACTCCCTTTTGGGGACTTTTTTTTTAATGATTTGTCCTTATTCTTTAGATGTCTCATTTGTCCAGTGCTTTTTAGATTCCATAGCCCTTTGAAATTTTCAGGTAATAAATCACGAAAATATTTTATAATTCTTTGGTGTGTACTTAACTTACCATTTATTAAATAGTTTAAATTGTGTATTAATACGGTGGATATGCTTTTGATATACAGAATAAAATATTGACTAAATATTCAATACCTCCCAACTAATGATAGCTTTAACTGTCAGCTCGACACAATCTGGGATTAACTGGGAAGAAAATCACAATGAGATATTGTCTGGATCAGGTTGGCTTGTGGGCATATCTACGGGCAATTTCCTTGATTGTTTATTGATGTAAGAAACCCAGTCCACTCTGGACAGCACTATTTATTAGGCATGGGGTCCTGAACAGTGTAATAGATGAAAAAGCTAGCTGAGACCAAATAAAAAAGCAAGCAAGCGCCAGAGGGTTTCTTCTCTCCTATATGGACTATGAATGTGAGTATCTAAATTCTTCTCTTACCTACTACACAATCATGTACTGTAATCTGCAATCTTAAGCAGAAATCAACCTTTCTAAGTTGTTTTTTTTTTCTCACAGCAACAGAAATGTAAGTAGGAGAAGAACACAGAGTATCTTCAATGCTTTTCAGAGTTGATTACTATTTTGATTTTATAATCATCGGTCTTAAGAATACTTACTGCTTTTGCATAAATACATAGTACAAAATAGCAGAAATGGGTTTAGGACCACCTCAGAAATTGTTGGAAATTTTGTCCTAATCCAAAGCCAAGTTTCATTCAATGGTTTTTATTGAAACTCAAGTCACAAAGTCAACTAGCAATTTTGTAAATCATACGTTAAGGCACAGTAAGATTGTGTTTTAGTAATTTGATATTTACATGCTGAGATATGACAGTAGAAAAGTATTTTAAAGGCTTTGTTCTCATTAATTAGTTATGATTCCATAAAAGTAGAAAATTTGATGTGCACAATAAAACAATCATCTTGTATAATACTCTCTAACATGAACTGAGGTGTGTCAGATAGCATTTGTTGTGATGGCATGTGATGGCATGTGATGGCATGTGATGGCATGTGCAGTCAAAGGAAGCTTGTGTGTTCAGAACCAAGGTTACACTGAATTCACATGCTACATCTGTGAGCACTGTCAGAAATCCCTCATACTCATGTTTGACTTTTTTATTCTTTTGTTAAGGCATATGCTGTACAAACATTAACTTTTATTGTTCCAAAATTCTGCTATTCATTTTATCAAAAGCTCCTTCTTTTTATTGCCAGAGTTTTAGAACAAGCTCATTTTTTTTCTTTTTTTCTTTAACTTGCCTTTTATTTATTCTTTGTGTCTTTCACGTCATGTAGATCCATCCTATCATATCCACCCTCTGCCCTTGCAACCTCCCCCCCTGCAACCAAATAAAATAAAATAAAATTTAAGAGAAAGAAAAAAAGGAGGAAAAAAAAGAAGGAAAAACCAGTCTCCTCATGAAAGTTGCAGTGTGACACAGTGGTCATGCAGTAAACCCATTTATCCATATATCTTTACTTACAAGTGTTCATTGCAAAGAGTCATTGGTCTGGTTCTGTAGAAGCCTCTGCTACACTATCGATGCTGGCCCTCACTGGAACTCCTCTTGATTAACCTGCTCTTGCCTTGTGTTGTGGAAATCCTGCTGCTTTGGGTCTACAGGACCAGTCCCTTTACATGATCCAGCAGATCACAGATCGGTTGTTGTGGTGGGCCAACTCATAACCCCTTTTCTGGGCCTGGGTAGTTGCATGGTTGGTCAGCCTGCCAGCTCACTACCAGGGTGAGCTCCCCTGCATTGCCCTGGTGAGTTCACTCTTTTCAGGAATGAGCAAGGGGCGGGGCTAGTTCTGCTTTCATGCCAGCAGAGTCAGATCTTCCACATCTACACCTTCAGAGCCAGCTCTACTGTGTTGCCCAGGCATGGAGTAGGGGTCACTCTCCCAAGTGCTGCAGCTGATGAGGGGCAAGGACATCTCTCCCACTCTCAAGACCTCAGGGCCAGCTCTCTCACCTGCCACAGGTGTTAATAGATGGCAGGGTTGGGAGGGCATCTCTCCCCTGCCCATGCTGCCACATGACAGATGAGTAATGGGGACAGCTCTCCCGTGCTCACAACTTCGAGCCTGGCTCACCCACAACTCTGCCAATGGGGTTGGTTCTACTGTGCTGCCCAGGTGAGGTACAGGGCCTGCTCTTCTGAGTGTTGCAGATGGTGAGGGGACAGGGACAGCTTTCCCTCACTTATGATCTCAGGGCCAGCTCTCCCCTGCCCATGCTGCCACATGACAGGTGAGTAATCGGGACAGCTCTCCCACGTTCACAACTTGGGGCTGGCTGGCTCAATGGGGTTGGCCCTGTTGCAAGCACAGTTTTTTCTAATATATTAAGATTTTTGTAGAAAAGGTCCACTTCATTCCTGCCGTTTATGCGTTCACATAGAGATTTAGTTGTAATTCCATTGGCATTGTGAGACCTAACGTTTACGTTGCATCTTATCCACTGCATAGTTGTAAACAGTTTTCAGAGTAAATCACTTTTTATATTTATAAGAACTTACACTATCTGTGTTGTTTTGTGGGCTGGTTGATTGGTTTTTGTTTTTTGAAACAAAGTCTCATTTTTGTAGTCTGAGCTGTCCTGGAACTCACTCTGTAGATCAGGATGGCTGTGTAAGATGGAGGAACTCACTCTGTAGATCAGGATGGCTGTGTAAGATGGAGGAACTCACTCTGTAGATCAGGATGGCTGTGTAAGATGGAGGAACTCACTCTGTAGATCAGGATGGCTGTGTAAGATGGAGGAACTCACTCTGTAGATCAGGATGGCTGTGTAAGATGGAGGAACTCACTCTGTAGATCAGGATGGCTGTGTAAGATGGAGGAACTCACTCTGTAGATCAGGATGGCTGTGTAAGATGGAGGAACTCACTCTGTAGATCAGGATGGCTGCAAACTCACAGAGATCAGCCTGCCTCTGCCGCCCAAATGCTGGGATTGAATGTGTGTGTTACTTCACCTGGCTATATTAGCTTTTTCAAGTGCTGTATCAAGAAAAGTGATAACGTAGCATCCTCGCTGAGTCTAGGCTACTTCGCTAGAGCTGGTATTGCTCACTATTAACACTTAGCTGCTTAAAATTTGTAAGCAATTTGACAAAGTTAAAGTCAATAGTGGCATAATTCCTAATTATGGTGGATTTAAATCAGAATATGATTAATTAATTCATTCTACTGTTTTCTTTTATATAAGATTTATTTCTTTCTATTTTATGTGTATGGGAGTTCTCCTGTATGTGTATGTGGGCACTGTACATGCCTGGTGCTTTCGGGGACCAGAAGAGGTTGACAGATACTCTGGAACAGGAATTATAGGTAGGTGACAGAAGCCATGTGGGTACTAACAATTGAACACTTATCCTTCTGCATGACCAGCCACTACTCTTTAACTGCTATCTCCCCAGCCTGGCTACTATTTCTTTTACTGGTGTGTTTGTGTATGTGTATGTGTGTGTGTGTGTGTGTGTGTGTGTGTGTGTGTGTGTGTGTGTGTGTTTGAACCAGAGCTTCTCTACGCATTCCTGTCTGTCCTAGAACTTGTTGCATAGACCAGGCTGGTCTTGAACTCACAGAGACCCATCTGCCTCTGACTTTTTGAGCTGGGATTAAAGATATGCACCACCATGCCCATCCCCTCTACTACTTCTGTATATGGCAGTGTTCCTGACAATTATACTGAGATTAGAATTCCATTCCCTCTAAACATCTCAATTTCTCCAGTACAGTTACTGTTATTACTTGTCAATATCTGTGTTGTTGACAGTCAGTCCACACACCTAGCAGAAAGTTACTGCAAATGACAATGATATTGGAGTTGACTAAACACTGAGAGTGAGTTACCTGAGATGAGATTCTGAACCATAAACAGCACTATAACAAAAGCCATGTCTTAATTCCATTACCTGAATTCTGTCTCTTCTGACTTAGAGGAAAGTTAGAGAAGAGAAAATGTTGTTGCTGTCCTAATTGGCTCCTAATGACATATAGGAGATGTCACCCATCACACTGAGCACTTGAGGTCCCAGCCTCCGAGCAATGGTGCATTTTTATTTCATATTTATATAAAGCCTGTTTTAGCATTGTACATTATTTCAAAGAGGTTTCAGTTCAGTTCAGAGTGTCACAAGATATGCTCTCAATAGCATAGTTATGAAAACTAAAAACATTGTACATTTGTGTTAAGTGTCGTGGAAGCAAAATCAACAGAAATCAATGAAGCAATTTCAGATGTTAGAGTAATAAAGGAAACTGTAGAACCTTTCACAGCATGTCTTAATTTTACATAAGAGAAACCACAGGTCTGCAGGAGAAACTAGGGGCTTGTTTCTTAGATCAGTATTTTACCAAACATGTTTTCTTCCTTACGATTATACATTTCACAGAATCTCTTATTATGTATGGTGATCTGAGTAAGAATAGCCCCATAGGCTCATATATGTGAATGCTTACACACCCATTAGGAGTTTTGATCTTGTTGGAGGAAATGTGTCACTGGAAATGGGCTTTGAGGTTTCACAAGCCTATACCAAGCCCAGAGTGTCTCTTTGTCTCTGTCTCTCTGTCTCTTTCTCTCTCTCTCTCTCTCTCTCTCTCTCTCTCTCTCTCTCTCTCTCTCTCTCTTTGCCTATAGATCAGGATACAGCTCTCAACAGTATCTCTAGCACCATGCCTGCCAGGCCTACTGCCAAGCTCCCAACCATAACGATAATAGACTAACCCTCTGAGAATGTAAACAAGCCCATAATTCAATGATTTCTTTTTTTATAAAAATTGTCTAGGTCACTGTGCCTCATTATAGCAATTGACACCATGGAGTTTGAAGTCTGTATCATTTTGAAATTTTAAATCAAATAGATTTTATCACTTAATAAAAGTTGTTGCAATCACCATTTTTATTGAAAAACATTTTTCATACAATATGTTTTGATCATGTTTCCTCCTCGCCCAATTCTTCCCAGGTCCTTCCAACCTCCTTACTCACACAACTATATGTACGTTTTTTCTCTGTCTAAAAAAAAAAAAAAAAAAAAAAAACCAGAAGCAAAAAACAAGAAATAAACAAAAAAATTCACAAAAAGACAAAAACAGAAATGAAAATACACAAGCAAAAGACAAATAAGGTGAAATATACCATCAAGTTGGTTTTATGTTGGCCAACTACTTCTGAACACGAGGTCTTCCCTGAAGTGCACTTTATACACCCAGTGAGACTCGACTTAATTTCTTTTTCTTTGCCAGTGGACATCAATTGCAGATAGCTTCTTGATTAGGAGTGGGAGTCTGTGTCTACTTCCCCCTCATTGCTGGGAATTCACTTGGCTTGAGTCTTTGCAGGCCTTGTACATGCTGCTACAGTGTCTGTGAAGTCATATGTGTATCAGTCCTGGTGTATCTGGATGGCACTGTTTCTTTGGAGTCATCCATCACCTCTGGCTCTTAAATTTTCCTGCCTCCCCTTCCACATAGATCTCTGAACCTTGAGGGGGGAGATTTGATGAAATCATCCCATTTAGGACTAAGCGATTCAAAGTCTCTCACTCTCTGCACATTGTCCAGTTGTGGGTCTCTAAATGGGTTCCAGGTAATGCAAGAAGCAGCTTTTCTGATGATGGCTGAATGAGTCACTGATCTATTGACACATAAACTGTCATCAGTAATCATTTTATTGCTGTATCCATTTAGCAGAATAAGAGTATTAGGTCATCCCCTAGACCCATGCTCCATCTAGTCTCAAGCTCTTAGCCCCTTGAGTAGTGTCTGGTATGGGTTCTCCATCATCATCTTTTGTGTTTTGTTTAGAAATGTTCACATTCTCCTTGTATTCAATAATCTGCATCTAGAAATACAACATATTATACTTTGTTTTGGATAAATTTGTTGTTGAAGAACTATGATCTCAGCCGTATGTTACCCTCAAGTGTCCTTGTCACGGAACTCTACAAACATGCTGTCCCTAGAAGACAAATGGCAGCATAGCCTTTGATCTTTAATTAGCTTGTTGCCTCTTATTCAGAACTCAAGCATAAACACATTTGCAAACCTCAGTGGACTTCTTTTAAAAATGAAGACTCTGGTTGACTTTCGGTTGCTACTTGAAAAGATGTCCCAAAGGGAAAAAAAAAATCATCCTTTATATCTGCAAGTTCCTGACTTCATAAGAAAACAAGTACCACCAAATAGCTTTCCAATATTACATTTAACGTTTGAGGAAAGTCAAGCCTCTTGAAAATGCACATTCCTGTAATATGTACCTTCAGTGAGACTGTAAAGTAAAATGAATAGAAAAATGGGCAATGAATAAAATAGTACAACAGTGTTTGCCCTGTCCTGACATATGTCTGATGATAAAACAGTACTCCCTAATAAATTCAGACACTAAAGATTAGCAAAAAGAAAAAGATTTACATCATAGAGAAGTAATTCCGAAGTGCAAGATTTATTTCAAGTCATTATCTGTAATAGTTCATTGATTGATCACTCCCATGATTACAGTAACACAAAGTGACTTAGTAATTGCCTATTTATTTTCTCGCCCATTGAAGACTAAAATTCTTGTTTCTAATAGCAGTTAAAACATAGCTGTCACAGTATTTGGATTCCAGAATCAAAAAAACTGAAATGGATTACCTCAAACTACAAAGGGTCACAGAAGATTTTACTGCAAAACACAGCTAATAGTTGATGACCTGTTAAAGAATATCTTTACTTCAGATAATGCTTCTCCATGCACTTATTAGATATAGGCCTAGCCAGCTCACATGCCAAATATCACCACTTCATCTCATCTTTAGCAACTATATGAGTGGGTAAAATCATACATATCTTACAAATAGACTGAAAATAAGTGAGATTAAGTAATATGATCAAAGTAACAAAGACAACAAGAACAGAGCTGTTTCTGGGCAGGATGGCTCATGCCTGTAATCACAGAGCTTAGAAGATAATACCAGAGGGATCAAAAGGTCAAGGCCAACCTCTGTCACACAGTGAGTTGTGATGCCAGCCTGGCCTGCATGAGACTATCTCAGGAAAAAATAATAATAATTTCAATTTTTTGTTTTAATCACCACATTAAAAAGAAGAAGAAGAAGAAGAAGAAGAAGAAGAAGAAGAAGAAGAAGAAGAAGAAGAAGAAGAAGAAGGAAGAAGGAGACCCACACACCTGCCCAAGATGGCTTGCCCCAATACCTTGTGGCAGTCAGGCAATATTATGGTGAGAAAATGTATGGTGGGGTATGGAAGAGAGAGAGAGAGACAGGATGATTCGTGTCCTGTGGAAAGAGCCAGATCTGAAGAGGTAAAGGCGATGAGGAGCAGGCTAAGATGGGTGGCTTCCTTGCCACCCAGGGCTGTGACATCCGGACCTGGGCTGCTGCCAAGGCCCATGACTGTGTCCGTGTCCCTGCTACAGCTACAGTCTGTGTTGATGTCTGTGTCTCCTGTTATCACCGAAGGCCAAGAAGGTAAGGTTGCATAGAGTTGACCATGTCCTTCACTGGCTGCAAAACTGAGGGGAACTGGTCCTGCCCCTCACCAGCTGCAGCACTCAAGAAAACATGCCCTGCACCTCACCCGGGCAGCACAGTAGAGCTGACCCTGTTAAAGGGGCTGGGGGTGAGCTGGCCCAAGAGCGTGAGCGTGGGAGATCTGGTCCCACCCCTCATCTGCCATATGCTGGAGTGAGTGAGGGACAGGTACTCCGACCCATCCACCTCCGGCCCCTTGCCACTGTAGCAAGTGGGACAGCTGGCCCTGAGGTTATGAGAGTGGAAAAGCGGTACTTGCCCCTCACCAGCTGTAGCACGCGAGAGTGCAGGTCCCGCACCTCAGGGTGAGCCAGCCCTGAGGCAGTGAAAGCAGAACTGGCTCTGCCCCTTGCCCCTTGCCCCTTGCCCCTTGCCCCTTGCTGCATAAGGTAAACTAGCCAGGACAATGCGAGAGAGTTCGCCCTGGTAGTAAAGATGGGCGACAGTTGGTGCTGACCAACCCTGCAACCACCCGGGCAGAGAACCAGGGCTGAGTTGGCTCACCCCAACATCCACCCCTTTCTGTGATCTGCTGGAGCACGTGAAGGGGCTGGTCCTGCAGAGCCAAAGCTTCAGGATCTCCAGGACATAGAGCAACAACATGATATCCAAGAGGAGTCCCAGTATTAACAGTGTAGCAGAAACCAGAGGCCTTGGACCAGACCAATGACTCTTTGCCATGAACACTTACAAATAAAGATATATGGACTAACGAGTTTACTGTGTGACTCACTCTGTCACACTACAGCTTCCATAATGAGATTTTTTTCTTCTTTTGTTTTCTTTTTTTTCTTCTTTCTTAAATTTTAGTTTAGTTTAGTTTACTTTATTTGGGGTGGGGAGGGGAGTTGCAAAGGCACAAATCAGATAAGAAAGGAGAGTGAAATGAAAGGGATCAAGATGCATGATGTGAAAGCCACAAACAATAAATTTTTAAAATTAAATTTGAAAAAATGTATAAAATTGCTGGTAACCATGTGGAATTTTGATACATTTAGATATCATTTGTGTTCAAATAAAGATAAGTATATCCATCTCCTCAAACTTATGTTTCCTTTATAGAAAAGCATTCCAAGTCATCTCTTCTAGCTTTGCAAAATTATATATTACATTGTTGCTTTGGCACAACAGCGTACACACTAAAATGTATTTTGCATCTCTGTGGTCTAGGGCTCATCATTCATCTAGGCTGTCTGCCCAGCAAGCACCAAGATCACCTTGCCTCTTCAGCCCTGGAGTCATAAGCCTCTGCCACCAGGCTCAGATGTTTGTATGGGTTAGAGGAGTAAGCGCAGGTTGCATTGTACAACACTTTCAGAATGAGCAATCTTCCCAGAAATTTTATTCTTAATACCTTTGAGACAATGTCTTGTCAGGTAGCCTAGAGTGGATGTGAATCTGTGATTCTTTTGCCTCAGCTTCTCTTAAAGGTTGGGATTATAGGCATGTGTACCATGTGGGGTGGTTTGAATGAGAATGATTCTCATAGCTTATATGTTTGAATGCATGGTCACCAGTTATAACTGTCTGGGAAGGACTAGGAGGTAGAGTCATGTTGGAAGAGGTGTGTCCCTAGGAGTGAGCTTTGAGATTTTGAAGGCCCGTACCTGCAGCACACAAACTCTTTCTGTCTGTCTGTCTGTCTGCTGCCTGTGGATCATGATGTAAAGCTCTCAGCCACCACTATAGCATCATGCCTGTTTACTTCCCACCATAATAATAATGAACTAACCTTCTAAAACTGAAAGCAAGGCCCCAATTAAATTCTTTCTTTTATGAGTTTGCCTTCATCATGGTTTCTTTTCACAGCAATAGAACAGTAATTAAGGCATAATGTTTGGCCACATTTGTTAATTTCTTTAAAAGAATCCACCATGACTACATGGTAAGACCCAATTGTTAATACACCATACACTTTGGCTGTAGGACATAAAGAAATTAATCTCAGTTCAACTTTCTCCATTAGCTAGCTTTGACATACCATAAGGTACTATGAAGGCTGCTGAGGAGAAAATGGCATCAATGGTCTTACCAAGAGCTGAATACTACATACTATAATACCAACCTTCCCTGCAAAATATGCCTACTGATGTGATAGTGGTAATTGCTTTCTGGTCATATCTGAGACTTGCTCCATAGAACTGAATTCCATGGCTGGTGGTGTAATCCTGGTTAAAAAGGCCATGCCTGAGGAAGTCACAGGCACTAGGGTAGAACTTACTATTGTTATTTTGCTAACTGGTAATCCTCTCAAATTTCCTTGTGAATATTTATGTTTATACCTATATGTATGGAGCAGAGAAAGACCTGAGTGAGTGATGTCCATAACAAATGTGTTTTGTTGACCTGGACACAGACATGTCAAGGACTCTGAGGCCTCAAACACAAAAAATTGGCAAAGTCATTCCCAATGTGGCCCAGGCACAAGACACTCAAGACAGATAGTAAAACTCTCCTTGGGTGTCTGAGTGTGAGCAAGTGACCAGTGTATACAAAAACTAACAACCTCAGCTTCATCCTCCCAGATGTTCAAAGCTGGAGATTGCTTACCTACAGATACCACCCAGCAACACTAGAGATGTGCTGTAACTAACAAACTTTTAAAACTCTGTGGATCAGGATGTAAAGCTCTCAGCTATCACACTACAGCATCATGCCTGTTTACACATCAAGCTGGAATGGGTGCATGCAACTCCAGCAGACACACAGAACCACCTGACCTTAGCTTTCCTGTGTGTGCCTGCCTGTCTTTTCTTCATTCCCTCACCAACTCTAGTCAGGGTTCCCAGACTCAAGCCACATGACATAGTGCCCATTGACCTAGGCTGTTCTCCGTCTTTGTCGGAGATCCATCCATTTGAAGTGGACAGCATTTTATGGGGATACAATACTACAATACTGGGTGCTCAGCCCAGATAGCTATATTAACTCCACTGCCACCAAAGCTCATAGAACATTATAGAAGAGTGGAAAAAATTTAAGAGAAGGAGGATGCAGAGGAGGACCGGACTGTATAATGACATCATCTGGAGATAGCAGGGCTGCCATAATCATGAACTCACAAAAACTGTGGTTACCTGGATAAGACCTACATAAATTCAAACCAGCCAAAATCCCAACATAGACAAGATAGGTCTCCAGGACCTAACCCTTAACAAAGAGTAGTTGGCAGTTGATAGGGGAAAGAAAAAATTATTCTCTTTTGAGAGTGTTACCACTGCTGGTTTTCCCAAGCTCCCCAGTGGACTGCTCCACTCCCATACACATAAGGGAAGCACTAACTGGACTTAGTGAGTTAGGAACAAAAAGACATGAAGTGGGAGGTGGGTGTGTTGGGCAAGATGTGGGGGAACTTAGAAAGATATGGGAGAACTTAGAAAGGGTAGAATGAAGGGATATACATATATATTATATATAAATATAAATATATATATATGAATATCTCTTCTAAAAATGTATGAAATTCTCAAAAATAAATTTCAAAAAATTAATTAATTATAAAATAGTTTTCCACAGAAGTGCATCAGATAAAGTTCAGATACTAAAAAAAAAGCACAAATACAAATGAATTACTAAATAGGACAAAATAATGGACCACTTTATAAGCAGTGTATATCTTATTTGGTATTAAAAACACAATAAATATGTTATTATTTGGAACACACAGCTCTAAATGAGATGTCTCCCGTCAAATCTGTCTCTTTAGTGTTGGAATACACTGCTAGCTGGTTAGAGGTCTCAGTCTGCCATAGCCTGGCAGCTTTCTCTAAGCTTATCAGTATAGAAACTCCCTCCCTCCCTCCCCAGCAAGGCTTCCTAATCCCTACCTGCCCTTGTCTGAAGAAAGTCCCTGGGCCTGGAGGACTGACCTTATCTAAAAGCTATCCCTAAAACCAGATGTCTGATTCATCTTTAGCTTAAGCCTTGTGATAGGAGCCTGACACCTAATGTAGATTAGGGTTTGTCCCCAGGCTCCCCTATCCTATATATTCTTTAGACTCTGGAATAAAGTTGAGCTGATTTACTGAAGTCTGTCTCCCGGAGGCTTCCCTCTTTTCATGCCCATGGGCCTCATAAAAAGCTTTCTGTCTCTCCTTCTGCCTCTTTCCCCTCTCGGACTGATGGCCCACAGGCCGAGAGGGAAAGAGGACCCCACACTTCAGAGCTCAGGAAAGCCCATGGGAGAGGAGGCAGAAGGGTTAGTGGAGACAAGGGGGGATAGAAGATGTTAGAATAATAAGGCCATCTGAAACACCTGAGCAGAACTCATTTGAATTCACAGCCACTGATCAGTTTCTACAAGGCTTGCGTATGTCTGCACCAGGTCTCCTTCACATACACGGTAGCTTTCAATTTAGTACTTTTATGGGACTCCTGGGTGTGTGAACAAGTGCGGCTCTGAATCTTGTGCCTCCTCTTGGGGCTTTTTTCCTTCTATTAGGTTGCCTTGTCCCAATTTGATGAGATGGTTTTTGTCATATCTTATTATATTTTATTTTGGTATGTTTTGCTGTTATCTCTTTGAACCTTTTTTTTTCCTAATGGGCAACAGAAAGGAAGTGGATCCGAGTGGGAGTGAGAGCCAGAGGAACTGAGAGGAGTAGAAGGAGGGGACACAGTATTCAGATTATATTGTATAAGAAAAGAATCTAGTTTAATAAAAGGGAAAAATAAACTTCACACAAATACGTATTGATACAGAAATCACCAGCATCCCTATAAGAGTAGGCTATTAGCCTATATTATTCAGACTTCTCCGACTTTAAATGAAAAAAATAAATAATTGTTTTAAAGAGATGGCAAAACAGAAAATAGTCTGGTCTCCCAATTGAATCTACCAGTATGGAAAACAATGTACACAACAAATTTTAAAATATTTTCCCATTAAAATTAAATAACTTTCAATTGGCAAATGTTCTTTTCCATATTTATGTCTGATGTATTTTCTTGCCAACAGTTTAAAAGACCTTAAAATATTGAAGTGAACAGAAAAAGAAAGCAAACAACATAAGGAGAGGGTTTGATTTTAATTTTAAAGATTAACATTCTAAAACTATATATTACTAATAACATGACTTTATGTAAAGTAAAAACTAGAACTGAAAAATAGATGATATATTTACTATGTATCTGACATTAATCAATCTGATAATTATCCCCTTGGAAGACTATTATTATCTTCTAGAAACTGCATGTATTTATTAACAAATCCCATAGATATATAATATCCAAATAACATAATTAAACATCTTAATTATAAGGGTATGTACAGAAAGTAGGAACCTCCAGTGAGATCAATACAGTCTTCTAAAGTTCATGTAGATCATCTTTAAAAATTAACTGGATTCTGAACCAGAAAACAAGCATTAAGGGAATCGGTATTCTGGGGTCATAGAAAGTTTGGCACTTCTGCTAAGAAACTTCTTACAGAATAAGAATGAATGAAAACAATTACGAAATTCCTTTAGTCATATTTTTGCCATTTAAAAATGAGAACTCCTATGACATTTTACCTTTATTACTAGAATATTATATCAGAATATGAAGTTTTTAAAACCCAGAGTCTTCAATGTGATCTAAAGGAGAGTTCTTGTGGTAGTAATTTTAAGGCAAAATAATTTGCAAAAATTGAAATATAATGGTTTTGCTCAATTTTATTCATTTAAAGAAACACTAAAATGATGTTATTTATATAAAAACATTTTGTGCTGATTATATGTTATTATATAGTTGTAAGTAGACTTTTGAAGCTCAATAATACATACCAATATTTTTCAGAACTAAACATAATAAAGTTAAACAACTGTTTATGTCTGCCTTATTTTATGTCTTACTATTATGTAGGACAAAAGCTTCTAAACATTTAAAATTGATGCTTCTCTAGATAGTACTGTACTACTTTAAAAATGGAAATGCTCAGGAAAACCAATCTTTAAAAACAAAACAATAAACCAAGTGTGTGTGCTACTAAAATGATGTTCTGTGGAAATATGACACACATTGCATTTTATAATTTACGATGGTTTTAACATATTATAATTGATCAAAATACAGTACACATTACAGCATGAGATCTTTTATTAATGATCGTATTTACTGAGACTCTTCTACACAGTACATATGACAAACATTAATTCAGAAACATTTCTACTCCTCATTGCCCTTGGATACATAACCCAAATGTAGCATCCTCAGCCCACAGCACAGAAAACTGAATTCACAAGCACAATATAGCTATAGACGAAAAAGAGAAGAAGGCAAGGAAGGGAAAAAAGGAGAAGGAGAAAAGAGGAGAGGAAATGAGAATGGGTAACAGGGTAGGAGTGGTGGGACAGTTGATAGAACTAAAAATAAAATTATTTCTATTTAAAAGTATTTATTCCAGATGACCAGTTCTGGTTTTTTTCTCTGTAGATATTGCTGAGTGGGAAAGCCTTCTGCATGTGTTCATAAAATAAGTTTCATACCCTGATTTGTTTGATAACTTACTATCTAATCAGAAGTCAAAAAGAAAGGGGATGAGTTATTTTTAATAAATCATATATATTGTTCACTAATAAACAATGAGAATATTATCTTATAAATGATTGTTTGATTGTCAAGAAATTTTTCTAAAATTAAAATTCCACTTAGTGAACTTATTAGTTTGGACCAATGGTTATCACTCTAGGAATCTGAACTCCAATGTTCATGCAACACAGATTCCAAACTAGCATTAATAATAATAATAATTTCCCTGAAGGAAGATGCAGAACAGCAGTCCTTATGTGCCTCCGGGCTTCCAAGAATAATTCTAGATAGTTTATATGTAGTCAACATTTAATCTTCACAGTTAGATATGAGTTCACAGTTGTCCATTCCCCAGATAAAATGAATACTGAGAGACAAGAAGAAGCTTGTCCAAGGTCATCAAGGTAATAGATTACTAGTGTGAGATGCAAACCCAAGTGACTATTTTCATCAATATGAATACTATCCCTCAAGACAGTCATAGGAAGCAATGCACTATACAGATTTCTACATGGTCATAAACATATTTCACTTTTAACAATTTGGAATGAACTGAGTAAAAATAAAAAAAAAAATGTTTCTTTAACTTCATCAAAATTGTGTAAGTTCAGAGTCCCAACACTAATTGATAACTAATTATTACCAGCACTTCATAGGCAATCTGAACACAAAGGCCAGAATTTATCATCTTTTCAAAATTCAAGCAAGAAAATCTAGTTTCTTGGTTTCTTTCCAACTCATTCCTGAATCTCTGCCTACTTTCCTTAATGTAATCATACATCAAAAATGCCTTCACAAGATGTTTGAAAGTGCTCCCTGAACTCTCTCACCTTAGCACATTTGAAACATCTAGAGCAAATGCTTTAAAGACTTGCAAACTTTTAAAGTGGCTTATGTGCTCACAAAATATGAAACAAGGTAAAACCCACTTTTTATCTAGTCAGCATATCCTTTAGTAACGTTTTCTGTTTCTTCCATCTAATTTAAGGTGCCCAGCTGCAATGGAATATAACAGCCTGATCAGATTTCATTGGAAAATTCAGTCACAGGGTAGGTCAATCTGAAAAACATAATGTTCATAAATCCAAACTGGATCAAATTTTTTATTACAGACATGAAAGCAAGCTAAGGAAGGGGTGGAAATAAAAGAGCTACAGAAATGTAGTACACTCATAACCTTCATTTTTTGCTCTGAAAAGGCTTGAAATGTGGAAGCTAGGAAATAGAATATGATGAAACATCTCTGCTTGTATGTGACTAAATTGATAAAAGCCATGAAAACCTAAATTCAAATTATAAAGTACATTCATGGAATCCAATCAAACTTAATTGTTATATTTAGGTTATTTAAATAGAAATTCTTAACACTGAATAATGGATCAATAAGTGCTTAATGGGGAAATGAATACATGTTTCTGCCAAATAACGTTTTATCTTTTGTGACACTTTCTCTCACATCTCAAATTCCACACGAAGCCAAGACTTGCAGTATATATTCTGCATGATTTGTCGGAAGGAGAAATTTGCTGCACTGCTCATATAAGGGATTCCTGCTTATTTTGAGTATTTATAAGTTCTTTTAAAATAGAAACAAACACAATGTGTGACATGAGCTTGTCTGTTTACAAAGAATTGCCACAACATCCCAGCAATCTAGTGTTCACAATTCATGAAAGAGTAACATTAGACATTTAAGCAATTTACTTAGGCATTTTCTATTAGTATGTTTTCATCATGTTGAGTGTCAGGCTTCACAGTGCCATCTGTACACATGCATATCATACACATTGATCATATTTACCCTCCCTATTGCTGCCTTTTATTCCTTCTACCTCTCCTCTTCCTCCCAAATATAACCACTATTTCCTGTCATGTCTCATGTTTTTCTAGATATAGATTGCGTATGTCTCAGTTACTTTTCCTTAGCTGTGACCAAATACTCCAAAAGAATCAACTGAAGGAAAGAAGGGTTTCTTTTTGTTCACAGTTTGAAGTCATAGTCCATCATAGCAGAGAAGTCATAGCAGTGTGGGTGCACAAGACCTCTGGTCACATTGTGTTTGCAGTCAGAAAGCAAATGATGTCAAGTGCTTCCTAGCTGCACTCAGCTCCATTTCTGTTTCATGTGGTGTGATAACGAATATTGAAGACAACTTGACATATCTGGAAAGAGACAACCTCAATTGAAGAATTGCCTCCACCAGATTGGCTTGTGAGTGTGTCTGTGACTCATTGTCTTGATTGCTAACTAATGTGGGAGGGCCCGAGTTACTGCTGGCAGTACCATGCCCAGGCAGGCAGGTCTGGGCTGTATAAGAAAGGTGGCTGAAAGTGAGCCATGGAACAAGCCAGTAAACAGTGTTCCACTTGTGGT
The DNA here is from genome assembly GCF_949786415.1 of Peromyscus eremicus. NCBI lineage: Eukaryota > Metazoa > Chordata > Mammalia > Rodentia > Cricetidae > Peromyscus > Peromyscus eremicus. The sequence goes on from NC_081431.1 coordinate 49,207,012, forward strand.
TTCCTGTGGTTTCTGTGGTTTCCACTTCAAACTCCTTCCTTGAATTCCTGCCTTGGTGTCCCTCAATGATGGACTAAAACTTATAAAAAGGAAATGATCCCTTTCTTCCCCAAGTTGCTCTCTTGTTCATGGTATTTCTTATAGCATCAGAAAGCCAACTACAACATTTGTTCCAACAGTTAGGGTGAATCTTTCCATCTCAGTTAACCAAAACTAAATAATCCCTCACAGGCCTGCCTAGAAGCTTGTTACCTACACAACTGTGCATTCTATTAGGTTGACAATTATTATTAACTACTATACACCATATGAGAGAAAACATGTATTTGTTTTTCATGGGATAGCTTATTACACTTATCACAATGATCTCCAGATGATTTGAGTTTTCTTAAATTGTCAGTAGGTAGGTTTTTAAAAAAAAGACATTGAAAGTTGAATGGCTAATATGTACAACCACTTTAAAATTAACTAAGTGAGAAGGATTATGTAGTATAGAAAATCATACAACAGTTCAAGTTTTAAGAAGATAGTCTATAATGTGCAGCTAAGAAATAGAGAAAGGATATATCTCCAAATTTTACACATTTAAAGCTTTATGTCTATTATTGGTTGAAGAAGGCTAGGAATGTAGTAGAAATTTTTTTTAATTACATTTATTGGCTTGCAAATATTTTTCACCCATTGGATAACACTTCCCCAAACTAGACAGTGAAGAGAAACAATTTCATAATTTACTGTAGTGATATAGCATAACTTTAATGATGCTTTTGATATGAATAAACAGAGCATTTGGCAAACATACATTAGTGTTTTTTCCAATTTTTTTTTGCTTCATTTGACAGAAAATAGAAAACTTATCACCAAATAAGTATATTTTTAATGAGAAATTTTCTATAAAAGTTAAAGATATAGTATTTATTGTCCTTTTAAAACAAGCATAACTTGAATATTACATTAATAAAGGAAATGAAAAACGGAGTAGTAACTATATCAGGTGTAAAGAGACTGCTACAGCTGCTAAGTAAATGATAGCTAACATAATAACATCTGTTTTCATTTAGAATGTAGTTGCAACAGTGACGGCAAAATCAGAATTTTTTCTTTATTTCAAGGGACATGCAATTTAACGTAAATGCAAGTGGCAGTTTCCAGGAGCTCACAAATCGAACCAAAGCTCAGACTATATTACTTGGTATGCTCTATGGACCAGATTGTTATGATGATAAACACTCCATAGAACAGTTACTATGAATATCTTTGAGTTAGCACAGGCATCTGTAAAACTGTTGACTGTTTACAGGAACCAAGCAACACTCATTTTTTTTTTTTTTTTGGTCATTGCCTATGGTGGCCATCACACTAAAAATGTGAAGTTGACTCCTTACTGTGGTGATATTGTGTTCCCCCAAAATATTGTGCACCCTAATAAACTTATCTGGGGTCAGAGAACAGAACAGTCACTAGATAGACATAGAGGCCAGAAAATGGTGGCATGTACACCTTTAATCCTAGCATTCCAAAGGCAGAGATCTGTCTGGATTTCTCTGAATTCAAAGCCACACTGGAAACAGCCAGGCATAGTGACACACACCTTTAATCCCAGGAAGTGATGGCAGAAAGCAGAAAGATATATAAGGCGTGAAAACCAGGAACTAGGCCTGGTTAAGCTTTTAGGCTTTTGAGCAGCACTTCAGCTGAGATTCATTCTGGATGAGGACTCAGAGGCTTCCAGTCTGAGGAAACAGGATCGGTGAGGAATTGGCAAGGTGAAGTGGCTGTGGCTTGTTCTGTTTCTCTGATCTTTCAGCTTTAACCCAATACCTGGCTCCGGGTTTGATTTTATTGATGAGACCTTTTAAGATTTGTGCTACACCTTACTGCAGAGATCATCTGATTCATAAAGCCTACATAATTACTATACAGACCTTTACAGAAAAAAGCTTGACAAAAAATAAGTAGTATTTGGCAAAGTTTTTATAAAGTAAATTGGAAAATAAAACCAATAATTGAATCAGTACAAAAGTAATAATATACCTCTAAATCTGAATGGCAAAACATAAATTATTGGTAGTAGGAACTCCTAGGAGAAATGGCCCCACAATGCACACGATAATGCATTTCTAGACATACTCTGATATGACTGAGCATCATTAAGCTTAAATATGATGTGTTTCCCCAAATGCTCATGCGTTGAATGAAGGCTTGATTCTAAGCTGGTGTGGTATTGATGGGTGACTGGACCATGAAAGTGCTGCCTTCATCAATTGACTAATACATTTACAGTTTCATATTCAATGGTCTGTTAGGAGGTGTGGCCTCACTGAGAGAAGGCCAATGGGGGGGGTATAGTTAGAGGGTGTGGCCTCACTGAGAGAAGAAGGCCAATGAGGGTGTGTGTGTAGTTAGGGGGTGTGGCCTCACTGAGAGAAGAAGGCCAATGAGGGTGTGTGTGTAGTTAGGGGGTGTGGCCTCACTGAGAGAAGAAGGCCAATGAGGGTGTGTGTGTAGTTAGGGGGTGTGACCTCACTGAGAGAAGAAGGCCAATGAGGGTGTGTGAGAGGGGTAAATCTGGCACACAGCTCTTCCCTGCTTTTCTCTGCTTTCTAGTTATAATGAGGAAGTCAACTGTCCTCCTCCATGACTTGATTCCATGATGCTCTGCTTCATTACCTCAGGCTCATAGCCATGGAACCAGCAACCACGCCAAAATAAATCCTTCCTCCGTTCAACTCTCCCTGAATTTGTCACAGGGATGAAAAGCCTGATTGAGACATATATCAAGAAGATTTAACTATTCTGAGGAAAGAAGTTGTTATGATTATTCATGTTTCCATTTGAACAGTATCCAATCTGGTATGTTGCCAACAATAAAGAATTTGTCATTCTCTTTTCTAAGATGATGAAGGAATTCCACATCTGGGAGTTATTTTTATTTCTTTTACAAAGGCAGAATGTATTCTAAAATTAACCTTGATGAACTTTTATAGAATTAAAAAAACCTAGAATTATGTTTTCAATACTCAAAAGTGTATGTCAGAAAGAGTGAATTTATAAAATCACAGATGAAAATAAATCAAAAAAGGGTCGTTCTAGGCCAGTGAGATGGCTCAGGTGGTGCTACTTTTGCCGACAAGCCTGCCAACCAGGATTTAATTCCCTGGAGTGTTGAGAGAACCAACATCGTAAGCTGTCCTCAGACCTTCACACACCCATCATGGCACATGTGTGTCTTGCCCCCATAAATAAATAAATAATTTTAAAATAAAGGTGCTATAAGGTCCCTTCCCCTATTAGTGTAGAATAGTCATTGAAATCATGAAGTTTTATTTCTCTCAATATATATTAAAATATATAACACAAATTTTAAAAGGTCTTATAATTTAAAGAAAAAAAAACAGAGCCACATATTGAGGTGAAAGATGAAAGATCAGAGAAGCAGAACAGCCAGCCACTAGCTTACCTCTATGAAATCCTCAGCCTCAAGAGGGTGAGTTCCTGTTTCCTCACATCTTATATACTTTTCTGTGTCCTGCCATATTACTTTCTGGGATTAAAGGCATGTGTCACCACTGCCTGGTTCTGTTTCTCTCATGTAGCCCAGTGTGGCCTTGAACTCACAGAGATCCAGACAGTGCTCTGCCTCCTGAGTGATAGGATTAAAGGTGTGTGCCACCACTGCCTGACCTCTAGGTCTAATTTAGTGTCTGGTTTTGTCCTCTGATCCCTAGGTAAGCTTTATTGGGGTACACAACATATCACCATAAAAATATGTGGGTCTTTATTCCTTACCTAAAGAAAGATCCCCGAGAAAATTTAAGATTGTGTTCAACTTGAGGAAATGGTGATTTATATGAATGAATATGAGTGTGCATATGTGTGGGGGGGATAAGAATCAGTGTGTATGTAAGAAAATGAGAAAAATATCTTATAGTCAGAATTTCTCAGGATAAGCAAAGAGGAAACTCTGATATGACTTGGGATAGGATAAGAGGTTTATGTCAACTGAACACCATACATACAGTACCTGATAAATGTTCATAAGAGTTAAACATTTTGGCTAAATTTGGGTGTGATTCCAAGATATGCAGCCCAGTAGAAAGCACTAGTTTTGTTAGGAAATAAAATGAATTGGCAACTAAAGAGCTTCACAGTCAGATCACCTGACAAGTGTCCAGAGGTTGAGATGACTCCATGATCAATAATTAAAAAGGAAAGTGTTCATGTTTGTTTTACAGCCTACTTGATGATAATATGTGTGATCCATCTGTCCCAGGAAGGATTGTTTTCACTCTACAATGAGAGATCAAAGGACAAGAAGCAACAGGCCTTCGGGGAACTGCAAGTAATGCAAATGGTGACATCTGTACCACCTCACCTTTGACCACACTCTTCCCTGGACGGTTGGACAAGTAAATAGAATGAATACAAATAAGGCCAGGCTTGCAGAGAAAACTTTGAAGGTAAAAAAGAAAGAGCAGTTGCCCTGCAGCCTGGGGGATCTAGAGAGCAGCGCTGTGTCTTCACATGGAAAGGATCCAGGTTCTATTCGGACTGAAAATAATAATCTGCAGAATAGTGGAAGATTCTGAACACATCCACATGAACACATCCACCACATGCATGCATGCACATACACACACACACACACACACACACACACACACACACAGAGCAAAAGTGCAATCAAAATCTTCACAATTGCTACTCATGGAGTAAAAGTGAGTGGAATGATTCTCACTGTTAGCTTTTTGTGCTTTAATATTATTGGAAGTGCCTATGTTCTTATTTTAAAGTAAACTGATTAAAACCACCATTAGAAAGCTTGAAATCATGTATGGTCATTAGAAAGGACAGAGCATAGAACTGTAGGATTTTTTTTAAATGTTCTAACCTTTAAGGCCTGTCCCTGATCTATAAGAATGTATCTTATCTCATTGTCAGGAGCAACAACAGTATGAGTTGGAAGACAGATAAGGCATTGGCCCAGGTGGAAACTGTAATTAACTGTTTACTTGATCTTAATCTAACTTAGGATCAGTTTTTTTTATCAGATCATTCATTTTGATAGCATAGAATTAGAGAGAATTAGACACTTCATTTGTGGAGAACTCGTGAAGGAACGAAGCAAGTCTGTATTCAACGGGCTTGTCAAGCAAGAACACAAATGATTCTCTTGACTTTTAATTTTCATCAGCAGGTTTCTCCCTGAGAGTGTGTTAATTTTTCATGGATATTTTTAAAGTAAGTGATGAATTCACTCTACCCCCTGGGGAAGAAGGCTGTACATGCAGGGATGGCATTGCCGTGGAAGTTCTTCAGTAATTCTTCAGGTACTGAGATGAAGACAGGTTTTAGGTTTCCATGTAAGGGAATGACTCAGAATCCTGAGACACGGCTGAAAAGTCTGGAATTCCTCCAGGGGATTTCTGATAATCTGGCACCATTTCGAACATTTGCTATACATGGTAGTACTTATAAACAAGTGGGTCAAAATAATATTTGAGCCATGTGCTTGAGTGCCTTGGATCTAGTGCCCACGGGCTGTTCAGAGAGAGCTGTCTGCTTACATGGTGCTTCACAAGTGATGAAAAGTGTAAACCCGAGCCTGAGGAGCCTCCAAACTGAAGGCCCGACACAAATATGACTATGAAATATGGCTTTCCTCATTAAATACAGTAGATGTAAAAGTGAATCCTTCACTTACTACTTAAACATAAATGAGAGCAGAAAGAATTGTGAGTGTTGTTAATTCAATAAGAGAACTTTTTTGACTTAGTTTGAGAATTTAGGAGAAAGTACAAGAAACAGAGATTTAAGTATATAGCCATATTGAATAAGCATCAAAGACTAGCGAAGCAGAGGCAGAGCGTCACAGGAACTCGGGAGGAAGAGAGGCAGTCACAGAAGTGTGACCAGACTGGAATGGCGCTCCAGGCTCCGCGTTGTCATCCCACCCCTGCCCTTCCAAAACAAGTAAGACTGCAGTAGATACTTTCCTGGTTGTCATAACAACACTCTACAGTAAGTAGCTAAAGAGACAAAGAGGGGGCGTTGGCTTGCACTGGGAAAGACTACTGGGATGTAGTCTGCTGTGGAGGAAAAGGCATAGCAGTGGGCAGGTCCACGATGGCTCAAGCAGGCAGCTGAGATTCCTCATCTCCTCTCATCTTGCAGAATAGAAAGCTGAGGGTGGATGGGAATTGGGGCCAGGATATTAAATCTTATTTAAAGAAAACCAAAAAAAAAGAAGGAAAAAGAAAAAAAAAAAAAACTTCTAAAGGTTCCAGAACCTTCCAAAACAACACCAACTAGGGTTCAAGTGTTCAAACCTTTGGGTGTATAGGGTACATTTCACATTCAAACCACAATAGTGTCTTTAAGTAAATCAGAAAGAAACTCTAGCCTTAATTGCTCTTCTGCAAAATATGCATGCAATTATTGCTGTCAAAAGACTGCTTTGGTGATGAAAATGTTCAACAAGAATATATAGTGTCCGAGAACAACTGAAAAATCCTACAGATAGGAATTATTGTTCTAGTTTGGGTCTCCAAGATTCCAAGTGATTGAAGCTTGATCTCAAGGTAGATACATTGTAGAGAAGTGGGCTGGATCTTCAAGAGGTAGGAAATAATGAATGGGAAGTGTTCAGGTTATTTTTGGCATGCTCTCCAAGAGGACTGTTAGACTCAGCATCTCTCTGTTCTAGGCTCAATATGCAGTCACTTGCTTGCTTCCACATATGCCACTCAAATTACCATCTGTGAAATACGGGGATGGACTCAGGGTGGGGCTTGCTGAGTCTATACTGTACTGTATAAACTTTAAACCTCCTAAACTGGAAACAAAACAAAATTCCATGAGCAGAGGGTGTAGGTCATAGGAAAAGAATTTGACTAGCATATGGAAGGCCCTAGATATGATCCTTAGCACTTTAGACAAAGAGAGAGAGAAAGAGAGAGAGAGAGAGAGAGAGAGAGAGAGAGAGAGAGAGAGAGAGAAGAGAGAGAGAGAGAGAGAGAGAGAGAGAGAGAGAGAGAGAGAGAGAGAGAGAGAGAAGATGGGTAGATGAGAGAGAGAGAGCAACCACATTTACTCTATGAATAGTACATGTGAAGTAGAGGGGTGCAAAATATAGAATGAAAATGTATACATGCAAATATAAAATATAAAATTCTCAAACAAATAAAATAAATGTTAAAATACTGAAAGTTCACACCATTTCCAGAGTATTTTACATTAAATAATGATGAAGAGCAAACGTCTGATACCATCCACCCACTCAGGATAATTCCTAAGTACTGAAGAGCCTGTGAAGCTACCTGAAGCCTTTATTGTTCTGTGTTATAGCTAATCTTTTCCCATACCTAATCTTGTTTTCCTTCTTTGCATTACATTGACCCTGAAAGCACTTCCTAATAAACCCTCTACATGCTAATTTTTACCTCAGAGTCTGTTTCCTGGGAAACTGTACTGTGACACCAGCTATGGCATGATTAGGATGATGAACATTCCAAGAAGAAGAGACCATGAGTATTAATGTTTTTGTCCAATGATAATAATAACCTTTTCAAACAGTTGGAGTTTAATCTCACAGTATAAGGGATCAAGTCAAATTCAGAAAATTAGACAGCAGGACATTTTCTACGAAACCAAGAATATGACAATTTTTGAGAATGATAAAAAATGATTTACATTTTATTTATAAATTAATATTTTAAGAACCAATGAATACAATTAAAATCAACTGAAAAAATATATATATATGGATAAGAAATCCTAAAAAAGGAAACTCTTTCTCTCTCTCTCTCTCTCTCTCTCTCTCTCTCTCTCTCTCTCTTTCTCTCTCTCTCTCTCCCCTCTCTCTCTGTCCTCTCATACCCATCCCAGGTTCTCACTGTGTAGTCCCTAGCCAGCCTGGAACTCATTATGTAGACCAAACTGGCCTCAAACCCACAGAGATCCACCTGCCTCTGCTTCTTCCTGAGTGTAGAGATTAAATGTGCCAACACACCCAGAAAACCCTTTAGGCAGGGGTAGATTTACACTTTTATCTTTTATTATTTATTTTTCAGGACAGAGTATCACAATGTAGCCCATATTGTCCATTAACTACCAATCCTCCTACCTCAAGAGTCCTGAGTGTTGGGATAATAGGTGTGTGCCACCACACCTGAAAGCTTTTCATAATATAGCACTGAACAAAGAAAAGAGAGAAAAAGTTCTATTACAAATTATTCTTCTCAGGTTTGGTTTTGGCCTGCTTTGGTGACTGGGTCTCACATAGCCCAGGCTAGTCTCAAACTTACCATGTACCTGAAACTGACTTTGGACTCTCAACTCTCTTGCCTACCCACACGTTGCCCTGAGTTCTGGGATTACAAACTGGGTTTTTTCTTACTTTATTTGTTTGAGATACAGTCTCCTGTGTCCTTGGATGACCTTGGTTTCCTGACTTTTCTGCTTTCACTTTCCAAGAGGTGAGGCTGGAGACATGTGTTACCATGCTCACCATCACAGTTAAGCTTAATGAATGAATAAAGAGACAAGGGTGGTTATCATCTATATTTTTTATTGTTATTTGGGGTATTTGTTTTGTTTCCCCTTTTATTGAAAATAGATTCTTTTCTCATACAATATACATCTTGATTATAGTTTCCCCTCCCTCTACTCCTCCATGTTCCCCCCCACCTGCCCTCCCTTCCAGATCACTCCCTTTCTGTCTCTCATTAGAAAACAGGCTTCTAAAAGATAACAACCAAGCATGATAAAATAAAATATAATAAGATAAAACAAAAAAATCGTCATTTCAAGGCTAGCCAAGGTATTCAACAAAAGGAAAAGAGCCCCAAGAACAGGCACAAGAATCAGAGATCCACTTGTTCACACACTCAAGACTTCCATGGAAATATTAAACTGAAAGTTATAATATATCTGCAGATGACCTGGCATAGACCCATGTTAGCCCTGTACTTTCTGGTTCACTCTCTGTGTGTTCATATGATCTTTACTCTGTTGCTTTAGAGGACCTTGCTCTCCTAGTGTCCTCTATTCCCTCTGTCTCCCCTTCCCTCTGTCTCCCCTGCTCCTCCTGCTTCCTCTTCCATGAAGTTCACTGAGCTCTGAGGTTAGGGATTTGATGGAGATACCTCCTATAGAGCTGTGTGTTCCAAGGTCTCTCTTTGTAATGTCTCACTGTGGATCTCTGTATTTGTTCCTATCTGCTGAAAGATGAAGCCTCTCTGATGATGGCTGAATGGGGTACCAATGCATGAGTATAGTAGACTATCATTAGGAATCATGTTATTGTTACTTTAAAAAAAATAGGAGTATTTGGTTTTACTGTAGGTCTCTGGGCTATCTAGTCTTTGGCCCTTGTCACTCAAGCAGTGTTGGGTACAGGCTCCATCTCATGGTGTGGGCCTCAAGTAAAAGCAGACATCAGTTGGTCCCTACCACAAGGTTTGTGCCACCACTGCCCTAGGGTATTTTGCAAGCAGGACAGACTGTAGATCAAAGGTTCTGTGGTTGGGTTGGTGTTTACCATTCTCTTTCAGTAGCCTTCAGGGTACCTTTCCATGTCATAAACTTTAGAACACGGGGGTGAATGTTCTAAGGGGGCACCAGATAGACCTCTTCATGTTCAATGAATTGTGGGGGTGTTGTCCTAAGCAATGGGGCCTTGCTGTCAGTTTGTGGAGAGCAACTTCTTGTCTTGGCAACAGCCTGGATTATTTGAGAATTTCCATGGGACCCTTTTGGCCAACAATTCAATTGGATGAAACTCAGTCACAGAACTGGGAGCTTCACTTGGTGACAAGAAATGGACAGTTGGGGTTCTGTCTCCCTCATTATCTGGAGACTTCATTAGGACCATCCTCACATGTTATAGGAAGTTTCCACTGCCTTAGGTTTCCATACCACCCCACAAATTCCCTTCAATTCTAGCTGTCTCTTCTCTCATTCCATCCCTCAATCCCATCTTCCTTCCCCTTTCCCACCTGATCCTCCTGTTTTAATGATGTCACCCAACACTGTCAAATTCAGCTCTTTGAACTGGGTATTTTCTTTGCCAACAATACCAAGACTATTTAACCACTAAGTATGGCACCCTGGTAGGAAATAATGGAACTTAAAATCTAAAAATGTACAATCCTTTTAAGCTCTGTGATACATGCCTGCAATGAAACTTTTCTCTGCCATGCACAAGATAAAGAAAACTGTAATACAAGGCTCACATGGCTTTATCAATAATGTTTCCATTCAAAAGCAGAGGAATGTGACAGAAAAGATGTCTGAGAAGTGGAACTGAATTTCATAAACTCCCCATTCCATTTCTTTCCACTTAAAGACAATTCGAATAGCTTGCTTCTGCCTGTATGACGAGGTAGTATTGAGCTTTTAACCTTGACAGAGAGCGAAACTGTAATCTCATTGTGTAGAATGCTTCCTGCCGAGTGCCACTAGCAACTTAAAATTCTCCCTCAAGTGGAAAAATGGAAGTTCTCAGAAAATTTCATCAAGAAAAGTCAAGCATTAGATTTCTGAGACTTATAAAGACGGACTTACATTAAAATTTCAATAAACTCTCTGCATGCACTACTAATATTAAGATTTCAGTCACTCAAGTGATGAGAAAATGAAATTCAGATGGATGTTAATTACTTTCAGTCATGGACCTAATGAATCAGAGTCTATAAACACACAGATGAAAACACTATATTAATTCATCAACTCAGTTATAGAGCTTTGGTAAAATGAGTAAAATGTAAACACAGTTGGTCCTTATTAATGGTGAGTGGGGAAACTCCTCTGCATGTAGCACTTTTCACAAAGCATTTTCATAGAGACTTCCTCTGCTATTATGACAATGCTATAAAATATCAAGAAGAAACCAAATTTTATTCTTACTTTATAGATGAGAAGTTGAGGCTCATCAACCAACATCGTTCAGTCCATAAGTTTCAGGGAGATAGAACATAGTTTATTTTCCATTTTTCATAATTATAATGCCCTCTTATCAATTCATACCAAGATAATCACTGTGTAGACAACTTTCTCCACTGGAAACTTAGAGTATTATCCAAGACAGAGAACTACAGGTATGTATCAGATGTGATCAGAAAAAGTCTCACAGGAAACTCAAAGCAATTCCACTAAAATCAGGAACGAGGCAAGGCTGTCCACTCTCCCCATACTTATTCAATATAGTACTTGACGTTCTAGCCAGAGCAATAAGACAACATAAGGAGATTAAGGGGATACAAATTGGAAAGGAAGAAGTCAACCTTTCCCTATTTGCAGATGACATGATAGTATACTTGAGTGACCCCAAAGATTCCACCAAGGAACTGATACAGCTTATAAACACCTTCAGCAACATAGCAGGATACAAGATCAACTCAAAAAAATCAGTAGCCCTCTTATATACAATTGACAAGAGGCTGAGAAGGAAATCAGAGATACATCACCCTTTACAATAGCCATAAATGACATAAAATACCTTGGGGTAACACTAACCAAGCAAGTGAAGGACCTATATGACAAGAACTTTAAGTCCCTGAAAAAAAAAACTGAAGAAGATGTCAGAAAATAGAAAGATCTCCCATGCTCGTGGATAGGCAGAACTAACATAGTAAAAATGGCAATTTTACCAAAAGCAATCTACAGATTCAATGCAATCCCCATCAAGATACCAACACAATTCTTCACAGATCTGGAAAGAATAATACTCAATTTCATATGGAAAAACAAAAAACCCAGGATAGCCAAAAGAATCCTGTACAATAACACAACCTCTGGAGGCATCACGATCCCTGACTTCAAGCTATACTATAGAGCTACAGTAATAAAAACAGCTTGGTACTGGCATAAAAACCGACATGTGGACCAATGGAATCGAATTGAAGACCCTGACATTAATCCGCACACCTATGAACATATAATTTTTGACAAAGAAGCCAAAAGTATACAATGGAAAAAAGAAAGCATCTTCAACAAATGGTGCTGGCATAACTGGATATCAACATGTAGAAGGCTGCAAATAGATCCATATCTGTCACCGTGCACAAAACTTAAGTCCAAGTGAATCAAGGACCTCAACATAAATCCAGCTACTCTGAACCTGCTAGAAGAGAAAATAGGAAGTAGTCTTAAATGCATTGGCATAAGAGATCACTTCCTAAATATAACACCAGTAGCACAGACACTGAGAGAAACAATCAATCAATGGGACCTCTTGAAACTGAGAAGCTTTTGTAGAGCAAAGGATACGGTCAACAAGGAAAAGCGACAGCCTACAGAATGGGAAAAGGTCTTCACCAACCCCACATCTGACAGAGGACTGATATCCAGAATATATAAGCAACTCAAGAAATTAGACATCAAAATTAACTCCAATTAAGAAATGGGCTATAGAATTAAACCGAATTCTCAACAGAGGACTCTCAAATGGCTGAAAGACATTTAAGGAATTGCTCAACATCCCTAATTATCAGGGAAATGCAAATCAAAACAACTCTGAGATACCAATTACGCTTGTCAGAATGGCTAAGATCAAAAACACTGAAGACACCTTATGCTGGAGAGGATGTGGAGCTAGGGGGACTCTACTCCACTGCTGGTGGGAATGCAAGCTTGTACAACCACTTTGGAAATCAATATGGTACTTTCTTAGAAAATTGGCAATCAATCTCCCCCAAGATCCAGCTATACCACTCTTGGGCATATACCCAAGGAATGCTCAATCCTACCACAAGAGCACTTGCTCAGCTATGTTCATATAAGCATTGTTTGTAATAGCCAGAACCTGGAAATAACCTAGATGCCCTTCAACTGAAGAATGGATAAATAAAATGTGGTACATATACACAATGGAATACTACTCAGCACAGAAAAACAATGACATCATGAGGTTTGCAGGCAAATGGATGGATCTAGAAAAAATCATCCTGAGTAAGGTAACCCAGACTCAGAAAGACAAACATGGTATGTACTCACTCATAGGAGGATACTAGATGTAGAAGAAGGATGACTGGACTGCTACTCACATCACCAGGGAGGCTACCTGGAAAACAGGACCCCAAGAAAGACACGAGGATCACCCAATGACAGAGAAATGGATGAGATCTACATGAACAGCCTGGACATGAGTGGGGGAAATGAATGGCGAGGGTCGAGGGAAAGAGAGTTTGGGGGAGCAGGAGATCCCAGCTGAATCAACAACAGAGAGAGAGAGCAAGGAATAGGAGACCATGGTAAATGAAGACCACATGAGAATAGGAAGAAGCAAAGTGCTAGAGAGGCCCACAGAAATCCACAAACATACCCCGACAATAGACTGCTGGCAATGGTCGAGAGACAGCCGGAACTGACCTACTCTGGTGATGGGATGGCCAAACACCCTAATTGTCGTGCTAGAAACCCCATCCAATGACTGAGAGATCTGGATGCAAAGATTCAAGGCTAGGCCCTGAGTGGAGCTCCAAGATTCCAATTAGTGAGAAAGAGGAGGGTTTATATGAGCGAGAATTGTTGAGACCAAGGTTGGATAAAGCACAGGGACAAATAGCCAAACGAATGGAAACACATGAACTATGAACCAATAACTGAGGGGTCCCCAACTGAATCAGACCCTCTGAATGGATGAGACAGTTGGTTGGCTTGATCTGTTTGGGAGGCATCCAGGCAGTGGGACCGGGTCCTGTGCTCATTGCATGAGTTGGCTGTTTGAAACCTGGGGCTTATGCAGGGTTGCTTGGCTCAGCCTGGGAGGAGGGGATTGGACCTGCCTGGACTGAGTCTACCAGGTTGATCTGAGTTTTCGGGGGAGGCTTTGCCCTGGAGGAGGTGCAAATGGGGGGTTGGCTGAGGGGAAGGTGAGGGAGGCAGGAGGGGGGAGAACAAGGGAATCAGTGGCTGATATGTAGAACTGAATTGTATTGCAAAATAAAATAAAATAAAGAAAAAGTCTCACAGGTATTGCACTACCAGATACTCACAGGTATAGCACTACCAGAGGATTAATAGTAAGTAACCAGTATGCTTTATGAGTTCAGTCTTATTTTAAAATAGTGACTTCTTTCTCAGTAGCTCCTCTTTAGAAAACCTTCGTGACCCTAAAACTGAGGATAAATGTGATTACTTATGAAAGACATACTATATATGGAAGATGTGATTAGCTATAAACAGGTACTATGGAACTAAATGGAAATGCTTTCAATGAAAGTTATGCTATTGTATAAATTCACTCACATGGTTGAGTTGTACTCTTACAATGTAAATCTTATAGCATGTGTGATGGTTAATAATGTCAACTTGACAAGAAATAGAATCACCTAGGAGACACACCCCGGGGGATGTCTATAAGGGCGACTCTAGATCAGATAAATTAAGGTAGGAAGACCCATCCTGAATGTGAGAGGCACCATCTTATGTGCTTGTGTACTGGACTAAGTAAAAAGGAGGAAGACAGATGAAGATCAGCATTCAACTCTCTTCTGCTTCCTGATTTAAGATGTGACATAATCAACAGCCTCATTCTCTTGTCACCACGCCTTTCCAACCATCATGGTCTGTGCCACACTCCTGTCACCACACCGTCCCTACCATCATGGACTGTATCTGAACTAGGAGCCAAAATAAACTCTTCCTTCCTTTAGGTGTTTTAGACAAGTATTCTGTCACAGCAACCAGAAAAGCAAGTAAAGCTTATATATGCTACACTTTAATAAAACTGTTCAATAGGAGAGGAAGAATGGAGAAAATATACATTGCTGTTAAACAGGAGCAAGAATGAGTACTATATTAAAATAAATACAAATTTTGGGGTTGATATAAACAAGGGATACAAAGCCAGAGTGCCCAAGTGAAAGGCAATGAGTACTTCAGACCTAAAGAAAATGATAGTAACATCAAGAATTTTGTAGCACTTTCCTACTGTGTTACACCATGGCAAAATAGTTATCTAAACTCCAAATCTCCACTTAGAATACCCTCAGGAAAAATAAGCATGGATAATAGGAGTTAACTTATCAAAACTGTGGAACTAATCTCAGAGCTTAATTCCACACTCAGCCCTTCTAATATAAACCCTGCATTTAAAAGGATGCAGAATTGTAAAAGGATGTATAATACAGTATTAACAGAGTTACTCATATATACACTCATATATACTTTGAAATAAATGATCACAAAGTCCAGTTATCATTTGAATGTCTATGATGCACACAATTCTCAGTAGTTAATATTGTAAGTTTAGGTGACTGCTAAGTTATGTTCTTGGTCTTATTTTTGGCACTTAGCTATTTTTTTGCACTAAATATATTAAGAAGACTAGAATATTTATATTTGTTTATTTGGGCTAGAACTCTGAACTACCTTAGTCTCAAATTGTTTTACAACTGAAATCACTAAACTTTCCTACATTTTGTTTAAAATTATTTGAAAAGTTTTATTTTAAAACTGGAAAGATGGATCAGTGGTTAAGAGCATTTGCTGATCTTCTAGAAAAGCTGAGCTTATTTCTGGGCACCTACATCAGTAACTCTAGTTCCAGGGGATCCAACATTTTCTTCTAGCCTCCTCAGGCACCAATGTGGCACACACAGATATAAATGCACACACAAATTCATGCACATATGTAAATATATGTAAATATAAATGGTTATTTTTAAAAATATACATTAATATGTCCTAAAACAATACTCAGGAAATTTTATTTTTATCAGTAATGCATTTTAAAGGAAGATTGAACTAAATAAACCAAACCTGAAATGACTCATAAGCTTACATGTTTGCACTGGGAAATGATTGAAAAAAAAAAAGTTAATAAAAGGCTAGCAGCCCATTGAGGGGCTAAGGGAAGCAAAATAAAGTGAAACAGAAAAAGATCTAACTTATGGGAAAAGAGAACACTATGTGTTCTTATCGGAATAAATTTTATAAATACATTTTGGATGATAAATTAATTGCACTTGAATGTGCTATTTTCTACTTAACTAATATATTTCCATTAATGTATTTATTATTTTAAAAATACTTCCCACATGGCTGAGATCAGCCCTGTGTAGGAACTGTTGAGAACAAATAGAACAGGAAAACCCTCCCTAGGAAGCACTTCCTTGTCCAGTCAAGGAATGAACCAGGTTGACAAAGTAAGTGAAATAAGCATGCTGGCTGGTAAAAATGTGCTGGGAGGCCAATAAAGCACGGAGGGAAGATAAAGAATGATGAGGTGGAGGGGACTGAAGCAAGCAGGAGGATCGGGAAGAGCGCACTGGAGAGGTGGCATCTGTACGATGACCTACAGGCCGGAGAGGCAGGTGTTTTGTCACATTTGTTTTGCTGCCCAGAAGGTGAAGAAATAATCAATGCAACATCTGGGCAGCGGGAGCCGGCATAGACCTGATAACAAGAGCAGGACCAACGTAGAAAAGAAAGCAGTTGCTGCTCTATCCATGTGTTTTTCCACAGTCTTTACGGCCACGACATGAACTTGGATGTCAAGGATGTGAAGACTCTGAATAAAAAAAATAATGTCCTAGACTAGTGCATATTTTAAAGGGTAGAATTAAAATTAGAATACAGGAAAGGCGGCGGAAGCACGAAGACCCATGATTTAAAAGACTAATTAAAAAAGGACACTAATATTCATTTCAAAATCAATACCAAGAAAATTGCCATCTGCCTCAGACCATAGGAGAGAGAGGAGGCAGGAATGATGAGATGATCAACCTGAACACTTAAAGGGACAGGGAGACAGAAGAGCTTCTGGGTGCAGCTCAGGGTATGGAAATCAGAGGAGGAAGCCTTCGGACATGGTACGTTCAGAGCTCTTAGGCAGGTAGAAGGTGATGTAAAGTAGGTGAGTTCAATCAAGTTATGTCCATTAAGAATTTTAGATCTCAAAAATGAATAGAAAATCTCTTAATAAAAAGAAAAGAAAAAAAGAATTTTAGATATCAATCAATGATTCTTCAATCAATAGGCAGCCTTGCAAATAGACAGATAATTCTTATGTCCCTGGCACTGGATGGGGTTATACAAGTAGTTTTGGTGGAGGATAGCTAACTAAGAACAAGGGCTGATCTTGACCCTCAGGTTTGAAGTTGAAGAACCAGAAAAACAGACAAAGATGGAGTTACAGTCCAGACGTTTTTCAAATTTATCTGAAGAAAAATATTCTGTCCTCGCCAGCCCAGAAAAGATAAGGGATCTTCACAATGTTGCCAGTGAAGTCAGAAGACACATAGCACAGAATCCCAGAAGTAGACACTGCTCCCTTCACACTCCATGGAGGTCATGAATCTGCACTGACTGTAATGAGCTCAGATGTCAAACTCTTCAATCAGATTCTAGGAAAAGTATCAGATGGCACTGGAGTTTGAAAATAAACCAAATATATGATCAGAAGACAGAGAGTCACCAAAGCAGTCATATTCAACCAACTATTAGTATTTTAGAATCACTTAGGCCTAGGGATACACGCCTCTAATCTCAGCACTCAGTAGGCAGAGGCAGGTGGTTCATCACAAGATTGAGGTCAGCCTGTTCTGCTTAATGAGTTGCCGGCTAGGCTTAGCTACATAGAGAGCTCCTGTCTCAAAGCAAAACAGAAACAATAGAAAAAGTAAAAATGGAGGAGGAGGAGGAGGAGGAGGAGGAGGAGGAGGAGGAGGAGGAGGAGGAGGAGGAGGAGAAGAAGAAGAAGAAGAAGAAGAAGAAGAAGAAGAAGAAGAAGAAGAAGAAGAAGAAGAAGAAGAAGGAGAAGAAGAACCAGCTGCTTAAATCACTGTCTCAGGAGGCGAGCTCAAAATGGACACTAAATTCAGGACCCATTATTCATCTTGCAAATGCAAAAGTACCATACATATGCATTATATAGCACCCTTTTGAGTAATGATAAAACCGGTTTGGTCACTTCAGAACATGCTAAGCTCTATTTAGATATTGCATTTTTGGAAACTGGATGTAATAACATCTTTCTTCCTCAACCTGTCCTGAAATGTGTCCACCATACTCAGATGGAATCTAAATGCCCTTTCCTTGGGATGTAGGCTGGATTTAGTAATTTGTATTTTAAGCAGAAGAGTATGGGCATAGTGACTTGACATGGCATCTGAGGCAGTCAGGAAAGTAACACATCTTCTACCTGTCTCTCTTTGACCATGTTGATACTAGCTAGGTGATAGGTACTTATTCTCAATCAGTTAATGATTAAAAGACAGAAAAAGTGTTCGGGAAAAGCAAAAGTTTAAGTTGATTGATAAGCCTTAAGGATGCTCGGATTAAGAAGGGTCCTAAAACTGAGGCCTTTGTCTTCATAGATGTTAGGGGCACATTTGATTTGATTTTCCTGCCTATGAGTCCTCCTTCCTTTCTTTGGTTGGTCTAAGGACATCTGTGTGCCCCTTTGATAGTAGGGGCTTTGGGCTCTGTTTCTACTCATGGAACAACTAACTGCACTAGGACACCCCGCTTTGGTGCATGGGTACGGAAAGGAGTGGGCCCCCAACCCTCTCTTTCCTTTGTGGTATAATAAGGGAAGAGAAACTCATTGCAGGTGAGATAAATGGAAACTTATTCCTAGGGCTCATAAACAGCAACAACAAAGATAGACTCAAAGTGAGGATAATTTCCTTCTTTCCCCACCCTAAGGACCCATAACCTCCATGTGCTTTCCAACTAATCATGTTAGGGTCTTAGTCCCCAAACTGTCAGGAGCACAAGCCTCAGATAGGGCACACATCAGAGCTGATCTTAAAGTCATTACTGGTCAAATGAAAGTTAAGAACCCTCGCAGTATTTTATTCTCAGGACTGGGTGCACACTTACCATTTTGTTCTTCTTAACTGAGGTCCCCAATATCCTTAGTTACTAAAACACCAAGTATATCACAATTAAATAGTTTCTGTTGGTGCCACCGTGGTGGTTTGAATGAGAATGGCCCCCATTTTTTTACATGTTTGAACACTTGGTCCCCAGTTGGTGGAACTATTTGGGAAGGATAGAATGTATGGCCTTATTGGAGAAGGTGGGTCACTGTCTTCAAGATTTCAAAAGACCCACACAACTCCCAGTATGTTCTCTTTCTGTTTCTTGTTTTGTAATCAATCTGGATATAAGCTCTCAGCTGATGCTCTAGAATCATGTGTGCCTGTAGCCACACTCCCCTCTCTGATGGTGGTGACTCCTATCACTCTACAACTGTAAGCTCCAAATAAATCCTTGCTTCTATAAGTTGCTTTGGTCACGGTATTTTTCACAGCAATAACAAACTAAGACAGCAAATTATATGAATTATAAAGTATACAATTTATGTAAGTTACACAAATTATAAAATGTACCACTATAAATTATAGAGGTGGTTTATTTAGCAGCAATGAATGACTAGGAGTATATGTTTATAGTTTTGACACATATCTATCTTCAGAAGAAACCTATGAACTATGTATTATCTTCTGAACTTTATAGCTTGAGCCCAGCTTAAAGAGTGCTTAATATAGTTAATAAATGAGAGAACAACCATTTAAATACCATTTCCAGTATTGTAAAAATAGCATTATGATACATTCTATGAGTAAGGAAATCTGAAAGGCATTGAGAAAATATGAAATAAGTATGTGATCTCACATCTTTGAGCTTTTTGTAAATAAAATAAAAGGCTATGACATGTGCATGTGACAATCTCATCTCAAAATCTTCAATTCAATAACCTAGCAAATGGTACATTTCTTAATTAATCTAATATTCAGTAAGTGGTTACTGGGCACCTGTATTAGTCAAGGTTTGCTAGAGGAACAGGACTGATAAATTGTGTGTGTGTGTGTGTGTGAGAGAGAGAGAGAGAGAGAGATTGTGTGTGTGTGTGTGTGTGTGTGTGTGTGTGTGTGTGTGTGTGTCTCCATGCTAGCTGTATCCTTGGACACACAGAGATACGCCTAGCTCTGCCTCCCAAGTGCTGGGATTAAAGGCATGCACCACTATCGCCCAGCTTCTGCTATGGCTTGCTATTAGCTCTGACCCTCAGGCAATTTTATTTATTAATATACAAATAAAATCACATTTCACTACAAATAAAATATCACCATATAGATATATGAATATTATTGCTTTAAAGTCTATATAAGAGATTTTGGAGAATAAATAATTTTTTCTATAGGCCTAGGAAAACCGAGGATGGCTTTCGAGAAGATAAAGAATGTTTTTATCTCTCATACATTTTCTGTGCCAAATAGCTCATATACATTTTTTAAGCCTGAGGAAATACATAAAAAAGCTGGGGAAGTGGCAGAGGTAGGACACTGGGAACTAGCTGATGGGTTAGCTCCAGTCTGCCCTGAAGTCACTGGGAGACTTTCTGTGTGTGCTCAGAATGTGTTAAAATTACTTGTCTCTAAATTCGATAAAGCATTTTGTGTTTTGATTTGTTTGTGGGGTTAGAGGAGTCTTTGGGTGTGTGTGTGTGTGTGTGTGTGTGTGTGTGTGTGTGTGTGTGTGTGTTACTGGAGATTAAACCAAGTCCCTCACATATAGTAGACAGTTGCTCCTCTAGCTCCAAGCTCACTAAGTCTTAGTAGAGTCAAAGGTCTGTCTATACACACTTGTGTGTGCAGGATTGTGTGTTTCTCAGTGCACTGTATGTAATAGAAAAGAGACCTTGGCCAACTTTCTGCCATAAGAGTGTGTATTAAGTTTTCTCATTTGATAGTGTTACCACTGAAATAACTATCGCATTTTATATAAGAAAAATGTATTTAAACACATTTTCCTCCATGAAACTGTTCTTTTCGCAAAGATATCTGTTAATCCATCTATCTCCAAGATAGATACAGTATCTTTATTTAGCATGAGCATTTGGTTCTCGAAAATTAAGTCTCCTTGGCTCTGGTTTTAGCATAGCTGCAACATTTGAAAATAAGCAGAAGGTTTGTAAACAGGGGGTTTAAAAAAATTAAAATCTAAACTCCTCGCTGAAGAGGGAGTGCCAACTAGCATATGGCAAGATTAGTGTTGAGTCTCGTTTTCTTCTATGTGGTTTATAGATGTGGTGAACAGGGGAATGTCAGAAATTAATAAGAAAAAGTTGATTTACAAAATGACTAAGATAATGGTTATGTATCTAAACATCTTGTGATTTAAGTTTCTTCTCTATGTATCCTAATAGAAGAATAATGACAGCTTTGTGATAATATTTATTAGTAATATTAGTTAACTAATGATTAATTGCAGTCATTGTTATTGCTTAACTGCAACTGATCTCATCTTTAGCAGAAAAAGTCAACTGTGGAACCATAGCTTAAAGTACAGAAGTTTACATGCATACACAGTTCAGTGTTACAGACAGACTGTAGATACATTGCTGTATATATACACATTATATATAATCTAATAAAGTACAGCAGTTTACATGCATACACAGTTCATTGTTACAGAGAGACTGTAGATACATTGCTGTATATATACACATTATATGTGATCTAATAAAGTACAGCAGTCTACATGCATACACAGTTCAGTGTTACAGATAGACTGTAGATACATTGCTGTGTATACACACATTATATATAATCTAATGTATATGAGGCTATAAAACCCCATACTTCTAGGAAAAACAAGGGTGGCTTTCTGCATTTTCTCTCTTCTCATACTCCCCTGTCCTTAGGAATGCCTGACGTCCATTATTGTAGTATTTCTTATTGAAGCTGGAGGCAAATAGGACACAGGCAGGTAGAAAAATAAACATGTGCTCTGAGAAGGTACAGTTTCCTTAAAACTGTCTAATAAGATGCAAGGCCCAAACAATAAAGCAAGAAACACACGTTACCCAGGAAAGTGTCAGGAAGGTCTCTGGAATTAAGGGACTTTTAAGCTAAGCCTGGGAAGGGATGTGAGAGGCACAGAGGCCCAAATCAGAACAGCTTGCTTTCACTGAAGAGAATACATATTGTGTGGTTATGGGTCATAGGCATGAGACAAGCATCGTACAATATGGGTAAAATGCATAAATATATATCAGTGCCTACACAGGTCTGTGGGTGTAGATATATGTGTGTTTTTCTCTCTCTTTTTTTCTTTGCATCCTTCAAACCAAGATGACCCTTTTCACCAGCTTGTGACCATACTGCTGCTACGCAAACCTTCTTAGGATCCATGTCTGACTTAATCTAGTTTTTGTTGGTTAACATGTTTTCTCGATGTTCGCTCATATTTTTACAGCAAGGTGATGCCCGGAAAATGTTTGAAGTTCAAGTTTTTCAATTTTCTTTTGAGTCAATTACACATAAATCTAAATAAATATTTCAAAAAAAATGTTACTCTGTCACTTTGGAGTGGAGATGGGGGACACGATGACACATACTCTGCTGCCACCTTGTGTTCACTGTGCGTATAGCAGCCTGTGGAAACTCATTTTGTTATGGGAAAAGTTAAACTATTATACTCATGCCTTTAATCCCAGCTCATAAGAGGCACAGGCAAGCAAAGCTCTGTAAATTGGAGGACATCCTCGTTTACATACCTAATTCTAGGTCAGCAAGGCAATGTAGTGAGGACCTGTCTCAAAAACAAAACAAAACAACAACAACAACAACAACAACAATAAAAACTCAACAAATATACCCAAGCATTTGTTAAACAAATATTTATTAATCACTGTATTGGTACAAAAAATATACTTGAAAGGTTCACTCATCAAAAACAAATGTTAAAAGTGTATTTTTATACAAAGATTAATTCTTCAAACTGAATTTCAAAAGGGCTGTGCCTGAGATACAAACAAAAGCCAGACACCTAGAGCAGAACACATCATAGACCTAAAAAGCATAACTTATTTGAACCAGCATCTGAGTCAGAATGAAAATGTGCCTCATTACATTGAGTAAGTTAATCATCTCACCAGATTTGGGAGACTAAAGGGAAATATCCCACAGAATAGAAAACAAGAATAAATTCTTCTTGTTTGATTCTTATTTAATTAATGAATTTTCCAATGTGCCAGTCATAGTTCTACATTGTTGTGAAGTAGGTGAAAACTTCGTACTCAGAGTGCAGAAATCCTTTGGCAGCGAAGAGGTGCCCAGTGGATAGCACCTTCTGCTTCTTGCTGCACTCCTGGGAACAGCACTGCCATTCCACACAGAGACAAATAAACTTCCTTGGAACGAGTGGCTTTGGCTTAGTGTGTTCTCACTAAATGACTTGGCTGTGAGAAAAAAAACATCATTGCACTAAACTTTGGAAGGTTTATAATGAATAGATAGAAAATAGTGCCACAGGAATCTGTTTAGTAAATATAAAGTGTGACTAGGGTACTTGGTTAAAAAAAAAAAAAAAACCTGAAATAGAAGATGAATCTATGTTGACTTATCCCTGACACTACAAAAATTGAGCCAATTCGTGAAACACACACACACACACACACACACACACACACACACACACGTGGCAAAGGTGTATCCAATGCTTATGTTTCTGAAAAGTTCAAAACAAATTCACTTCAAAAAAAACAATCCACAGGGGTGAGTCACTACCTTCAAGATACAAAGCATTATATTGACTCCTTCTTCATATGATGGTCAGGGAATTAACAATCTGGATAAGGAACTCGCTGTTTTGAGATCTGTAGAACAGTTTTCAATGTCTCATCAAATTACCTAAATCAGACATTAAGACAAGAAAGCATCCTGATAACATTTAATAGAAAGTAGAGCAAAGCAGAACTCTGCTCACTATGAGCATCTTTTCCTTTATAAGTCCCTTGCGTGTGAGATTCAAACAGAACTGTAAACAGGACTCGGTACCTCTAAGGACAGAGCATGCTTTCTTGCTAACTGAAGACACCTGTGTCCAGTGGAATGATCTTCTTGATAGAATCTACTGTTAGTTGATCACAGTTTGTGCAAGTGTTCGCAATGAGGAATCCGTTCCTTTAAGCCAGAATTCAAAATCATGGGTTTTATCACAGAATTTTCATATAGTCTCTATTCTGTTCATTCTTCTCCTCCACCTTTTCCTCTGTATCCCTAACTCCATACAGATTTCATGTTACAAGTATTTCATTACTCTTTTTTTAGTTTACCCATTAAGATCTCTTCTTACCTTCTCATTGTCCTATTATGGAATATTACTTTAACAATGTAAAGGTATCCTGCATGTGTTTATGCTGCATTTGTTTAACGATGTAAAGATGTGTTGCGTTTGCTTTATCTTGCCTGCCTAAGGCACCTGCTTGGTCTAATTAAAATAGGCAGCAGAGGGATAGGCAGGGATGGTGGGCAAAGAGAATAAGGAGGAGACGAGAAGGAGAGGAGAGGAGGGAGAAAGAGATGGAGATGCTGAGGGCCAACCAGTCAGGCAGCCGCCAGACAGACAGACATAGAGTAGGACATTCAAAGTGAAAGTAAGGTAAAAAGCACAGAGGCAAAATGTAAATGAAGAAAAACAGGTTAAAATAAGTTATAAAAGCTAGTGGAACAAGCATAATATAAGACCGAGCATTCATAACTAATGATAAGTCTCCACGTCATGATTTGGGACCTGGTTCATGGCCCAAACAAAAGCCTGATACATTTGGCATTCCTACATAGGGCTCAAATTTCCACAAGGGACTGAGAAAGATGAAAAAACTAAAAAAAAAAAAAAACAGACACAGCTCCTTTAAGAGGCTCTGCCGTACGGCACAGCACTTGAACAGATAGTACACTTATGTAGACACAGGGAGCTAGGTAAAAACACCTGCCATGGAGTGGATACCAACTTCCTAGAGCTAGAATAGTTAAATGCAGCTCCTGGTTAAACGCTTAAAAGACTTTCAGTCTCAGTTCCCACAGATCCAAGGAGGGAGTGGAGCCAGCCACCAGAGCTGCCAGCACACAGCCACTTAGCAGTTTAAGGTTTGGCTCATGTGGTCAGAAAAATTTAGGGACACACACAGTAAAGACAGGTCCAGGTGGGGAAAACATTCTCTAAACAGTTACAGTGTGATTAGAATGTGCATGGGCTTAATAAAGAAAATGAGTATAGACAGTCATATGAAAAAATAAATAGTTTAAATACTAAAGTCTTTAAAGAGAGAGGAAAGTAATATCAAAAGAACAAGCCACATAAAGATGGGAAATATTCAGTGAGTCTGGATCGTGGATGGTACTGTGTTGACTTGAAATTTTTTGAATGCTGATGAGCAAATGACAGCTGCAGAGAGACACTGGATTGTAAAGGAACTGCTGAACTAAACCAGCCTAGATACTTCAGGGATGCACTAACTTTGAAATGGAATTCAGAAAATGTATTGTATTGG
Source organism: Peromyscus eremicus (assembly GCF_949786415.1). Taxonomy (NCBI): domain Eukaryota; kingdom Metazoa; phylum Chordata; class Mammalia; order Rodentia; family Cricetidae; genus Peromyscus; species Peromyscus eremicus. Next base: position 49,232,306 of record NC_081431.1, read on the forward strand.
GGAAACAAAAGGATGTGGATATCTTCAAGGTTAATAGAGATCAAGTTTGATTGGTGAAGACTTCCTGGAAATCTTAGCTATAGACATAAAGAAATAAACCAAGAAAAACTACAAGACAGGTGACATATGTACTGATCCCTCTGCCTAGGAAGAGTTCTGAGACTGGACAACAAATGTTCAACCAGTTTTCCCAGGACTTAACCATCTTCTCAATTTTCTCAGGATCCCCTAAAGGTGCCATTGCCTTCAGATAATAGGAAGCAGTCTAAAGAACACTACACTCCCATTCCCAAGAGGTGGGGCTGGTAGTTTTTGGTCATTTGGTGGATTATGGATGTTTGTCATCATTTGGGGGGAATATAGGTATATAGGATTAAAAAGACAACTATTAACCTCAAATATTTTACATTGGTATGGATTTTGGTATATTGATACAAATTTAAAGTTATTTTGTTATACTGCATGTTTCTACTCTTGTTTGGGGTATTGTGCTTATATATCTCATTTAACACTGTATTGTATAACTAAGAAATTCAGGTTAGTAGTTAGTCATCTATAATAATCAAACTTGTGTCATGTTAAGTATGTTTTTAAGGTTAAACAGATATATTTTAGTAGACAGATGTTTTTCAAATGCTTCAGAGACTTACAGAATATGGCATTTAAGATGTTTAATAACATAAGGCCTTTCATGACAATGAGACATATATGCTCCTGGCAACACCTATCTACTTCATAAAAGAATGATGGGCATCGAAGAATTCTAAATGCACTTTTTTTCCATTGTGGCAAAGCTAGCCATCTGGACAAGAAACTGCCCTTGCCTTGACTACTGACAGTGTGCTGGACAATCAGAACACAAAGGGGAAAGACTGCTGAACTTTATCAAGATAAGGTAGGACAGTCCTTCAAAATTCATGCTTCATAGAAAAGCCTGCCAGATATTCTAGGCCTGTAGGCTGAAAATGGATACCTCAGCATGGCAGAGGAATTTTGGGTGACTGTCCAGGCAGCTAGATGTCTCTGTTATTTCTATAGTTTAGAAAGTGGTTTGAACTACACTTCCTGTTTACTCACATAATATTATATTCTTCTGGGGTCTCTGATGGAGTTAAAGACTAAATAGTTATAGTTACAGCTTTCTTTAGTTATGATAGAAAGCAAATTAGGTACAGAACTTTGGACTCACCATGATAAGATAAACAATGCAGTATTTTTCTCTGACCTTGCCAAATACAAATAGACTGGATATTGTAAATATAATTCTTATTTTCCTCTGATCTTATTCTATATAGTTTGACTATGTTCAAGTTAAAATCCTTCCTATTTATTTAGATGAAAAGGAGGATTGTCCCCATTCTAATTTCATGGCCCACACCCCAATACATGCTCACATATATTTGCAAATTAAAATATCAGTTGTACATACAAAAAGAAATATGCAATATTTACTGTAAAATATTATTTTAAGGTGTGTTATTTTTGTTTATGTTGCATTTGTTTAACTCTGTGAAGCTGTGTTACTGTGCCTGTCTAAAATACCTGATGGTCTAATAAAGAGCTAAATTGTCAATAGCCAGGCAGGAGAAAGGATAGGTGGGGCTGGCAGGCAGAGAGAATAGATAGAGAGAGAAATTTGGGAGGAGAGAGCTAGGAGTCAGAGAAGCAGGAAGACTCCGGAGGCCAGCCACCCAGCTACATAGGAAGCCACGGGGTAAGAGTAAGATTTACAGAAGTAAGAAAAAGGGAAAAGCCCAGAGATAAAAGGTAGATGGGATAATTTAAGTTACAGAAAGCTGGCTGGAAACTAAGCCAACCTAAGGCCTTGTATTCATAAGTAATAAGAAGCCTCTGTGTGTGAATTTATTTGGGAGCTGGGTGGCAGGCCCCCCAACAAAGAGCAAAAGATAAAAACAAACAACAAATACTTGCTATACTGCATCTTGCTTATTTCACTTAACATAATGCTTTTCAGTTTCATAACATTTTTCATTTTTCTGAAAATGCTCCTAATTTCATTTGTGGCTTAATAAAATTCTAATAGATAGATAGATAGATAGATAGATAGATAGATAGATAGATAGATATAGATATAGATATAGATATAGATATATTCCCTTAATGTGTTAATGAACAGCTATTATAAATAAGTCAACATAGAGCAATAAAGATGTGTGTGCTAGTACCTCTGTGGTAGGGCTGAGAATCCTTTGGATGCATATCCAAGAATGATACAGCTGGGTTTTATGGTAGTTCTCTTTTTATTATTTTGAAAAACCTCCTTACTGATTTCCATAGCAGCTACATAAGATTACATTCCCACTAGCATTAATTAAGTATTCTTCCTTCCACACATCATGGCTGGCATTTTTTGTCAGTTGTACTCTTGATGCTAGCCATTAAGGCTAGAATGAGATGGATCCCATGGCAGTTTTAATTCACATTTTCTTGATGTCTACAAATGCTGAACACTATTTCTAGTGTTTATTAGCCACTTGTATTTCATATTTTGGGAACTACACATTCAACCCATTGGCCCATTTAGTAATTGGAAGATTTGGTTATATGGTGTTTAATTTTTGTAGTTCATTTTATGTTCTAGATATCAATCCCTGGATGATGTATGATTAACAGATCGTTTTCCTTTTCTGGGGTTGTCTGTTAACTCTGGTGATTATTTCTCAGCTGTGCAGCAACTTTTATTATTCATATGGTCCCATTTGTCATGCCTTGTTTGCATTTTCTATGCTCCTGGGGTCCTTTTCCAAAATTTCTTTCGTATGCCTGTACTACCTTAATGTGTTTTTCCTATGATTTTCTGTTTCAAAATTTCAATTCATATATTGCCAGGGACGGCATAATAAGATGGCTGATGTGCTGCCAGCAGAGATTGGAGAAAAGGGGACCCAAAATTGTGTACCATCAACCCTCCATGTGTTCCCCTCCTGATCTTCTGCTTAGCATGCCTCTAGAGGGCCAAGGCAGAAATGCCTATGTGTCCTAAGGTCATGCTTTATGGCATGCACATGTCATGCCCTCCTCCATTTAATACTTCTTGTAATACTAGTCTTTTTCTTCTATCTGATCTTCATATTCTGTGTTCCTAGATCAATGGTGACTTCTGTGATACAGGAAAGGATTGAAGTAAATTTCACAGGAAATTATACAGAGATGATCACCCAGGCAGGGTTTAAGGCAGTTATGCAGTTCATGGAAAAGAACCTGCAGCCTGGGGAAGCTTTTTAGGCTTGGATAAACTGTACTGAATGTGTGATCAACTATAGCACATGGTATGATGTGTATCAACACACTGGACTTAAATTGGCCATAATGAATAATTTAGTTTCTGAGGATATTCCAAGGGCATTGTGTAAAACTTGAGACCCTAAGGGGTGTTGGCTGAAGACTGTGGATGGAGTAACATATAGATGGGATGACCAACTAAAAGTGTGGGAACCTAGAACAGGAGGAAAATAGTGGCCTCCACCAAGAAAGGGAGATGGCAACTTTAATTCAGATATTTTTTATTCCTCCTGAAGGAGTGTGGAGACAATGGGACAATTGATGGAGAGATTGCTATAAGCTTTATTGGGTTCCCAGATTAAAAGGAGCTGCCAGGAAAGGTGAGCTTCCTTTCATGGAAATTTGCTATTGGATGTTCTGTATGGCAAATGTGTTGCTGATTAGTCAATAAATAAAACACTGATTGGCCATTGACTAGGCAGGAAGTGTAGGCAGGACAAGGAGGAGAATAAAGCTGGGAAGTGGAAGGCTGAGTCAGAGAGACACTGCCAGCCGCCATGATGAGAAACAGCATGTGAAGATGCTGGTAAGCCACGAGCCATGTGGCAAGGTACAGATTTATAGAAATGGATTAATTTAAGCTGTAAGAACAGTTAGCAAGAAGCCTGCCATGGCCATACAGTTTGTAACCAATATAAGTCTCTGTGTTTACTTGGTCGGGTCTGAGCGGCTGTGGGACTGGTGGGTGAGAGAGATTTGTCCTGGTTGTGGGCCAGGCAGGAAAACTTTAGCTACAAATGGCGTCCAACGTGGTGGCAAGAGTTTCCACCTAAAAACTGAGAAAAAAGATTCTAAAACGGAGCTAAAAACAGTTCCTAATTGTCTCTCTCAAATGAGCAGCAGCTGCTGGTTTGAGCTACTGGTGGGTTCCTGGTGTGTGTGCATGCTCGACCTGCAGTATGGCGGGAATGAGGCCTCTGCAAGTGGCACATTAAGCTGCATGGTGGATTTAGCCTTTGCAGGTACAAAACAAAAAAAGAGGTTTTTGGGCTACATGCTGCTTGGATAAAAGCATAGACCCACGATAGCTCCCAGAGCTGGCGGTAAACTACCACCACCATGTTGGGAAGCTGAGGTGGGTGGAGCCAGCAGCCACAGCTGCTGCAGTTTAAAGCAATAGATTCACAATAAGACAGATTCAGACGTAATAGTTTACAATGTGTGTAAAATATACATAGGCTTGAAAGAGACAAAAAAGGTGATATATACAGTTATAGAAACAAATACATAGTTTTAAAAAATAAAGTCTTTAAAGAGACAGTAAAATTAATATAAAAAATAAGCCACGTGAAGATGAATATTACACAGAGAATCTGGATTGTGCTGTCTTTGAGATTCTTAACTGCAGAGAGATATTTGATTGTAAAGGAAGCTGAGTTAAACCAATATGCATATTTTAAAGATATCTTGACTTCAAAATTTGGATGTAAGGATATGTTACTTTGGAAAGGAGTCTCTGCTTTTGTTCCCACAGAAAGCCAGAGGCTATGGATTTGTTCCAGATTAAGATACATCAGGTTTGACCAGCCAAGACCCCCTGAAAGGTCTCCGATGACACCATGGCCCAGATGATCCAACATCCAGAACTGTTTCAAGGCAACTGGCTCAGACGATACACCCTCACGGACTACTCCATAATCCTAAAATTTTCTTTGTGTCCCCATAAGATACAGCACCCCCCTCCAGCAGGAAGTAGTAAGAGAAGCTACGCCCAAATTCCCAAATTATATGTAATTTTACCTTCCTTTTTGAAAAAAAAAAATAAGGGAAGTGCTATGGGATGTTCTGTATGGCAAATGTGTTGCTGATTAGTCAATAAATAAAACACTGATTGGCCATTGGCTAGGCAGGAAGTGTAGGCGGGACAAGGAGGAGAATAAAGCTGGGAAGTGGAAGGCTGAGTCAGAGAGACACTGCCAGCCGCCATGATGAGAAACAGCATGTGAAGATGCTGGTAAGCCATGAGCCATGTGGCAAGATATAGATTTATAGAAATGGATTAATTTAAGCTGTAAGAACAGTTAGCAAGAAGCCTGCCACGGCCATACAGTTTGTAACCAATATAAGTCTCTGTGTTTACTTGGTCGGGTCTGAGCGGCTGTGGGACTGGTGGGTGAGAGAGATTTGTCCTGGTTGTGGGCCAGGCAGGAAAACTCTAGCTACAGAAACTCTAAAAATTAGATCAGGTCTTCCTTGGAATTGTTGAGATATAGAAGGACAGAAGTTACTGACTTGCAGGGTAGATTTCTTGTCTTAGGTCATTGTGACCCACCAGTCATGGGGTTTGGTGTTTGCAGAGGGCTAAGGAGGAACTTAGGTGGCTGCAGGGGTCTTGAGGTCGGAGCAGGCTTTGTGAGAAGGAAATGACTGTCTGGTACATTGACCACTGTTCCTATTTTTACTTTTTTTGCAAAATTGCATATTGCTAGCCTCTGGGTGAAGTGCTCAGAAGATTGTATAATCACTAATAATAAAAATAGATTATACTTGCTTTGGTGTTAAGTCTGGGAGAGTTCCTGTGTTTAGTAAAAGATGATAAAGAATATATTGGTGATTATCTAAGAGTAACCTTTGTAATTATGAAAACATTCTGTATTGAGTGATTTCTCCTTTTCTTTCCATTCCCCCTTTACTTATGATAATAAAAGACTGAGGTTACCAGGGCAAAAGCAGAAGCTAAGAGAAGTTAGAGAAGCTAAGAGAAGCTAGGGAAGCTAAAGAAACTGTAGCAGAGAAGCTACTTAGCAACTGCAGAAGCCTGAGTGACCTGTCAGCTTGCACGAACACTGTCTCTGAATCGTTACTGTGCCTTCCAGGTATCCTGTCCTTCGGACCCCCGAAACTGCTGAGGCTGGTCCCTAGCAATATATTAAGATATTTTGTCCATTTTAAGTTTATTCTTGTTCAGTTTAAGAGATGTGGATCTATTTTTACCTTTCTATGCATAAATTTCCACTTTCCCCAATGTTTGTTGAAGAGACGACTATCTTTCCAATATAGGTTTTTGACAGCTTTGTCAAAAGTTAGTTGGTTGTGACTCTAAGTGTTTATTTCTGGGTCCCTTATTCCCCTATTTATTGACTGCGTGTATGAGTGTGTTCTAGAAGCCTGGGTTGTTGTTACTATGCTTCTGGAGTGTAGCGTAAGATCAGGAATCATGATACTTTCAACGTTGTTCTATCTGCTTAGAGTTGTTTTGGCTAATGAGAGTCTTTGATCTTCTGACTAAATTATTTCTACTACTACTAAGAATGTAATTGCAATTTTGATAGGAATTATACTGAATATGTATACAGCTTTGAGTAATAAAGCCATTTTTGTAATATTAATTATGCTAATACATAAGTTAAAACACCTTGCCAGCTTCTAGCATCTTCAACTTTTTTTTTCAGTATCTTAAAGTTTTCATTGCAGAGGCATTTCAATTCCTTGGTTGAATTTATTGCTTGGCTTTGTTTTTTAAAGCTATTATTAATAGGATCTTTATTTTAATTTCTTTTTTAAGCTTTTTTATTGGTTATTTGTGGATTTTATGCCATGTATCCTGATCCCACGCATCTCCCTATTACCTCACCTCCACCCTCTGCCCTTGTGACCCTCCCAAAAAATAAAATGAAATTTAAAATAAAGCCTAAAGACAAAACAAAACAATTTTGTTGTTGATATATAGAAAAGCTGATGCTTTTGAGTGGACAAGATGTCTCAACAGCTACAAGTACTTACAAACAAGCCTGGTGATGTGAGTTAGAGTCGAAGAACCAACTCCCAAAAGTTGTCTTCTGACCTTCATGCATGCACTGTGAGACACGCACACACAACACACTACACACACACATACCACACACACATACACACACACACACACACACACACACACACACACACACACACACATTGTATTTCTGTTTCTATAATAAAATTCAATGACCTATGTTCCTTAGGACTTTTATCATGAAGATATCCTGTACTGAACATTATCTAATGCCTTTTCTAAATCTATGGAGATGGTAATGTGATTTCTGTCATTGGGTCTAACCATGTTATATTACATATACTGATTTGCATATCTAGAAACAACCTTGATTCCCTGAAATAAAACCATCCTATCTTTGATCTATGATCCTAATGTGTTCTTGAATTCAATTTGCAAGCATTTTTGTTGAAAATATCTGTGTCTATATTGACTTTGGAAGTCCATTTACAATTTTATTGTGTTGTTACCTGGTTTTTCTGAGGATAGCACAGTTTATCTTGTTATCTCAATTTTTGGTACTGAGGAGCTGTGAGCTTCTAGAGGTCTTGTAATGTCTTGTTTTATCATGTCTTGTATATTTCTTTGTTGTGTTTTACACATCTGTTGGAATGGATATGTACTGTAGTGTTTGTTTTTCCTTCTCCCTATTCTTTGTTTGTTTGTTTGTTTGTTTGGTTGGTTGGTTGGTTGGTTAGTTGGTTGATTATTTTGCATGAGTCTTCTGGTGAGGTGTCTTCACTTAGATTTATGTTTCTCACTAAGAGGAGAAGCCAGCTGCAATAGCACATGATTTTACAACCACCTGAGTGATAACTGCAGATGAAAACACATAATGTGATTCACTTGTGTTCTTAAAAAGGATCAGAGACAGTGGCACTGGGTGCTGATTGGGGGAAATGTAGTTTGCACATTTTTAGAACTAAGAATATCAATAATTAATTAATTAATTCATGAGATACAGGGAAGGGTTAGAGACTTTCTATGGTTAAAGCTCTGAGGGGGTGTATAAGGGCTACCTACTCGTGTTTTCCTTCATCACTGGGTATTCAAATTACAGCTGCTCAATTTAATTCAAACCCTCTGGGGACATAATGAAAGATATGCTTTGTATTAATTTTCTCATTTAGTCTGTATTAAACTTTGTCAATGGACCCTTTTATCTCCCAATTTGCAGGTGAAGAAATAGATATTTAGAGATTAACTACATTTGTCACATTTTCACAGATGTCAAATTATGGAGCCAAGGGAAATTGTTTCTTGTTTTATCTTAAAAAAAATTCATACAATATGTTCTGATCAGTTTTCCCTCTACCATCTTTCTCCCAGATCCTTCCTACCTCCCTACCCACCTAACCACATGCCTCCAGGAAATAATTTCTTTTCTTTTTTTAAATTTTTTTAAAGATTTATTTTTTTAATTTTTTTAAAGATTTATTTATTTATTATGCATACAGTGTTCTGCCTGTATGTTTGCCTGCAGGCCAGAAGAGGGCACCAGATCCCATTAGAGATGGTTGTGAGCCACCACGTGGGTGCTTGGGAATTGAACTCAGGACCTCTGGAAGAACAGCTAATGCTCTTAACTGCTAAGCCATCTCTCCAGCCCCCAGAAATAATTTCTTAATGCCTTGTTACACTTCTGATTTATAATCTCATACTCACCTCTCCCTCATCCTCTCTCCCTCTCTTGTTTTGTTTACATACTCTCTTAAACCAATATTACTATATCAACAAAAATTCCTCCATTTGTTCCCATCAACATTCAGCCCATCTGTCAAATCCTACTTTCTCCATAAGCATTTTCTTCCCAATTTAAATCAAAGTCACCTCTCCCTCCCGCCAAGCCAGTGGTTTCCAACTTTGGCTGCTCATCGGAATCACCTGTGGAGACCTGATATAATTGGTCTGGGAGCCACCTGGGCATCAAGATTTTTAAATCTCTCAAGGTGATTCCAATGCACAGGGAAGGTTGATGAAACACTAGTGTAAAATCTTAAATGAATATTCTTTAAACTATACCATTCTTTCTGTAATTAAAACCACAAACTTGCATGATTTAGAAACAGATTTAGAAATAGGATGCTTTATCTGTAAATGAGGATGTTGACAGACTAGTAATCTTCAAACTTTATTTTTGCAAAATACCTGGAGTGAAATCTTTTAGAGGCACACAAAGAAATGGACAAAAATAGAGGGATTTCATTAGTAGAAACAGAGAAGAGAAACACAATCCCACTAATTTACTTCTTCCCCCTGCTGCATGCCTGGATCTCTCTGGAAACTACACAAATAGTTGATGACACCCAAGGTCAAAGCCTAAATATACTGAGTTACAAAAGTCTCTTCTTTGTTGTTGTTTGTCATTCTGTGACATCATGAACAAATCCATGAGGAATAATCTATATGTTAACTGAATTAACAAATGACTCATTTCCCCAAAATGCATTACTTAGTTAATAGAGTGTCTATTTTATAAGGGAAACATATTCCACTAAGAAAAACAGCAGCAGTTCGAAATCACCTGAAAGTGGCATCATGTACCAAATGACTGACAATATTTCAAATTCACAGCCACTTCAGAAAACAAATACTCGCACATCCCTTCTGCCACTGAAGAAGTTGAGGGTTGGGGGTTAAGTGACTTATCTCAAGTTGTGGTACAATTTTGTGGCACACTCCCAAGTCCTAATCCAGTTATTCTACTTCTTATAAATATTTTATGAGCTTCTCCTTTACCTGCCACCACGGGCTTAAAAACACTCCACTAATGAGTAGCACAGAGCTGTCCCTGAGCTACTCTGAACCAAAGTTCAGCCAGAATTTAGTACAAAAGACAATTCCCAGCACATGTCTGGAGATCAGCGGGTGGGAAAATGTAGGTAATAAGAGTTTTGCATTCACATAACATAAGAGAATTGTAGTTTTTTTAATGAAATAAATTTCTTTGTAACAAAAATGAAAAGGCATGTTGAGCTTAGATTCCAACTATTAAATGAAGATTAAGAAATAAATCAGTGAATAAAAGCTCTCACTTAAAAACATGTCAAACATTAACAAAGGAAGTACATTTGAAAAAAGAAGAAGAGCCACTGAGACTAGATATCTTAGTTTCCTGAGAAAGTTCAGCTAACCACAAATCATTTTTATTCCCAGGTTAGTTTCCTTCTTCTTCCCTCAACAGGTCATTTACCTTCCTCTGGGAGGATAAGTGCAGAGCTCAGCCATATTAAGATGTCAAATGAGCACAGGGGGAATAAAACATACTTGGTAGTGAGGGGAACTCCAGTGAATAATCCATCAGGGACATGCCATCTCTAAGCCAAGGTAATAGACACACAGAACACATATCCCTCTAGAGAAGTGGTTCTCAACCTTCCTAATGCTGTGACCCTTTAATACAGTTCCTCATGTTGTCATGAGCCCCAACCATAAAATAATTTAATTGCTATTTCATAACTGTGATTTTGCTACTGTTATGAATCATAATGTAATTATCTGTGTTTGCCAATGGTCTTAGGTGACCCCCAGGAAAGGGTGGTTTGACCATCCTACCAATGGGTCTCTAACCACAGATTCAGAATCATTGGTATAGAGAAAATGGACCCTTTCAGATTGTGCACCCTATTATTTATTTCAGCATTCTTTAAAATCTGAAAGGCATATCACAGTCTACAAGTTATAGATTATTTTTACAACCAAATAAACAGAAACAACATGAATAGTAGTCAATAATTTATGTCTTTTGTGAGTTTAATTCCAAACTCCTTTGTTCTTTAACGAAATACATACCTTTGAAACACAAAGACCCTCAATGTGTAGAGACTGAGAGACTTTGGAGCACTAAATCCTAAATGGGATGACATCATCAGACCCCTCCCCTAAATTTGGGGTGGGGAATCTATGCAGAAGAGGAAGTGTAAAGACTGTAAGGGCCAAAGTTGCTGGATGACTCCAAGGAAACAGTGTCTTCCAGATACAACAGAACTGATACACAAAGATTTGCACAGGTTCAAACCAGACAAAATCCCAGCACTGAGAAGGGGAAGCGAACAACAAACCCCACCCCTAACCAAGAAGCTATTTGCAGTTGGTAGCTGTTGGAAAAGGGAAAATCAGTTCTCTAATAGAGTGTCACTGGGTATATCAATCACATTCTACAACAAGCCCCATGGCCAGGAGTAGTTGGCCAATATATGCTTTATCTCCAGTTGGGGAGGCTATTTTTTGTTTGGTTTGGTTAATTTTTGTCTTATTGGTTGTTTGTTTACTTGTTTTTGTTTTTTTGTTTTTGTTTTGAGAGAGAGAAGATCAAGTTGGGTGGATAGGGAGGTGGGAAGGATCTGGGAGGTGTTGGGGGAGGGGAAAATAGGATAAAAATATAATGTGTGAAAAAAATTAAATTAAAAAAAAACAAGAAAAAAGAAAGAAAGGAAGGAAGAAAAAAGAAAGAAAGAAAGAAAGAAAGAAAGAAAGAAAGAAAGAAAGAAAGAAAGAAAGAAAGAAAGAGGTCATACCTACCAACAATTCTTAAATCTCTATATAGGAAGTGTAAGGTTTAGAAAGTTGGCTGGGCATATTTAAATTCATATTAATTCATAACATTTCTTTATATTTAATACTTGGCTAATACTTGGTTTATTTAATTACATGTTTAAAAAATATTACCTAAAAACTTAAAAATTTATTAGCTATTACTATTATTGATACAAATAGATACAAAAATGTATTAGCTACTAATATTATTGATACAAATACAAGTGAGAAAATCTGTTAATATGGCTAGAATTTAAAAGACAATATGGGCAAAAGTATGATTTGTAGGCAATATGTTGATTTATCAAATTGTCCTTTAGCTCTCTTCTGACGACATTGGTCCCAGGAATTTCTAAGGACACACTGTAGATCTTGGCCATAGCTATTTGGATCAGTGATGGATAGTGGATTCTAAAGCAGGCACCTGTACAGGTGCTTATCTCAGGCTCCTCTCTGAAATGCCTTCACTGTGGACAGTGAATATGAAACAAAATGTAAGTGGGTAGAAATTAAAACAGTTGAGACATAGGTGGGTGGGGACAATGTAGGAAAGCTCACAAGAAGAGAACCTTGGGCTAACTAGGAGAAGGTGTCAGCCTCACCGGGAGACCACTGGGCTGGCTTTTCTGGAGGCAGAAGTAGGTAATCATGTATCAGTGTTGAAGGCAGCACATTGTCTCACTCCATCCTAAGATCCAACACCAGAGTTGCAGCTTCCTTCTCAGTGATAGAACCAGGGCTGAACATGTAGCTATCTGGACTATTCTCTGACCTTGCTTAGATAAACCCCCCATTGCACACTGGAACTAAAGCAGCACGAGGCCATGAGCATTAAACATTTTTAATTGGCTGTGATCGGTAGTTTTGAATATCAGTAGTTTCAGTTCTAGTTACTCTATTTAGTAACACGTGGATAATTATCAAATTGTCCTCTTTATTTCCAAATATTTCCTCTGTAACACTAAAAAAAGGAATCCCAATTTGTAGATAAATTTTTGGAAGTTGCAACATGGTGGGAAGAACATTGGTTAGAATTCTGTGATCTTTTGTGATTTCCAAACTTCTCTAGGTCAAGATTCCACCATCTATAAAACAGAATATTGATTACATTTCCCTTGCAGGTATTTTTATGAAAATTAAATTAATCAGGATATGTAAATCATTTAGAACTCCAGCTACTATAAACACTAATTCCTAGGATTTTTTTTACTTAAACAAAAAAAGGCTAAAAGATTTATATACATATATACACACATATATATATATATATTCCTATCTTAAAACAGCATCATCTATTTCAAAAGTAGTTATTAATCTTAGTAGAATTTAATCAATGTGTTTCACCCTCAATGTGGTCTCATTTGCACTGTTTCACTGCAATTCCAAGATGTAAATGAAAGCAACTCTCAAAAGATAGCAATTAGGCCCATCAGTTCATTGCAAGTAATTTTGCATACAAGATTTGGCAAGGAAAATATGCTCAGCCCAAATATTCTAAACCCTTCTATTACACTGACAAGCACCCTCAGCTATTTATAAAAATTCCAGGCCCCAGGATATTCACTAGCGCCATTCATCAAGTAATTTAAACAGCTGATAAAGAGTTGACCGAAACAGAAATGATTGAATTTCTCTCTAAGGAGCCAGAGTGAGTCTCTGGCAAAAACAAGAAGCTATTATGTCATGTCCAATTTATTTGGTCTAGTGATTCAAAGAACACTGCTCCATCCATTATTATCATTTTCCTTTCTAAGGTTCTTATATTCATTAGGAAATGTCCTTAGCTGCCCTAAAGATTTCATGTTCATTACTTACATTAGGTTGAATAAACTGGACATGACCTGGCAGAGTGATAAAATATTATTAGCAAACAGATGCTGGACTTTAGTGCCTTAAAGTGGCTTTCAGGGATGCTCTCCGTGGCCCTGGCCCCTTCCCACCTACAGCTGTCAGCATCCTGCTCAATGCCCTCTTTCCCTCTGTGCACTCAGGGATGGGTGGTTTTTATAAGGAAGAGGATTAATAGGTCCAGGAACAGATGTTCTTTTACAGTAAGTACTATTGCAATATCCAATTGTGCTTTATGTGCGGTTGATAACAATCACTCCCCATAGACGCATTTCTTAAATACCTCTCTATTTTAAGATCCACATTTTGGTAATTTTATTAAGTAAGAAATTAAACACTTGCTGGCTCAAGTGCATCACTGACTGTGAGCAAACTGTGCTTAGAGACACTTTTAAAGAATATAGTCTCTGGATTGTTCAATACTATCTTTCTCCAACTAAACACCAAGTAAAATTGGTGAATACTGGGACATTTCTTCCTTGAATGGCAATGGAAGTGAGAAATCCTAAGCACGGACAAAGGAACTCAAGGCATCTGAAAAGTAGTTGAAGAATTCCATTGTCAGGGTTTTGTCTCTATAAATCTGTTCATAGAAGTCATTGGTAAAGTCCACATGACAAAATATTGATTTTTTTCTCTGCCATCTTCTTGTACTGATTGTATGATCTCCATGTCACTGTGAAGAAGAGAAAGAAATCTAAAACTTACATTAAATTTGAGTTGCTTAATCTGGAATTAATGTGAAGATAATATAGTTGTCTATTGTAAGGGTTGGGAAGACACTAATGAAGTTATCTGTTTTGTTTATTCCCTGGTGATATTGGAAGGGCCAGTCTTTAATAGACATTTCAATAAAAGCAAGCCAGTAAGAAAATGAAAACTTCTAAAAGATTGAAATTATATAGAGGTCTTGATTTTAACCTTTATTTGTCTTTTTCTGCAAGTCATCTGTGTATCACTTTTGCTTTACCAAAGTAATTTGTCATCCTGGTAACCCTTGCATAATTAGATATGTTTTCTCATTTTGCTTCTTTGATTTTTTTTTGGGGGGGTGGGTTTTTTTTTCTTTTTGATAAAGGGTCTTACCATATACCACTGGCTGGACTAGAATTCTGTATATAGAGCACATTAGCATTAAACTCACAGGCATCTACCTGCCTCTGCTTCCCCAGTGCTGGGTTTAAAAGCATAGATCACCATAGTTGGCCAAGATACATATTTCTTACAAGAAAAATATTCAATATATTTAGAGGTTTTATTTGTAAAACCCTTGACAACTTTTTTTGTCTAATTGTCAACATTTTTTTAAATAGATTGAAAACAGATGTTTTCCCTCATACAATCTGTTCTGATTACATCATTTCCACAGTGGCTGTACAAGTTTGCACTCCCACCTGCAGCCGATGAGTGTTCCCCTTACTCCACATCCTTATCAGCATGAGCTATCACTTGTTTTATTGATCTTGGCCATTCAGACAGGTGTAAGATGAAATCTCAAAGTAGTTTTGATTTTCATTTCCCTGATGACTAAAGATGTTGAACATTTTAAAGTGCTTCTCAGCCATTTGTGTTTCCACTTTTGAAAATTCTCTGTTTAGATATGTCTACCATTTTTAAATTAGGTTATTTTTTTTGATATCTAGTTTTGGAGTAGTTTATACATTAGCCAACTGTCAGATGTGTAGTTGGTAAGAATCTTTTTCTGTTCTGTAGGCTGCTGCTTTGTCTGAATTTTTCCTTTGCCTTACAGAAGCTTTTCATTTTCATGAGGTTCCATTTATTAATTGTTGATCTCAGTGCCTGTGCAATTGGTATTCTGTTCAGAAAGTCTTTTCCCAGGCCAATGAGTTTGAGACTATTCCTCACTTTCTCTCCATCAGGTTCAGTGTATCTGGCCTTGTGTTGAGGTCTTGGATCCATTCAGCTTGAGATTTGTGCTGGGTGATGAATATGGATCTATTCGAATTCTTTTACATGCAGGCACCCAGTTTTACCAGCACTATATGTTAAAGATGTTGTCTATTTATAGTTTGTATTTCTGGCTTCTTTATAAAAAATCTGGTGTCCTTAGGTGTGTGAGTATGTGGACTGATTTCTTGGAAGCCATAATATGCAAAGGACCTGCATGGTATAAAGAGAGAAGAAAATGTGTGTGTGTGTGTGTGTGTGTGTGTGTGTACATATATATGTATATATGTGAGTATATATTAAAAATAAAAGTAATAAATAAGATGAAAGATTTTTAATTTTTACTTCGTTCTTTTTTAATGAGAGAGAAGATGATGGTTACATGAACAAGACAAAAATTTATTTCTAACATCATGCATACTGCATATCTAATAAAAATGTTTTTTTTAGTAGTGAAAGGGGAAAATCAGTAGCCCTCTTGAGAGATGCTACCCACCCCCCAAAAGTATTTGCTGACCAGAAGTTTTAGAGCTGACTGGAGATTGACCTGGTGGGAAAACAAGGCTGGAATAATAAGTCTGAATGTATATATCCTGGGCTCAGCAAAAATAGGGTATAGGGAGTAAAAAAAAAAATATGAATGTGTAAATACCCTGCATCCTGTTAGCCATTAGTAACCTCATGCTTATAGTTCAGCCAGTAACTTCAAAGAACTACCTCACCTCTAGTCCCCTTGTCCAATACCGAGATATGTAACCCTCTGCACATAAACCTTTCCTATATAAACCCCTTGAAGTGAGTGCTTGGGGCCATCCTTCTCCACCTGCTGTATTGAATGTTGGACATAGACCAAGCCTGGGCTTACTTTGCTATTATTAAACCCCTGTGTGCTTGCATCAGATACCTGCTCTGTGGTGGTCTTGCTTGGGGGTCTTTTGACACTGGCACAACAGTAGCTTAACATTCTGGTGGTTTGAGAAAGTAGATGATTGAACTGTTGAATAAAAATAATAATCTTAAGGATCAGCATTTTATTTGTCTAACTTTTATTAAAATAAACATTGAAGTCACCATTTCATTCTACCAGATACTTAGTAAAAATCCTTGCAAATGGAGTTGGATATGCAACTATAATGCCCCAATAATTAGCAATACTTAGTTTACTATTAAATCAATGATAATATGAATCACATTAAAATTATCTTGGTATAAAAAAAATTTATAAAATTGTGGATTGGGAAGCTACTATTTTTTTTATTAAGAACATTTTTTAATTTATTTTGCATACCAATCAAAGATCCACCTCTTCCCTCCTCCCACCCCTCCAGCCTCCCCATCCCAATGCACCCCTCATTCCCTCCTACAAGAAGGTAAGTCCTCCCATGGAGAGGTACATTTAGTAGAGGCAGATCCAAGACCCTCCCCATGCCTCAAGGCTGTGCAAGAGTGAAAGATTTTTGAAATGTTCCCACACACACAACACTATGAGACAACGAACTTTGAAAGACTGAGCTCATTTTCTGTTGACTATCTACTTCTGGACATGCAGACTATCTTTAAGAGTAGTTTGTTTTTCCAGTGCAACTCCCTTGAAGGAGACTAAATTTTCATTTGTAATCAGTTGGAGATAGCTTCTGGGTTAGTGATGGAGGCATGTGTCCACTTATCTTTTCAACTCTAGGACCAGTTGGGAGACTTTAAATCACTGCTTCTATGTCACTGGATGTATTAGGCCTGTTTTCACTGGGGGTTATAGGCCTGTTTAAATTGCTTATCTGATCTTAACTTAACTTTGACAGGTGGTATATTTCAGGAAAATTACACATTTCTTTTAGATTTTTCTATTTAGTAAAGCATAGTTTTTAAAGCACATCCTTATGATTCTCTGGAGTTCCTCAATGTCTGTTGTTCTGTCCTCCTTTTCATCTCTAATTGTGTTAATTTGAATTATCTACCTCTTCCTTTTAGTTAATTTGGATAAAGATTTGTGAATCTTGTTGATTTTTCTCAAAGAACCAACTCTGTTTCATTGATTCTTTATATTTTGTTTGTTTGTTTGTTCCTATTTTATTGATTTCAGTCCTGTGTTTGTTTACTTCTTGCTGTCTGCTTCTTTTTGGTGTGGTTTCTTGTTTTTGTTCTAGAGCTTTCATGTGTGCCATGAAATTACTGAGATGAGATCTCCCCAATTATGTTATTTAGGCTCTTAGTGCTATGGATTTGCCTCATAACTGCCTTCATTTTGTTCCATAAGTTTGGGTATGTTGTGTTTTTATTTTCATTAAATTCTAAATAGTTTCTAATTTCTTTCTTAATTTCTGTCTTGACCCCTTTTGCATTCATGAAATAAGTTGTTCATTTTCCATGACTTTGTAATCTTTCTATTGTTTCTGTTGTCATTGGTATCTAAATTGAATCTGTAGTATTAAAATAGGATGAAGGGTTATTGCAATTTTCTTGAATCTGTTGAGACTTGCTTTGTTTCTCAAATGTGGTCAGTTTTGGGGAGAATTCCATAAGGTGCTGAGAAGAAGGTATACTCTTCTGTGTTGAGGTGAAATGGTCTGTAAATCTTTTAGGTCCATTTGGTGTATGCCATCAGTTAGCTCCAGCATTTCTCTGTTTAGTTTTTGTCTGGGTTGCCTATTGGTGAGTGTGGGGTGTTGAAGTCACCCACTAACAGTGTGTGAGGCACAATATGTGATTTTAACTGTAGTTATATTTAAGAACATGGGTGCACAGGTGTTTAGAATGGCAATATTCTCTTGTTGGATTTTGCCTTTAATGAGTACATAATGTCCTTCAAGATCTCTTCAGATTAGTTTTGACTTGGTCTATTTTTTTCAGATATTAAAATGACTATACTTGATTGTTTCTTGGGCCCATTTGCTCAGAATATCTTTTTTTATCCTTTTACTCTGAGGTGACGTCTACCCTTGATGTTAAAGTGTAGCAGAAGGAAAGTTTCTGTATTTTATTCCAGTCAGTTAGTTTGGGTCTTTTTATCAGGGAATTGAGACCACTGAGTTTGAGAGTTATCAATGAGCAGTTTTTGTTGATTCCCATTTTTTTGGTGTTGCTTTGTGAGGCTTTCTCCCTTCTTTTTCGTCGCTGGTCTGAGATTTTTTTTTTTATTATTCTTTGAGTATTCTTGGGTGTGGTTAACCTCTTCAGGTTTAAGTTTTCCTTCTTGTGCCTTTTGTAGAGATGTATTTGTAAATAGATACTGCTTAAATTTGGTTTTATTGTGGAATAACTTATTTTCTCCATCTATGGCAATTGAAACTCTTGTTGAGTATAGTAGTCTGGGCTAGCATCTCTCTCTCTTAGAGTCTGTAACACATTAGCCCAGGTCATTCTGGCTTTTAGAATCTCCATTGAGAAATCAGATGTTACTCTAATAGGTCTGCTTTTATATGTTACTTGGTCTTTTCTCCTTACATCTTCTAATATTCTTTCTTTGGCATATATGTTTAGTGTTTTGATTATTATGTGCACCAGGGAATTTCTTTTCTGGTCCAGTCTATTTTATGTTCTGTCTGCTTCTTGTACTTGGACAGGCATCTCCTTCTTTAGGTTAGGAAAATTTGCTTCTGTGACTTTGTTGAAAATGTTCTATTCACTTTTGCCCTGAGTTTATTCTCCTTCCTTTATTCCTATTATTTGTAGATTTTCTTTTCATAGTGTCCGAAATTCCCTGGACGTTTTGTGGCTTGTTTTTTTTTTTTTTTTTGTTTTGGGATTTTTTTTTTAATTTAGCATTTTCTTTGACTGAGGTATCCATTCTTTTAGCCTGGTTTCAGGGCCTGAGATTCTTTTTTCCATCTCTTGTATTCTGTTGGAGAGGCCTGCTTTTGAGGGTCCTGTTCAACTTCCTAAATCTTTCATTTCCTGTTTTATTTCACTTCGGGTTCACACATTTGCTGGGTGAGATTTTTAGTCCTTGGTTTCTGTTGCCCTCTCTGGATATTAGGAGCATGTGGTAGCTCTGCGTTGCCTGGTAGGAAATGCTTCTAAGTCACTGCCAGGTGTGGCCACTGGAGATAGTGGATAGAAGGATGAAACTTGTTCCTAGGCATTGGAAGCTAACATAATGGAATCAGTGTGGAATAGAACTGAGAGGATCTGCAGAAGGGAAGAAAGCTGGGTCTGCCACAAAGATCTATGGAATCCTAGGGAGTGGAGGAAGAAAGAGAAAACAGGCCCCTGCAGATTGTCCGCTAAAGGGCTGGGAAAGAGTCTGGGTGTGGTGCTTTGATAGGTATCGTTGGTTTAATTGCAGTTGCAGCGGTTACCCTGGGAGAAGGATCAGGAGGGCAACAAAACCCATTATCAGAACAGAGTTTTATTAGAAGTGATGGGGGAGAGACAGAAGATAGCGTGACCAGGCCTGGGAAGGGACACGTGGGGAAGAGGAGGAAGAAAAGAGAGCAGAAGAAGAGGGGAACAGAGCAAAAGAGAAGAGAGAGGGGAGGAGTCTGTGACCCACTTTTTTGTTTGTTTGTTTGTTTGTCTTGTTTTGTTTTTTGTTTTTCAAGACAGGGTTTCTCTGTGTAGCTTTGCGCCTTTCCTGGAACTTGCTCTGTAGCCCAGGCTGTCCTCAAACTCACAGAGATCCGCCTGGCTCTGCCTCCCGAGTGCTGGGATTAAAGGCGTGAGCCCTACGACGTGGATAGAGTCCATAATGGTTACGGTCTGCTGCGTATTTACTGCCTTGAGCTGGAACTCCACCAGGGCCTGTAACATTTGCTGCCTCCGCACCCTTTTCTCCGTCAACATCAAACTCCACAGTCTCTCCATCTCCTACACTGCGAAGGTGCTTCCTGGGGTTATTCTTCTTTATGGGGTTATTCTTCTTTATGGCAGTCTGGTGTACAAATACGTCTTCCTTGGTGTCATTCCTGTTGATGAAACTGTATCCGTTCCCTACAAAATTACCAAAATAGTGAGAGTGGGGAAAAGAACGAGGGACCGGAAAGCGCTCCTGAAGGCCAAGCCCAACAACGCCGGCCCTATCGCAGGCGAAGGTTCCCACCTTACTACTTGAGGAGACCCTGTGGGCGTCGACCACAGCATTCCAACCCTCCTGTGGAAGAAGTGATGGAGGGTGCTGACAACCAGGGTGCAGGAGAGCAAGGTAGACCAGTGAGACAGAATATGTATCGGGGTTACACACCACGATTCCGCAGGGGCCCTCCTCGCCAAAGGACAGCCTAGAGAGGATGGCAATGAAGAGGACAAGGAAAATCAAGGAGACGAGACCCAAGGTCAGCAGCCACCTCAACGTCGGTACCGCCGCAACTTCAATTACCGACACAGACGCCCAGAGCACCCTAAACCACAAGATGGCAAAGAGACAAAAGCAGCCGATCCACCAGCTGAGAATCCGTCCGCTCCCGAGGCTGAGCAGGGCGGGGCTGAGTAAATGCCGGCTTGCCATCTCTACCATTATCCGGTTTGGTCATCCAACAAGAAGAAATGATATGAAATTCCAGCAATAAGAAATGAACAAAGATTGGAGCTGAAGACCTTAAGTGCTTGCTTTTTTGCCCGTTGACCAGATACGCTAGAACTATCTGCATTATTTATGCAGCATGGGGTTTTATTATTTTTACCTAAAGATGTCTCTTTTTGGTAATGACAAATGTGTTTTTTTTATCTTTTTTTTTTATTTTGCAATATAATTCAGTTCTACATATCAGCCACGGATTCCCTTGTTCTCCCCCCTCCCGCCCCCCTCACCTTCCCCCCAGCCCACCCCCCCCATTCCCACCTCCTCCACAAATGTGTTTTTTTTTTTTTTTTTAAAGTCTGGTTTTTCTCAATACACCTTTAATGGTTTTTAAATTGTTTCATATCTGGTCAAGTTGAGATTTTTAAGAACTTCATTTTTAATTTGTAATAAAAGTTTACAACTTGATTTTTTCAAAAAAAAAAAAAAGTCAACAAACTGCAAGCACCTGTTAATAAAGGTCTTAAATAATAAAAAAAAATTAAAATTAAAAAAGTAAAGGCATGCGCCACCACTGCAGGCCTGTGACCGGCTTCTTAAGGATCCCCCTGCACGTGCACACATGGGCCCACAGAGCTACGCAAGCATGCGCAGATTGCATGATCACGCTTTGGGCAAATTACGTGATCATGCAGCACAGTGCACAAATTACATGTAGGACGCAAGCCCTCACCCCCATCCCACCCCACCCCCCGCCCCCAACTGCTTGGCCACTGAAGCGCGCATGTAACGGCCATGCTGCTGGAAGAATGGGCAGGAACTCCCAACAGGTATGGCCCCCATAGACTAGTGTGTTTAAATGCTTGGCCTATAGGGAGTGGCACTATTAGGAGGTGTGGCCTTGTTGAAAAAAGTGTATCACTGTGGGGCAGGCTTTGGGGTTTCATACGCTCAAGCTACGTCCAGTGTAGGGCACAGTTCACTCCCTGTTGCCTGAAGGTCAAGATGTAGCTCCTTCTCATGTACCAAGCCTGCCTGCACACCACCATGAAGATGATAAACTGAACCTCTGCAACTGTAAGCCAGCCCCAATTATGTGGTTGATATATTATGCACTCCAATAAACTTACCTGGGGTTCAGAGAAAAGAACAGCCCCTGTATTAAACATAGAGGTTAGGCAGTGGTAGCACACATGCCTTTAATGCTAGCATTCCAGAGGCAGAAATCCATTCAGATCTCTGTGAGTTCAAAGCCACACTGGAAACAGCCAAGCATAGTGACACACATCTTTAATCCCAGGAAGCAATGTCAGGAAGCAGAAAGGTATATAAGGTATGAAGACCAGGAACTAGAGGTATTTTTAAGCTTTTAGCTTTTAGCAGCAGTTCAGATGAGATCCATTCGGATGAGGACTCAGAGGCTTTCAGTCTGAGGAAACAGGATCAGCTGAGAAGATGACAAGGTGAGGTTGGATGTTGCTTGTTCTGTTTCTCTGGTCTTTCAACGTTATCCCAATACCTGGCTCCGGGGTTTTTTTTTTTTTTATTAATAAGACCTTTTAAGATTCGTGTTACACAATTAAATATTTTTCTTGTAGGAGTTGCCATAGTGTCTCCTTACAGTATTAGAAACCATAACTAAGACACTGGGGAATCGGAATTGGAGTATAGGGAAAAGAATAAAGATTGCCTACCTGTTTCCTTGGAATGGTTTGGCCAGCAGGGTTCCAGAAAGAGAGTGCCTTGGGTGTTAGCAGCCGAAACAAAGGGATTTAAATGCCAAAGTTTTATTATAACAATATAGGCATATAGATATTGCAAGAATATATATTACTGTGTAATTAATTATATATAGTAGTATGTGAGTACATGCATAAATGCATTTCAATGCATTCAAGTATGTTTACACCATATCTATATGACAACAGTGAGTACATCTTTATAACAATGTCTATATATTCATATAAAGATTTTGTGTGTGTGTGTGTGTGTGTGTGTGTGTGTGTATGTGTGTGTGTGTGTGTATGTGCGGGTTACTGTCTTTTCCAGATCTTAAATTTTGGGGGGTATGAGATAAAATCTAAGGAAATTGCCCATGTGCTTGTGTAAAAATTTCAATATTACCTGCAGAGGTGCACTAATACCAAAGTTTGTGGACTAGATTAAGAACCATGACTGGAATGTACATTCGTGAAGAAACATTATTAAGTTCAAAGAAAGCATTAGAGGGGTGTTACAATGTCATTTTTGCTTTTCTGTAATGAACAGGACAATTAATATTAATATCTCCTGATTTTATTCAAGTGAAGAAGTAGCCTAAGAAAATGGTCCTAAGACCAGCCTTTCCATTGTCTTTTGGTTCATTTTGTCTCACCAACTCTCAGGCTCACAACACAATTACCTTAATTTCCTCCAGTTATTAACCAGGGAATAAGAGAAAGGACATGTGGCCCTGGAGAAAGCACCTAATGTTCTCAGAACATCTAGTGAGAGGTTTAAATTGGGATGGAACTAGAAAGTGGTGACTGAATTACAAATTGCCACTTGGGTAAAAAGTAAAAAGGCATTTCATGGGTATTGATTAAATGATACAAACTTACTTTCTTTCTTTCCTTCTCACTTTCTTCCTTCCTTTCTTCCTTCCTTCCTTTCTTCCTTTCCTTCTTTCTTGCTTTCTTTCTTATTCCTCTAATGTGGGCTTCAGTGCTACCTCCTAGGAAGAGGGAGTTTCTTTATCTGGGAAGATACTTTCCCATTTACATGATGGAAAACTCTTAATGAGTTTTGTAGTCACCGCTACAGAACAGGAAAAGCTATTTGTCTGTGGCTACATCTATTAACCCCAGTATGTTTTTATTGAAGTCATCATGGCCCTTTGCGGTGGGTGTAATTTCAAAAATAAAACAGAGACCATGGCTGAAGAAATGTAAGAACATTTTATTGGCCACAGGACATCCTCTGTACATTAGAAGTCAGGAAACACAATTTAACTCGGAGAAGCACTTTCATAAAAACCTTACGAGCCCGAGTAGTACACTGTGTTCTCCAGGATTTCCCAGTTGGGATCTCCTCCCATTTCCATGACAAAACAAAAGAAGTGGGAGAGCATGACATCTTATCTGGGCTGCTTATTGGCCCTTTTAATGGTTGAAGATTTATACCACTTCCCACATCCTCATCTACACCCAGTTCAGAACATCCCAAGTCCCTTTTCTAAGTATGGTTAATTTTATACAAAATATCGAAAATTTCAAGGATATTATTATGAGTTATTTGGGAATAAAATTAATAAAGGGAAAACTATTGCAGAAAAAAGGTGTAGACTTTTCCACAATTATTCCTAAGAAAAATCAGGTGGCTAGTGGGACGGGCAGGTAAAGTAATTTAGCAAACAAACTTAAAATGTCGATTTAATTACTCTTAAGTCACTTAAGTTACTTAATGTAAGATTAACATTAAGACTTTATGCCATCGTGTTTCTGATGATTTTTAAGTATATCTTTCAAATTCAAATAGAACTGCAGCACAATAAATATATAAGTCAGTGAGTAGTCAAGACAATGATTCTAAAATATTGCCAACATTCTCTCCTCTTGTTATTTTTCTTAAGCTTACATCTGTTCTTACATAGTTAATAAATGGTTATGGAATGCCTACTATATTCCACAACTGTGCACAGGATTGATAGTAAATAAGATAAATACAGGTTTCTGGTCTTGAAAGAGCTGGCAATATTTTAGAAGACACAAACAAGCAGTGAGGCAATTCGAGTGTGATATGTGCTTTGACAAGAAGGAGCAGTTTGCTAAGGGACCACATAAAAAGAGCCATTTAGGCCAGATCACAGGGATTAAAGAAAGGTTTCAAGATAAAGTGACACAGAAACTGAAATTTTAGTGACGGGCCATTAGGCAGATGAAAGAGTGTGAGTGGTTTGAAGAAAATGAAGATGATAAAGCAAGGAAAAATGAAAATGGATAGCGTTACTATAAAATACAGAGGGTCTTGTCTGCATCCAAAGAATGATAGTAAAGATCCTGTAGAGGAATAACAGGAAACCAGAGGACAGAGCAGGGGATGTAACTAATCTAACAGGAATCTGTGCAGACGTAATGCCACAGAGGAATGAGTTTTATTGAAGGACTAAATGCACCATGATGGAAAGAGAGCAGAAACAAAACATGATAACAGATGAGCTTAAAACTTTAGTTTTAAAACAAACTTGGAGAGAATTTCACTATAAAGTTTCAATTTTTTATTATGAACAAATACAGAAATCCATACTTATTGGTTACATTTTATGTACTAATCAGTATGACTCAAGTTCTTCTCATACACCATCTTAGAACACTGACACTGATAGACTCACAGTTTGCAAATATATATATACATATATATCCCAAAAGATAATTTGTTAATATCATGCAACTAAAATGTGCTAGAATCGAAGGCAAGCATCCAGATTCCAATGTTGTTTCTTTAACAATCTTCCAATGAAACAGGAGCAGTTGTCTCTGTGAGTAAGGAAGAAATGGAGATGGACATCATTAGTGAGTAGAAAGGCTCAAAAGTGCCGCTGACTTCTCCCACTGTAATCTAAGAGCTGTACTCTTCCAGACAGTGCGGAAAATCAGTAGAAATGGTATTGGTGAAATTATTAAGGCCACTCCATGTAGTTAAAAGGGAGATTTATTTTGTGGGGTAACTTACAAGTGAAGGGATAGGTTACAGGGTCTGGGAAAGGTGTAGAACAGTCCGGTGGTGTTCTCTGGAGAACTCTGCTCGGTCTACCTCCAGCGTCCAGGGTCCAGGAACCAAGAGAGCCAGCGCGTCTGGATCTTGGGTCTTCAGGGTCCTCTCTCAGCCCTGCCTTGTAGGTGTGACAGTTACCAAAGCCTCAATGGGGGTTGGAACTTCCAGATCAAAGCTGGAATGGCTACCCACTACAAAATGGGTTGTGTTATAAGTCATTTAGAAATCTCAAGATTGCACACCAGATCAATTGTGCGTGGCAATGAGAAAAGTGGGCAGTTACGTTTATCTAGGATGGAAAGATTTCCAGATAGATGATAACATATAAGGTTGAGTTACTTTAACAAAATACCACAGTCTATGTGGATTTAAAAATAGACATCCATCTCTCACAGTTCTGGAGGATAAGCTATAGTCATTTCGTGGAGATGGCTCACTCCTTATGTTGTAGACCTAGTCACTGTATTCTAATGTGTTCAAGAGAGCACAAACAAGCTCTCTGGTGTTTCTTTTTATGGTGACATTAATTTCATTGTTAGGTTACCTCCTTCAGGACTTCTACTAAACCTAAGTGCTACCCAACAGCCTGTCTCCAAATTCTAAATATTTTTAAGGTTAAAGCATCAATATAAAATGTGTAGACAAGAAATACAATTCAGTCACAGCAGCATGGAAAATAAAAACTAAAAGATAATTAAATATATGATTAAAAAAATTGAGATCTGGGCAGTGAGAATTGTTAATGATTGGGAGTGAATATGAAGGCCAGTAGGGTTTACTACATAAGAGCATCATGGCCCTAGGCATAACTCAGCTCCAAAAGGAAGACGGGAAGCAGTGACTGAGTTGGCTTACAAATAGTTAGCAGACCCCATATTGATTTCCAGCTACTATCAAAAACGAAAAGAGAAATCTGTATGTTTGCTTCTTATTCTCCAGGCAGAAAAGAACAAGAGAGAGTGGAGTGTGCTTTGCAAGTACACTGGAGAAGAGAGGAAACCTAAGATCAGGATGAAACTGGCAAAGGCAAAGGAGAACAGATAACGAATGAGTTTTCCAGGAGAGAAGAAAGAGCAAACAAAAGGAGCTGGCAGAGATCACTGAGGCCACCCACACAAAATCCCTCTATGGCTCTGAAAAGAAAAACAGGTGACTGACAAGAAAAAATTAAAATCTTATTATATATAAGAAATAGCCAATCACACCAAATCACAAAGGTTAACAAGTTTCATAAGAAATTGAAAAAAATTAAAGAATAAAATGGTTGCTGTGGGATGTTCTATATGGCAAATGTGTTGCTGATTGGTCAATAAAACATTGATTGGCCGTTGGCTAGGCAGGAAGTATAGGCGGGACAAGGAGGAGAATAAAGCTGGGAAGTGGAAGGCTGAGTCAGAGAGACACTGCCAGCCGCCATGATGACAAATAGCATGTGAAGATGCCGGTAAGCCACGAGCCACGTGGCAAGGTATAGATTTATAGAAATGGATTAATTTAAGCTGTAAGAACAGTTAGCAAGAAGCCTGCCACGATCATACAGTTTGTAACCAATATAAGTCTCTGTGTTTACTTGGTCGGGTCTGAGCGGCTGTGGGACTGGCAGGTGAGAGAGATTTGTCCTGGTTGTGGGCCAGGCAGGAAAACTCTAGCTACAAATGGTCTTAAATTACTGAAGAAAATGTAACTGTTAATGATGTACAGTTTAAAGTGATATACAAGTGAAAAACATTTTCCTTATTCCCTCATTATTATCTAAGATTAGACTAACAGACTACATCATCTATAGTCTAATGCTTTTCAAGCATGAACATTAGTAGAAAAGAGGTAACATTCAACAATTTTAGTATTAAACAATTTTTTATGTTACCAGAAATCTTTAATTATCAAAACATAGTTTTATTCAATAAGCAAAGAATGTACTTGATAGAGATGAAGAACACATAATTTTTAATTTTATTAATTTTTAAAGAGTCCAAAAATAAAATTGAACTTTAAAATGTAATGATAGTTAGGTTGAAGAATGCCACTGGGTACTTTAGCAGCTTTCAAAATGACCTTTGGCTCCCCAAGACCATTTAGGGAGTTAGTTATTTCAGACTTATCTTTAAAATATGAACTCATCACTCTCTGCTTTTACCAGACTGACATTTGTGTTGAATGTAGGAAACAATGGTGGACCTAACCTCGCATCAGAAAGAGTCAAGCAGTTCCATCAAACCAGTGGGGATCACTATTCTCTTAGTGGCCAATGTGTCAATGGTCCCCTCAGTAAGTCCTTGATCAAACATCAAGATTACTAATGTTATTAAATCTGGATATTTAAGTACATGTCTTTTTTTATATTCTATGTATGACTAAATGGGACATTTCAATTACACACTGAAGTATGATAGTTAACATGAAAAAAATGTGAGCAATTGTCTAAATTATGAACTAAACTTGCTACTATTTTCATAAAACAGAATTTGTACTTTAAAAAACAATTGGCAAATAGATGTGGTTACTCAGAGTTGTTTTTTTCTGGCAGATACTCTGTTTTTAAAAATGAACAAAATGAGGCTGTCATTTAAAGAAGATAACTGACAGTATTTATTGCCAAGACTAATTCAAGCTTCAAATGAAAGCTTCCATTAGCTTGACAGCATTCCAATGCTCAGAGACTTGTTTTCATGAATTTGTTAGTGAAATTAATGAGTGAAGCTTCACGGCTTGGATAACTAAATTCATCAACATTTGGAAGCTCCGCCTAACTCAGCCCCACGATATTGTCTATAAAGATTCTGTGTTCTATGCTATATCACAAACCCACACAATTATGGTTTCAAATTATGGCGATGGGCCGGGAAAAGTCTAATGTAACATGGAATGAAAGGACTGTTTCTGCAAGCTTAGATTCTACGTGCAATTAAGCATTATAAAGCTAGCTACTACATGTCAAGTTTGGTTGTAGTATCAAAGAAGCTATTCACAACTCTGTAACAGCCATTAAAATACTTCAGTCAGTAAAAGGTATCACAAAAAAAAATTAAAGAATAAGGCAGATATAGTAACTCAGATATCCTCTATTAGGTCCCTAATAAGGGGATTTACAAAATTATAAAATAGTGCTATTCTCAACTTTTTTTTAATTTGTGTGGGGGTAGGTGGTATGCATGCACACACACGTGTATCTGAGAGTGGGGAGGAGGGTTATAATTCTCACATGCCACATCATGCATGTGGATGTCAGAACACAACTTGCAAGAGTGGGTGCTTTCCTTCAACCATGTAGGTTCTAGGAATCACTCTCAGATTGTCAGCCTGGGCAGCAGGCACTTCCACGCTCCAGTCATCTTGCCAACTCCTCTTCTCTTTAAATTTTTATTTTAAAAATAAACTTATCTCACCAAATATATTATGGTGCATGCAATGGGATTATTGGTTTTTAAAGTGCATTAATATCATTTTTAAAATTCCGTTCCAGTGTCTGCTATTATAATGTGAATAAATATAACCAAGATATCTTTGGTGTTCTAAACCCCAAAATTTTAAGACACACTGCTTTTGATAAGGAAAAAAAAAATCACTCTTGACTGTGATTTCTATTTGTGATGGTTAGTTTATTGTCAACCATTGATCATGATTTCTACTTTTGTGATGGTTAGTTTATTGTCAACTTGACAGAATTTAGAGTTACCTAGGATTCTGGGCATTCAGTGGGGAAAACACATCTTAATTCCAGGTGAGCCAATTCCTCAGGCAGGGATTCCTGGACAGTATAAAGATGGGAAAGCAAACTGATTCCTAGGAAGCATTCATTGCTGTGTTTCTTGACTATGGATAAAATGTGACCAACTCCTTCAACTTCCTCTGCTATGATGGCCTACACCTTGAAATGTGAGCCAGAATAAGCCCTTGGTCCCTTAAGTGACTTTTGTCAAGGCATTTGTCACAACGGCATGAAAGTAAACTAAAACAGTACCTTATCCTCAGTTATCCGCTGAGCTCTAAACACTAGGTTTTGCTTATTTCATAAATTACACCAGTCCAAACAAACAACCTGAGAATCACGTTTTTTAAAATTTGAAACTTATTGCATATGTTTATTGTAACAGTGTAATAAAAACTCAAATCCCTTCACCTAACCAAGCACAGAGGCACACACTTATAATCCCCACACGTGGGAGACTGCCGTAGGAAGATCTTAAGTTTGGGGACAGCCCAGGATACATTCTTAAATCCTGTCAAAAATAAATCTCAAAACAGAGACAAATTAAATCAATTTACTCTTCTCCTTCCCTATTACTTTGTCAAGACTCTGACAATCAACTCTTCTGGAGATAGGCCTGAGGGAGTTTGGCAATGGCACCAGTATTATACTGGAAGCCCATATATACCAATTTTTATCCTCATGCCCCAAACTGGAAAACAGGATTTTTTTAACTCCTTTTCTCGAAAAGGGAATTTTTGCTACTGGATTCAGGGAAAAGTTTCTTACCTTTCTCTTTAATTTGGGAAACTTAATCCTTTCAATAACCTGGCCACAGACTCTGACGATCCCTTCAATTTACCCTGAAAAGCCCAAGAAAGGCTTTCAGATAGGACATCTGTGGTGGGGATCAGAAGTTTAGTCTATAGGCCAAGGTTTATACAGCTGGTCTTGAAAATGATTCTGAATTCATATACTAAGTGTCTGTTTGATAGAAAAGAATAGATATATGTCGAGTCCTGCTCAATCTGTTGAACGGTTCCGAAGTGGGGAGTGTGGAATTGGGAAATGGTAGCTATGAAATACAGACATAGATGAAGGAAAAGACAGAGACACAGAACTCACGGCCTTTAAATACCCAAGGCAAGGGGGCAGGGAGCAAAAAGACCTCCCTCTTTGAAGGACATCACAGTTCAAAGTACAAAGTACAGTCAAGTGTAAACACCTCCCTAGTAGTCAAGACATCTGGTGACCACGCCTTTGGCCAAAACATCCTATTATGCCGCCTTGCAGGTGGGGAAACAATCTCAGACTCTCTGACTTTGAGTCAAGATGAAAACAAGCCACAAGCTTGGGTCTCTGTGGGCCCCCACAGATATATTTGCTAAAAGTAATTTTAAAAGGTACCTAACCAAACATTTTTACCAAAGCACTGCTTTAGATGAAAGACTATGGGTGTATAAATGTGGGAGTTGGCAGGGGATAACAATGAAGAAGAAAGAAAACTCTGGACTGCAAACAACCTAAGAGACTAAATGGCCTCCTGTTGTATAATTACCAGTTTGTCAGATAAGTCTTACTAATAGCATGTAAAAGACTCCTAATGTCCTGCGCCCCTCTGTGCACCCTGCAGCAGCCCTAATTGTCTTCTGCAGTAAGTTCCTGAATCTTTTGGAGGGCAGTGCTGAAGGGTTCAGGCTGGAGTCAGTTTCTTCATGCTTGGCTCTCCTCGGATGCCTGGCTCAGCCAACCCCACTTTCATTTAACCCAAGCTGGATTTCTCTCCCCTTCCAGATGTGCATTCCCACCTTACCTATCAACATAGTAAAATGATAGTTTAAGTCTTAGAAAGTTTTAGTCCTCTAAGAGTCTGTTTTCCAGCGTTCCTTATCTCTGAGCACTGACTGTGAAGACGTGAAGTCCTGAGTAAATGGAAGTCTAGAACTTCTAGAAAGGCCTCAGCAGAAAAGAGCATGTGTGCTTTTATTTGCCCCCTACTGCATGCTCTCTGGAATGCAGAAGTGATGCTCTTCAGTGGTGATTACATGGAGAAGGAGAAACATGACAGCTATAGCCTCAGGAAGGCAGTGTGGAGATACAGAAGGCACCAGTCTAATGATCCTGCCATGGACTGCTGTTTCTTTCCGTGAAAGATAAGCTTGCCATCATATTTAAGCCATGTCCTTTCAAGTTTCTGCAACTCCCAGTTCTAACCACATATCACCA
Organism: Peromyscus eremicus; assembly: GCF_949786415.1. NCBI lineage: Eukaryota > Metazoa > Chordata > Mammalia > Rodentia > Cricetidae > Peromyscus > Peromyscus eremicus. The sequence continues at coordinate 49,263,770 of NC_081431.1, forward strand.
TTTTCCTAAAAGTCTCTCAAACATACAAATGACACACTTTGGGGTTCTGTTTTATTTTGTTTTACAATACCAGAGATCAAAAATGGGTCTTCATCCATGCTCAGCAAGTGTTCTACCATGGTGCTAAATCCCCAGCCCTCTTCTTTCTTTAAAAAATTTCACAACAGAGTCTCATTAAGCTGCCCAGGATGGCCTTGAACTCACTGTGTATCCCAGGCAACCAGCAGGCTTTGAAGCTGTCATTTGCCTGCTTGGCTCCCTAAGCAGCTGGATGGAATTACAGGCCTGTATCCACCAGGCCTGGCTTAACACGACTTTCAATAGAAACTTGACTGTTACCGATGGAGCAGAGATACAGCAAATTCAGCAGAGGTCACCACTATTTCCAGGTACTTTCTTATTTTTCTGACACAGAAATAATTAACTTTGTCTCGTGGCATACCTAAGCCTCATTCCTTCATGGTCTATACCTCTCCTCATTCACCTATGTGATTCTTTTCCTAAAATGCAATCATCATGCTAATTCACAGTAATTCCAAACCCCAAAGTTTAGCTTTATTCTGTCAAATGGTTTCATGTCTTTCTGTCACCCACTCTACTGAAACTACCCCCAGAGCCCTGCATCTTACAAGCAAGCAAGCCACCAATCAGAGCCCTCCTGGTCCTTTTATCAACAAAAGAGCCATTTTCCCTGGAGATAAATTAAGCAATTCCATTAGAAGTCAGAAACATCCGCAGTCAGGCTTTTAATCGCATTTTCAACTCTATCATTACTTAATTAAGAAGAAGCAAAAATACCACTGTGAAAATTTAATGAAATCAGAAATGTTCCCTACAGATTTTAGCCTAGTTTCTGTGTATCATAATATATACTAGAAAGGCACAAGCCCAGATCGTGAGAATGCTCCTGTGACTAATGCAGCAGTGAGAGCCTTCGCTTCCAACTGAGATTTGCTTCAGAAAGCAAGCTGTTGTCCTCCGGACTTCAGCCAGCACTGAGGATGTGTGCAGACATCGCCACCCACCGTCCACACTCACTTACTACAGCTGCTACATGAGCCGTCTCTTGAACCGGATCCAGCCAAGGAGCCAGCTTCTTTCTTAAACACAGCAAGAAATATTTGCTGTCTTATTCATTAACTCCCTCATAGCTTCCAACTCATGCTCATTTCCTGAGAATTCTGTACCGTCTGTAATCTCCCATCAACCCTAGGTCCTTCCGTTGTCTCCTGGATCATAGCATCAAGGCTGCAGTCCCAGAGTTGTGTACATTTTATCTCCATTATAGTTTATCTTTCTGTCTTTGGTGCTATCCCTATTATCAAACTTGTAGCCATCCAAAATTACCACATCTCCTAAATCTTCAACTTTACTTTTCTGCTGCCAACAGTTTTTAATATTTCTCTCTCTCTCTCTCTCTCTCTCTCTCTCTCTCTCTCTCTCTCTCTCTCTCTCCCCCCCCCCCCCCTTACTCCTGTTGTGGCTACATTTTGTACCTTTTGTGAGAATTCTTGAAAGGAAGGCTGAGTTAAAGAGTCTGTACCTCTCTTTGCAAACACATACACACATACACACACGCTCACATATACACACACTTGTGGTGATATTTTAATTGTGCTAAAATGTGATTTTATTTGTATTTTAATAAATAAAGTTTGCCTGGAGATCAGAGGTCACATAGCGAGCCATAAACAGAAGTCAGGCAGTGGTATCACACGTCCTTAATCCAATCACATGGCAGGCAGAGTCTCTGTGTGGTCAAGGACACAGCCAAGTGTGGTGACACGAGCCTTTAATCCCAGTACCAACCATAGAGACCTGGAGGTCTGTATAGATAGGCAGTGACAAGGAAGTCATGTGGCTGGGCTTAGAGCCAATGAGAAGGCAGAACAAGAAGGCAATAAAAACACAAGTCAGACAGGAAGAAACTCTCTCTGGGGAAGCGACGGTGGCGAGGTGGGAAGATAAGGTAGTTGTGGCTCTTTGCTAGTTCTCTAATCTCTTTGGCTTTTACCTCTACATTTGGTTCTGTGATTCTTATTTAAATAGACTGTTTAGAAATTCATCTACACACACATACACACACACTCATGGACACATACACACACACTCACATACACACACACACAAAAGAAAACAAACAAAAAACTTGATTACTTCCTCTTCAGTGAAATAAAAGAAAGTTTGATTCTAAAAGAAAGTACATGAATATGAGTTCTGAAAAACAGTGAAAATTAGACGGAGGACATTGGAAAGGCTGCCTGAGATCTCAGGAAAGTCCAGTCACTGTGGACAGAACTTTATCATTGTTCTATAAAGAACAGACAAAGGTGCTTAGAACAGCGAGGTTTTAGGACAGACTGACAGGGAGAGACTTCTGGTGCCTTTGTGTTGCAACTAACAGACAGAACATTAGAACCATTGAAAGAATAAATATAGAGAAAATTTCTCTTTCCTTGGGAGCGACAGCAATACCAGGAATAGCTGGCAGCTGAGCATCTCCTGATCCTGACCTGCTTGGGGGAGAGGAGATGAAGGATCTCAAATAGGTTTGTGCACGAACACACACTGCACTATTCCAAGACAGAAATCTGTGACATTGGCTATCACAGAGCCTCCAGCCCACCTTCCTGTTACTCTAGAATAGCAAAGAGTGTAAGAAAATGTTTGGAGAACGCTGTGTTCAGTACCTAGTCCCCTGTGTCCTGTGAGCCCATCTTCTGTTCCATCATCTCTCCCAGCTCTTCTTCAGGCCTGCTCAGCAATCCAGGAAGAACAGAATTGAAGAAGAATATAAAGAAAAGAAAGGGAAAAGGATGACAGTGGACTCCATTGAGCAAAAGGAAGATAGAGAACATTTGTCAGAAAATAAATGCAGCAGAATAAGTGAGAACTGTATACCTACCTAACCTCTGGAAAGACCATACCTGTGTATCTTTTCATTGTACACACACTACATAGAAGCATGATTTTATCTAGATTTGATGTCTAAATAGGTGGTTTTCTGATGTGTCATTTCGGGCATCATTTTTGGTCTTTTTGAGGAAATGCCTTCAAGTACCTAAGCCTTCCCAACTTTCCTGAAAAGATACAAATACGTGGAATTTTCCATGCTGCTTATATCAAGTTCTTTAAGGAGTATAATTACTGTAACTCAGTGTATACTTGTCAGTCTCTTTACTATGGCCACATAGTTCTGCAAGGTCCTACTATAGATATTTATATGAGTCCTTGAGTAGCAAATAGAATACCTACTACTTAATTTAATTTTTAACTTTAAAATTTGAGATTTTAATTGGTCTAGATAAGGGAAAATGCTATATTTTACCTATGTATCTATATATCTATCTGTCTGTCTCTTTCTTTTCTGCTCTTCTCCTCTCTCTCTCTCTCTCTCTCTCTCTCTCTCTCTCTCTCTCTCTCTCTCTCTCTCTCTCTCTGATCTATTCTGACAGTAAAAATATTGTTGCCATCCCAGTAAGTGTAGAAAAGTTAAAGCCTCTAAATACTACAAGTAATTCTGCTTTCCTTTCTAATTAACACTAAATGTCTTGGTAAACAGGAATTAGTATGTTTGTTTACTTATTCAATGTGTATTTGTAAAATGCCTCCTGTTTAGGAGGTACTATGTAATATGAGGCATTCCTAAATCTTCCTCTATATTTGAAGCTTCAGTGACATTCAATTGTGATGCATTTTAGTTGTGTTTCTAAATAAAGAAATTTTATTGCCATTTTAATATCAAGTAAAAGGTTTTCATTATATTATTAGTAATGTTAAATTTTGAAAGATGGGAAAGCAGTTAAAATCAAATAGGGCTACATATTTCGTGCATGATATCCTACTGATTCATTGTATTTGAGTGATAAAATAATAGAGCTTATATAAACAACATGAAGAGAATATCCTTTCTTAAAATCAAGTTTAATTAAAAACACAATACAAATCCTTTTGATCACTCACGCGCTCTAGAATTGTGTTCCTTAGAAAATTTCTTTACAGAGAGATTAAGATTAAACACCCTCTTTAATGAAAGTGTTTGTATGGTCAAATCAACTTAATTACCACTCCATGTCATAAAGACTACCTTTGGGATATTCACAATGCACAAAATAAGTTAAAATACTCAATAGCCCTACAGTAAATTGTTTGCTTAGTCTGATTTTCACTAAATGTTGTACCACAGAAAAAAAACTTTGGAAAGGGATATCAACTCATAAAATTCACAAGTACAAGAGCTTTACAGGTGGTCAAGTGTATCATCTAGGAATGGGTGTTGTGGACATCTACACCCACACTACTTCTCCTGATACTTGCACGTGAAAAATGTCCTTTCCTTTTGAAGAACTGTCCAAGTCATTTGTGCTCATCTCCTTACTTTCCCAGGGACATCATTCCTGTATGCTCAATGTTTTATTGATGTGTTTCTGTACTAAGATGCCAGTGTCACAGGAAAATCTTCCCTTGCCACTTTCCTTAGGAAGAAAACATCACTGAGAAAATGTCAAGCTGTCATTTTTACCTCTCCGCAGTATAACAAGTCCTGGAGAGTTTCAACTTGGTATATCTTCCTAGCAATTCTGTACGTCACTCCAACACACTCCAGTCTGGATTTTCTCCACACCACTTTTCTCAAATAGTTCTCATCAGGGTTTTCAAAACTTCCTCCTTGCCAAATTCAACATGGATTCTCCAATTCCTCTCTGATTTCACATCCATTGGAATTCTACATAATTGGCACCCACTCCTAGAAATGCTCCTATTTGTTACAGCAACACACTTTCAGCTTTTCGACATGTCTCCTTTTAGTCTCCTTTTATGATTTTAATGATGTATCTATCAAATCTCAAGAAGTTATAATAGACAATGCACAGTTCAGCTTATTTCTGTTCTTTTCAACTCTGGATAGATAGTCTCATTCATTTTCAAGGATTTAATGTATGTCATGATAAATTAGGATTGCTAAATATATAGTCCTCATTTTTAATTCTGCAATGAGTTATAAACTCTTATAACTGCTTATGATGCTTCAATAATCATGTCACATGTATCTCAAAGGTAACAAGTCTAAAGGATAACTCTTGCTCCTGGGTTGCCTATCACAATAAGAGATACCATCGTTCGTAAAAACACTGAATGCTGATGTAACCCTAATTCTCTCATTCTCTTTTCCTTCACATCAAATTCATGGACAACACTTGTAAGTTTCCATTAATTAATTATCATCATTATTTCCACATTGATATGCCTTCATGTCTACCAGATTAGCTCAAGCTAATATCTTAACTAATTAGAACTTCTGATATAACCTGATAATTGATCCTTTTATTCCTTTGATTTGAATCCCCCCCCACCGAGTCAATTATCCTCATAGTACATGAGTAGTTTGTTTTTGTTGTTTTTTTTCAGCATAAGCCAGATTGGATTATTCTATACTGTACTACACTACTTAAAAATCCTCAATGGGGAAATTTTTCCTCTTCCATGATAACATGGCTATTGATATTGTTGTTATTCCAGTTTTGTTTATATAGCAATTTATTGGAGACACTATTTCACAGCAGACTTCCTGGTATTCTGACTCTTACTATCTTTCTGACACTTGGTTTGTGATGTTCCTTAGGCCATAGATGTAGGAGTTGTGATGCAGAGGTATCTATTGGAACTGGGTTCCACATGATCTGTTGATCTCTGCATTATGTTCAGTTGTGATGTTCTATGATGGTCTCTATGATGTTTTGAATGAGAGTGGCCTCTATAGGCTCATATATTTGAACACTTAGTCACCAGTTAACAGAACTATTTGAGAAGGATTAGGAAGTAAGGTCTTGTTGGAATGGATGTGGCCTTATTGGAGAAGGTATGTCACTGAGAGTGGGCTTTAAGATTTCAAAAGCCCACACTAGGCCCAGTAACTCCTCCTCTCTACCTGTTGCTTGTAGATTAGGATGTAAAGCTCTCAGCTACTGATCCAGCATCATGCCTGTCTGCTTCCTGCCATTATAATCATGGACTAACCCTCTAAAACTCTAAGCAAGCTCCCAATTAAATGCTTTATTTTATGAGTTAGCTCGCCCAGGGTGTCTCATCACATAAATAAAACTGGAACTCAGACAGTCTCCATTTGCTGTAAAGAGAAGCTTCTTTAATGAGGGGTGGTACTGTGCATTTAAGGATAAGATTTAGAATGTGGAAAGGAATTGTGCTATTTTAGCCAGGTAGTCGGAGAAGATTCTTTACAAAGATCCATGACCTCACTAGCCTTGAAAAGCTGGCTGGGTTTTCAGTACTAGGTGGGATTTCCCTCCTGTTGAGTGGCCTTGAGTCCAATTAGACAGCTGTTGGTTGTCACTAATATGTGAATGCCACTTCTTGCTAGATAATGCATTACAGATGACTATTGACTTTAGGGAGAAGGAGGATTAGCCTCTCCCAGGGATGAGCCCCTTTACTGGTTATTCAATACAGAGCAGTCAGGTTTTAAGCCATAATAAAAAAATGGACTCAGCAGGTTATATATATGTATCTGTACATGAACATACATCTATCTATTTGCATGTATGTATGTAACAAATATAATCAAAGATACAGAGGCTATCAACTTGAAGGGGACATGAGACATTGGAATGGCTAGATAGAGGAAGATGGGCAGAAAGTTATGTAATTTTATTTCAGTTTAAAAACACTGAAAGATAAAAACAAAACCTCAGTGGCATCCCAAAGAAATTGGAATACAGTAGGTGAGACCTAGTTTGTGTCCACCCCAGCTTGAGCCATTTGCTCCATTTGCCACCAGGCTTTGGATTCCTTGGTTTCATGTTCCTGTAAACACAGTCAGAGTCTTTGTATCTTCCTTTTCCTCCACCTGCTTTCTTTACTTGTCATTCAGACAGTCTGCCTGCCTCCCTCCCTCCCTTCCTCCCGTCCTTTCTATCTTGCCTGAAATGTCACTTCAGTCTATCCATGCCAACCCTATCTAAGTTGTTGTAAGCTGCCAAAAACTCTGTCACACTTCCAAGTTTACTTCTTTCAAAGTGTTTAAACTCTGTTTTGCTTCAAGTTTTCTCCATTTAGGATGAGGTTGGTTGTGGGTTTGTCATATATGGACTTACTGTTTTGAGGTATGTTCACTCCAGCCCTATTCTCTTTAGAACTTATATCATGAAGGCACATTGACTTTTGGCAAAGACTTTTTCTTCATGTATTGAGATCAGTATTTCTGTCAAGTTCCTTTATATGATTTAATATATTTATTGACTTACTTTTGTTGAACCATATATTCATTGGTTGTGGTAGATGATCTTTTGAAATATTCCTGTATTTGGCTTGAAAGTATTTTATTGAGGGTTTTTACATCTGTGTTCATCAGGGATATTGACTTATACTTTTTCTTTTTTTTTTACTGTGTCTATATTTTGTTTCTGTATTAGTGATAGTGGTTTGGTAGAAGGAGTTTGGAAGTACTCCTCTGTGTCTACATTTTTGAATAATTTAAAAAGTAATGGTTGTAGCTCTTTTTATAAGTCTGGTAGAAGTCTGCTACAAATCTCTCTGAGCCTGGATTTCTTCAGTCAGAGACTTTTTATTATTTTTTCTATTTCTTTATTTGTTATGGGTTTATTTTGGTGCCAATCTCTTCTTGGTGTAACATTGGGGGTTCATATAAATCTAGAACTGCGTCTTTTTCTTTTGAATTTTCTGACATGGAGTACAAGTCTTGAAAGTGTGCCCTTATACTATTCTGAATTTCTTTGGTGTATAATGTTTCCCTGTTCATTCCTGGTTATTTCAATTAGTGTCTTCTCTTTCTTTTCATTAGTTGGGCAGGAAATCTATTGATCTTGTTTGTCTCCTAAAAGAATCATCTTTTAGATTCCTTTAGTCTTTGTACTTTTTTCTTATATTCCATTCATTTCTGCTCTGATTTTTTTTTCTTGCCATTGACTGGGATTAAATTTGATTTGTCTCATTTTCTCCAGTTCTTGAGTTGTGCCATAAACCATTTATTTGGACTTTTCCTGACTTTTAATATAGGAGATTGGAGATATAAATCTTTTGTAGAACTGCTTTAATGTGTCTCAGAGACTTTGTTGCATTGTGTTTTCATTTTCATTTAGTTCCAGGAACTTTTTTTTCTTGGTTTTTTTTCCCATTTGGCCCATTCATCATTCAGTAATGCATTGGTTTTTTGTTTTTTGTTTGTTTGTTTGTTTTGTTTTTTTCGAGACAGGGTTTCTCTGTGTAGCTTTGCGCCTTTCCTGGAACTCACTTTGTAGACCAGGCTGACCTCGAACTCACAGAGATCCGCCTGGCTCTGCTTCCCAAGTGCTGGGATTAAAGGCGTACGCCACCACCGCCCGGCTAATGCATTGTTTAATTTCCATGCATTTATGTACTTACTAGATATTTGCTTCTTGTCAATTTGAAATTTGAAATTAACAACAATAAATGCATTGAAGTCAGCCATGGAAGAGCCCATGAGTCCTAAACTCTATACAAAGAAAAACTAAGAAATATTGAGAGCTGGGGAAATAGTCTTTCCCAGGGAAGAGCAAATCAATTAGTTATCCAGTACCAAATGGTCAGCCCTGAAAACAAGTACATACATACAAGTAACATTACTCAGACTAAGCAGGTTGTATTTATGTATTTAGGAATATACACATATAAGCATATGCATATACATATATGTATGTAACAGCAATTAATGAAAAGAGGTCATGAATTTGAAAGAGACGAAGGAGAGGCACAGGGGTGTTGGGGGGAAAGATAAAGAAAGGGAAATAAAGAACTTTGAAGTATGACAGAGTGTGTCCAGCAGTTTGCTATCAGCTTAGATACGGTTGGTACAAATAGACTGAGGCGACATTTGTGGGGAGTTAGGATAGAAGGAAGGAAAGGAGGCAGGAAGGCAGGAGGGAGGGAAGGAAGGAGGGAGGGAGGGAGGGAAGGAAGGAAGGAAGGAAGGAGGGAGGGAGGGAGGGAGGGAGGGAAGGAAGGAAGGAAGGAGGGAGGGAGGGAGGGAGGGAGGGAGGGAAAGCTGTCTGAATGATAAGGAAGCAAAGTAGGTAGAGAAAAAGACTCTCAGGAGGGAGAGGTTGAGTGTGCTTACAGGAACATGAAAGAACCCAGGGGACCCAAAGCATGGTGGGAAATGGAGCAAATGGATCAAGCTGGCGTGAACACAAACTAGGTCTTAGCCACTCTATTCTAAGTTCTTTGGGAACCCACTAAGAATTTTTGAGCAGTGCAGTACTGCACAGAATAATTCAACTGAACCTATATTTTAAAAACCCACTCATGTACTGTGAGGAGAACTGACAGGAGAAATAAAGTAAAAAGAAAAGAAATCAGTAGGTATATAATGACTCCAGAGAGAGGAAGAATGACCCTTGTTTAGGGTTGAGCCCTCAATCAGCTGTCCAATACCAAGTGGTCAACCCTAAGAACATATGAGCAATACTAAATTGACTCAGTAGGTTGGATTTGTCTATTTATTCACATATATATGTATGTATAATGTATATAAATAACAATATTAAAGAAAAAGAGACTGCATTTGAGAGGGAATAGGGGCATGGGAAAGGCTGGAGGAAGGAGAGAGAGGAGGAAATTATGCTCATAGGCTGGACATCATTTGGACTTCGTATTATTTTAGTATACACTCTACACACACCCTTTGCATACAGTGAGGTAGAGGATATTTTCTACCCGGCTGACAAAGCCCTACTGCATTGCTCGTGGAAAACAGGTGCTGAATTAATAACTGGCGCATAAATTAGTGGATGTTCCGAATGAAAAGCAAAACTCTTATTTTCCCACTTAACCCAGGATACAAAATCTTTGTGCTTTTGATGGAGGATTAATGCAAGGAGACTGGTGCACATAACAACACGATTCAGACTCCAATAAAAAAAATAAACAAAAACTCAGGGTGTTACCTATCCCTAGTGCACATCAAGTTTGCATGCGGAAATAATTCAGCAGCAGTGGTGGCAGGAATTCCACCACCCATTGCAGCCACCACAGCCTTTCAGAACACAGTTGTCAGGATCTGAAACTAAAAGTCCTGGACTCAAAACAATTTTTCTTCTTGGCTTGTCATTTTCAAATAAACTCTTTTTGAGTTTAGCCACTTGAGGGCACTTCAGCTCTTTTATAGACACTTTTTATTAAAAAGAAATTCCCCATGCCATTCAAAGAGACTGGAATCAATTTTTTATTAAGAACATTAAATCCTTAATGGTGACAATTTCAAACTTTCAACTCCTAAAATTTAAATCTATGAGCTATTTCTCATCTTCTGTGTGTGTGGGGTGTGTGTGTGTGTGTATGTGTTGTGGAATAGAGAGCATGTGTACATGTGTACACATGCATGAAGCCGGAGGAACATTATGGATGTCATTCTTTAGGTGCTTTCTGGTTTAAAATAAAAGGTCTTTCAGTGACCAAGTCAGGTTGCACAGGTTTAAAAAACAAACAAACAAACAAACACCATTTCTAGCTTCTTCACCACTACCTAATGTTCTTCAGCTTTGAGCAGATTCTGCCCCTCAACTCTTCTAAATATGCAAACTATAGTTATACTCCAGTTCTAGAAACTGCCGTTAGCCTACTAGGTTTGACTAATTCACGGGTATTAATAAACATACCTCAGCTCATTTCTCACCAAAGCTGCATTTCATCCTGATGAAACTCCATGGATAATGTGGAATGAGAAGGGATCCACTTTATTCTACATTAGAAATAATAACGATATCTATATTAGTTACTTTTCTCACTACTGTGACAGGATAGCTGAAGGAAAGCTCAGGGGGCAGGAGAAGCCTTGGCTCACAGTTTCAGAGGGATTTGAATCTATCATAGCTGGGGAAACATGACAGAGTGACTCAGAGCACTGTTGTGTAGCAGAGCTTATTATAGGACAGCAGAACCAGAATTAGAGAGTAGGGTCATAAGCAGTGGACCTTTTGATGATGATGATGATGATGATGATGATGATGATGATGATGAAATTCTCTGTTCATTTTACATACCAATGACAGGTGCCCCTCTCTTCCCTCTTCCCGCCCCCCAGTCTCTCCCCCACAACCCACACCCCATTCCCACCTTCTCCAAGGTAAGGACTACCATGGGGAGTCAGCAGAGCCTAGCACATCCAGTTGAGGCATGTCCAAGCCCCTCCCCCGATCCTTGGAGCAGTGGACCTTTTAAGGTGACCTAATCCATCTGCAAACCTTCTAAAGGCTCCAAAACTTCCAAGACAATGTCTCCAGATGAGGACCAAGCGTTCAAACACAAGAGCCTGTGGGCAGGGTAGGGGGTAATTTTACCTTCAAACTATAGCATTACATCACCAACCCCTGAGGGCTCATAGACCATATCATAATATAGAATTTTCTGTCATTGCTTTAAGAGTCCCCATGGTCTTCATAGTTTCAGCATTATTGATAAGACTGAAATTTCTTCTAAGACTCAAGAAAACCCTTAACTATGAGCTTCTGTAAAATCAAAAGACAAGTTATCCTGTTTCAATGACACAGATCAAGCGTCCCTATTCCTAAAAGGAAAGAGCAATTGAAGAGCAGGGAAAGATCAGACCCACGAAAGACTGAAATCCAACAGGACAGACATTAAATCCTGTAGCTCCACACAGCTGGGAAACAAGGTGGCACCGTCTGATCTCCAAGGAGCCTCATGGTGCCTCCTGCAGCTCTGCTTCACAAATGCTACACATTTTGGCATCTTCAACATCCTCGAGTCTCCATTGCAAGTTCGTATTTTCCTTTCCAGCGTCATGAGTAGTAGCTCACTTAGGAGCTCAGTGAATAAAATGTGATCCTGACCTGGCTAGTCTCAAAGGCTTTTTACTAGAGCCACGGTACAAGCCCCCATGACCTTGTAACTCCTACACTCTGCATAGCTGCTAATCCAGCACGGCATAGATGCTACCAGGTTCTACTGCCAGCTTGAAATACAACAGTGCTCCCTTGGGCCGTGGCTACAGCAGCCTCCAAGTGTCTTTGCAGCTGAACCAGAGACAGCTCTTCTTAGGTGGCCCTGTGAGAGCAAGGTGCTCCTGGGACACTCTCTTTTCACAGGACTGTCCTTCAGTTTTAAACCCTGGAGCCTTTGACATGGGTCAGGTCTTGCCCTCAAAGCACCTTTCCCGTTGCTGCAGCGCAAAATATTCAAGTTACTTTATTAATTAAATCTTTATGTGTTTTGTGTGCATTATGTGTATGCATCTATGTGTGAGTGTGTGTGTCTGTGTGAATATGTGTGTCTGCATACATACATGCAACAGAATGCATGTGGTGGTTAGTGGACAATTTGTCAGAGTTAATTATCTTGCTTCACCACACGGGTCCTAGGGATGGAACGCAGATCCTTAGACACCTTTACCCACTCAGCCATCTCAGCCACCCAACAGCTTCTATGAATAGTGTTAATCTCACGCAATTGCAGCCCCCCCTTTCTACACTAGCCTTGAACACAACATGGTTTTGGTTAGTATACAAAGGAATGGATTTTAACGGGACATTTTCATACCTGTCATATCATCTTCCTTTTTTCTTATCCTCTGTCTTCACTGCTCTCCCCCACCAATATCCCCCCCTCTCCTGGTCCCCTTCCTGCTCCTAAATAGTTCCCCCTTCTGCCTTTATGGCATATATATTCTATTTCTTGCCCAACTTACAGTCTTCTTTCTGCATTTATGTCCTACATACACATAAACACATGCACATACATATATCTACATTCTTTAATTTTAAATGCACTAATTTCTACTCCTTATAATGCAAGTCTATAATCCAAGGTACTCAGGAAGCTGAGGCAGAGTATCAAAAGTTCAAGGTTTACCTGGGATATAGCACTCGGGCAATGTAGTTAGACCCTGCCTCAAAATAAAAGGTAAAAAAGGAACTGAGGATATGGCTCAGTGGTAAAATGTTTGCTTAGCATGCATGAGAACCTAGATTCCGTTTCCAGTAGCACAACCATAGATAGATAGATAGATATAGATAGATAGATAGATAGATAGATAGATAGATAGAGATAGATAGATAGATAGATAAAGCATCCATATCAAATCACATATTTTTCACACCTTCTTGCTCTACTTTTTGCTCCCAATTCTCACTACAAGCATGACTAACGGAAACCACTCATAATTATGTCACAGCCTGAACATTGTGCCGCCTTATAGTTTCCTCTGAGAAGTAAATTAATCTATTACTTTTGAATTCAGTCTCCCTCGCATTTTCAGGATACGGAAAAAATGCAACCAGATTGATTTTTTTTTTGCCAAAATTATAACATGAAGAGCCTGTAGCCCACTTCCCGAGACTAGCATAATTTCTATTTGAAATCTCATGAGCACATCTGCGTCCATGTTTCTGACAGCATTTTGTTCTTCTAGACAGCCAACAGCATGAATCATCAAGCCCAACTTATAGCACTGTATGGCTTCCCTGGCCTGCCTCCAACTCATTCATCTCACAAGCCAGACTCAGTGGTCTAAGAATCATGTGGTCATGTTCATCACAGGAAACTCATTTCTCAGAGCCAATCCTCCTGTTGTTCTGCTTTATTTTATTTTATGGTTTTTTTGGTTTTTTTTTTTTTTGTCACTGTTGTTTTAGACGGGGTCTTACCTTCACCAGCCCAGAACTCCGTATACAGGCCAAGCTCCTGAAATTAACAGAGATCCACTTGCCTCTGCCTCCCAAGCACTGGGATTAAAGATGTGCACCCCACACACTCCCCATCGCTGACTCGGAATGCATGGCAGAAGTAGCTTGAAGGATTTGCACTCACATTCCAGGTTTGTTCACTATGTGGCCTAGCTGCATTGATGACATCAGAGGTGGAAGCTTCCAGCAAGTCAGCAGCATGTTGTATCACCAGGAATCCTAGAAGATCCACTGAAGGTCCCGCCCCCCCCCCCCCCCGCCCCCTTCTTACCCACTCACTATAAGGATCTCACTCTGTGTCTTCCACTGCCTATTAAGTGCATTCTCTGCTCCCTACTAAACCAGCACAGACCAAAGGCGTTACAGAGTTTCCGACACTAAAACACATTTAAAATGCTGGTGGTTATTATTATTATTGTTATTAATTAAATAATAATTAAAAATTAAAATAAGATAATGATATTCTTATTGAGTGATTTAGCTATACTAACTAGAACCTCTTTTTCTATAAAAATGGAACCTTCTGGAATTGTCACACAAATAAAACAGGTAAAAGCATGGAAGGTTATTCTCAGGGTGAACAATTAGTCAATGAATTAATCGATTTTTTTATAATTTTAATTTATTTTTATATTATTTTACTATCTTTTATTTGTTTGGTTTTTCAAGACAGGGTTTCTCTGTGTAGCTTTGCGCCTTTTCCTGGAACTCACTCGGTAGCCCAGGCTGGCCTCGAACTCACAGAGATCCGCCTGGCTCTGCCTCCCGAGTGCTGGGATTAAAGGCGTGCGCCGCCACCACCCAGCTCTATTTTACTATCTTTTTAAATGTGAAAATTATTTTAGTATTAGTCCTTTTTTTCTTCAATCTCCTTAAGTTATGACACAGTAATATCAGAAATCAGTACTGTGTCAATGTGCGTTATTAGCAGGTGAAAGATTTCTAATTCCTAAATAGGTTATCCAAGAAGTTACTTTTTTTTTAATTAAGAGATTTTTCTATTCATTTTACATATCAACCATAGATTCCCCTGTTCTCCCTCCTCCTACCCCCTAGCCTCCCCTCCCATTCTCACCTCCTCCAAGGCAAGGTCTCCCGTGGGGAGTCAACAGAGCCTGGTACATTCAGTTGAGGCAGGTCCAAGCTCCTCCTCCCTGCGCCAAGGCCACAGGCAAAGTGGCTCACCATAGGCACCAGGCTCCAAAAAGCCAGCTCATGGAGTAGGGACAAGTCCTGATCCCACTGCCTGGGGCCCCCCTAAACAGTTCAAGCTAAACAACTGTCTCATTTATCCAAAGGGCCTGGTCCAGTTCCATGGGGGCTCCTCAGCTACTGGTCCACAGTTCATGTGTTTCTAGTTTGGCTATTTGTCTCTGTACTTTTTCCAATCATGGTCTCAATATCTCTTGTTCATGGAATCCCTCCTCTCTCTTGTCAATTGGACTCCTAGAGCTCTGCCTGGGACCTAGCCGTGGATCTCTGCATCTGCTTCCATCAGTCACTAGATGAGGGTTCTGTCATGACAGGGTGTTTGGCCATCCAGTCACCAGAGTAGGTCAGCTCAGGCACCCTCTCGACCACTGCCAGTAGTCTATGGTGGAGTCACCCTTGTGGATTCCTGGGAACCTCTCTAGCACTCTGTTTCTACTTATTCCCATGGTGCCTTCATTTATCATGGTATCTCTTTCCTTGTTCTTTCTCTAAGCAGTAGTTTTTCAGAAACTTGACTGGCTTTGACCTTTGGAATTTTTCTTTGTTCTTTGCTATTTCGCCACTAGAGGGCAGAAAAGTACAGGGGAAAATCTGTAATAGAGCCTAACTTCTCTTGATTTCTCAAAACTCACAGAAATCATATTCAAACATGCTTCCCTTGTTCCAGCAATCACTGAAAAGAGCAAAAAGATAGATAGATAGATAGATAGATAGATAGATAGATAGATAGATAGATAGATAGATAGATAGATAGATAGATAGATAGATAGATAGACAGACAGACAGACAGACAGACAGACAGACAGATAGATAGATAGAGAGAGAGATAGATAGATAGATAGATAGAACATATGTATGTTATAGAGGGCAAATATTTCAGGTAAAATATAATATCTTTAGCTTCACAGTTTTATGACAATTATGTTTTCCAACACATATGTATATAAGTTTTAAAGCAAAGTCATTCAACATATATACAGTTTTTTAAACTTATAATTAAACAGTATGTGAATTATTAGAACAGGGACAGAAAGCATTATGATGGAAAGGTCATATGTCTGGGAATACAAAGACCAAGGCCCCAATGAGACAGGCTTACCTACTAGGTGCTAGAGCAAAGTGTAGGGAACTTCTCAAGACATCAGAAAAACATCTCATAGGTCTACAAAAAAAATGACCCCATGCTAAGAAATCAATTTTTTTTCAGTTTTTATACCTCTTCCCCAAACACACCTATAAACTAACAAAGAAACAAAACATTAAAAACAAAGCATGACCAAAGTGCCTAAAATACATGCACGGAAATGTCGTAATCAATAAAGCCTATTATTTTGTATAATTAATATTTGATAATAATACAGAAAAATCACTTTGGAAAACCCACTGGGGTTTTCAAGCGTGATGGATCATGGGTAAAGGCACCTGCCATCACATATACACAATGGAGTACTACTCTGCAGTAAAAAACAATGACATGAAATTTGCAGGCAAATGGATGTATCTAGAAAATATCATCTTGAGTGGGGTAACCCAGACCCAGAAGGACAAACATAGTATGTACTCACTCATAAGTGGATATTAAATGGAAAGGAAGGGATGGCCAGACTGCAACCCATAACTCCAGAGAGGCTAGCTAACAGGAAAAGATCCTAGGAGGGACACATGGATGACCCAGCGAAGGAGAAGTGGATGAGATCTACATGAGTGGACTGGGTGTGTGTGGAGGGGGGGTAGCAGAGGGCGAGGAGTGAGGGATGAGAACAAGTGGGAGGGCAGGGAGGAAGATACTATGATAGATGAGGACATCATGGGAATAGGAAGAGGCAGGGTGCTGGCAAGGCTCTCAGGAATCCACAAGGTTGACCCCACCTTGGTCTGCTGGCAGTGGTCCAGAGGGTGCCAACACCGGTCTACTCTGGTGACCAGCCTAGCAAATAACCTAGCTGTCATCATAGAGCCTTTGTCCGGTGACAGATGGAGACAGATACAGAGATCCATGGCCAGGCACCAAGCTGAGTTCCGGGAATCCAACTGATGAGAGAGAGGAGAGATACTGCAGGCGAGGGATGTCAACTTGCAGAGATGACAGACCACACTAGTGGAAACCCGTGAACTGTGGACTGGTAGCTGTGAAGCCCCATGGGACTGGACTAGGCCCTCTGGATACGGAAGACGGTTGTTCGGCTCAAACTGTTTGGGGGGCACCCAGGCAGGGGGATCGGGATCTGTCCCTGGTGCATGGGCAGGCTTCTGGGAATCCGGTGCCTGTGGTGTGACACCTTGTACAGCCTTGGTGCAGTGGGAAGGGGCTTGGACCTGCCTAGGCTCAGTGAGCTGGGTTCTTCTGACTCCCCATGGGAGACCTCGATTTGGGGGATGTGGGGTAGCTTGGGAAAGAGGGCTGGGGGTGGGAAGAGGGAGGAGGGGTGTCTGTGGATAGCATGAGGAATGAGTAGAAATTTTCTTAATAAAGAAAAATAAAATTAAAAAGAAAAAAAAAGGCACCTGCCATCAACTCTGAAAACCTGGGTTCCATTTTTTAGACCCACAAGGTTCAAGGAAAGAACCAACTAACTCAATTACACAGAGAAAGAGACAGACAGACAGACAGGTTGATGTAACTGAAAACACTTTTGAAGCCTTTTGGTATTCAGCTGAGAGGTGTCAATCAATTTTCTTAGAACGCCCAGTCTTAGAGTCTTAGAGTCTGTGAAAGTAGCAGGGCCCCTACGTTCATTTTGTATTTAATTCAAGATGACTATCTTACACTGTCCTTCACAGTGTTCACACATGGATTTAGAGTTAAGTATCTGATGCTTTTATACCTTTTATAAAAGTGTCTTGTTAATTTCTTTGTTCCTAATGCAATGATTCTGCGCCTTGCCTATAGCCATCAACTTTCTGAGTTTTACTGATACTAATTGCATATAAAATATTTTGCATCCTGCATCTGTAATGATATTTTTCAAGTGGTATGATTTATTCTGGGTCTTTGCAATTTTTACTTATCTTTGTATAGTATGTGTTCATCTTCTAGTGTGCTGACATAAAGTGATGAGATAATAGCATACTAGACTTGATCTGCAAATGAGCAGGGAATATTACAGTCTCTCGGTATCGTGTAATACTTGCCAATGGTCTAGCAATTTTATTTATGATTTAAATTAACAAATTGGACTTCAACGATCTGTCACATGTGTGGTTATTACATCATTCTTATAACAAAAATTTTATGGTATTATATTTTGAGGATTTAATTGATGGCTATTTTCCCAATAGCAAACATTTTAAAATGGAGGATTGACTGGCTATTTTTAAACTTTCTTCTTCAGTGAAGGCCTCTAAAACTTGGAGTGTAAATATTTCTTTAAATGTGTCTTTAATAACATCACTTTGTAACTTTCCAATGTTACACTTCCTTATTGTTGACTTCTAATCTTCACTGTAGCTCCTCTCTCATCGTTTTCATTCTGACTTCCCTCTCCTAATTTTTTGTTTGTTTGAGACGGGGTCTCATGTAGCCTGAGCTAACCATCCATCCATTATGCAGCAGGATATGACCATGAATTTCCCAGCCTTCTGTGTCTCACCTCTTTAGTGCTAGGAACACAGGCCTGTGCCCATGGTCAGTTTTATGCAGTGCTGAGGGTCGAACCCCAGGGTCTTACGCAGGCTAGGCAAGCACTCTACCAACTAAGCTTCATCCTCAGACCTCTCATAGACCCTATGTAAGTTTCATCTTAAAAGTATTTGTTAATCTTAAACTGTAAGAGCAGCTCCAGTTTAGTTTTGTTACAATATTTGCTTTTGATTTTTGTCATGGTTAATTAGTTAATTGTTCCAGTGGTCTCCAAAGCCTCCCCTAACAACAGAAAGTATCCTCTATTTTGTATTTCCCGGTGTGCTATTTTAAGAATTATCAGGGTTCTATTTTTCTTTTCAAAAAATCAAGCTCTAATCTTCCCACTTTCTGATTCTCTTTAGTTATTGGGCTTATAAGTTAAATTATGGTTTGAATTTTCACCAATGCCAATTTTGCTTAATTTGTGGTTGCATTATGTAGACCATATCTAACATGAGGTGAATTTTCTATTAATGCTCACTTCATGGTGGAGATAAACTCTGACAATTCTTATGCAAAACCGTAGACTAATTTGGAATGGTGTGCTTCCTCGGCAAAGTTAAGGCTAGGCAATGCTTTACATGGTTTTGTCCTATGGTTACAGCCTGGCACTGGCCTGACCATGGTCTTGGAACACAGTCTCAAGATCGCAGTGGGTACAGGGTATGAAGGATGGAGTGAGTCAACACACATTCATAGGCTCCTCTAAGATAAACAACGGATCTCTGTCTGCTCAGGTATTAATCATCTTTATAAATTAAAAGCCTATTAAAAATGACTCCTTCCAGATGTTAACAAAGGAATGTTACCAAGGATCGGTGTAGCCAATGCTTTCCTGACAGGCTGCTCCTAGGGGGAACCACGAAGTACAAGTTCAAATGAGGAGATGCATCCACTGATGGAAGTTCACAGAAGACAGGATTGCTAGAGGATATCCATTTCCTGTGACCTTCATGAAGTTCATCAGAGTTTCTGCTTTTGAGTCACATGGGTCACCAAAAAAGCCTGACGCTTTCTTATCACTCCCATGCCAAATGACAATCACCATTTCATCATTGCTGGAATACGTTGCTCAACATATGCTCTACAGAGGGCAGTATCTTTGCCTACCTGAGTCACAGGAAGTTACAGGTATTCAATATATATTTATTGAGCTTTATTTCATGGAAAGCTAATGTATACTACTTCATGGGCACCTACAAATAAATGTAGGAGCTAGGGAGAAACCTGATGCTAGGGAAATTCCCAGGAAATCCACAAGAATGACCCCAGCTAAGACCCCTAGCAATAGTGGAGAGGGTGCCGGAACTGTCCTTCCCTTGTAATCAGATTGATGACTACCCTAATTGTCATCATAGAACCTTCATCCAGTAACTGACGGAAGCAGATTCAGAGACCCACAGCCAAGCACCAGGTTGAGCTACAGGAGTCCAGTCGAAGAGAGGGAAGAGGGATTATAGGAGCAAGGGGGGGGGGGGTCAAGATCAGTCGTGACGGGGAAACCCACAGAGACAGATGACTAGAACTTATGGGAGCTCACGCACACTAGACCTACAACTGAGGAACCTGTATAGGACCAAACGAGGACCTCTGCACAGGGGCAACAGTTGTGTAGCCTGGTCTGTTTGTGGGACCCCTGTCAGTGGGACCAGGATCTATCCCTGGTGCATGAGGTGACTTTCTGGAGCCCATTGTCTATGGTGGGATGCCTTGCTCAGCCTTGATGTGGCGCGAGGTGGGGGGGGGGGTGGTCCTTCCTCAACTGAGTGCCAGGCCTTATTGACTCCCCATGGGAGGCCTTACCCTTTCTGAGGAGTGGATGGGGGTCGGGGGATGGAGGTGAGAGCAGGAGGAGGAGAGGGAGGAAGAAATGTGGTTGTTATGTAAAATGAATTTTTTAAAAAAAGAAAATATTTTACGTGGCTAGAGACATGGATCAGCTGTTAAGCGAACTTGCTGTTGTTTAAGAAAGCCCATGTACAGGTCCCAGAACCCATCTGTGCAGCCACAACCATCTGTAACTCCAGCTCCCGGGGATCCAACACCCTCTTTGTGCCTCTACAGGTATCCACACCCATGGCATGCACTCATACATATGTTCAAACAAGAATAAGTGTTTGAAAGAATTAGAATTATAAAAGAAAATATTTGAACTACTAGTAGGTGCTGGGGCTATGTTAGAAATGTCGAGTACAAGTGGATACAAAGCTATCACTCAAGGAAAACATTTGTTAAAATTCTATAATCATTTTCAGAATTAAAATGAGCTCACACTACATTAATGTGGTTAATGAAGCAAATACTTCCAGAAAAGTAACAGCCATAGACTCAGCACGAAGCCACCATGCAGCCATTTGTTAACAGGTGCTCTCTGATTATCAATAAATGAAAGAAGTCATAAAAGACAAAAACTGAGCATCCAAATGTTAATTGAAATTTCTGTACTTCCTATATTTTATTTTATTTTCAAAATTCGAAATCTATAGGAATAAAAATAAAAATGGTACAAGAAAGTTCTACATAACTCTTGTCCTTATAACCCAGGCTAACCTTTAGATTTGTTTCTCTCTCTCTGTCTCTCTTTCTCTTTCTCTCTCTCTGTCTCTCTCTCTCTGTCTCTCTGTCTCTCTGTCTCTCTCTCTCTCTCTCTCTCTCTCTCTCTCTCTCTCTGTCTCTCTCTCTCTCTCTGTGTGTGTGTGTGTGTGTGTGTGTGTGTGTGTGTGTGTGTGTGATCTGTACTGGATCATTTGAGAATTGCTTTTAACACCAGAACACTTCATCCCTATCCCTGTATATCTCTAGCTTATTTTCTGTTATAAAAGCAGTATCATTCTGGAGATTTATAGTAATTCAATACTATCAATGTAAGAATGCTGTTTATGTAATGCAGTCCATTTTAAATTTTTCCCAATAATGCCAATAACATCTTCCATTTTTTTTTTTAAACTTGCGTGTTTTCCCCAGGCAGGGGGGATCGGGATCTGTCCCTGGTCTATGGCAGGCTTCTGGAATCCGGTGCCTGTGGTGTGACACCTTGCACAGCCTTGGTGCAGTGGGAAGGGCCTTGGACCTGCCTAGGCTCAGTGTGCTGGGCTCTGCTGACTCCCCATGGGAGACCTCGATTTGGGAGATGTGGGGATTCGGGGTGGCTTGGGAAAGAGGGCTGGGGGTGGGAAGAAGGAGGAGGGGGGATCTGTGGATAGTATGTGGAGTGAGTAGAAAATTTCTTAATAAAGAAAAATGAAAAAAAAAAACTTGCGTGTTTTCTTCTCCAGACTCCAACCCAGTCACCTATCCCACATTGTAACCAGATGCTCCATTTCTTTACTAATTTGGAATAGTGACCCAACATGAACCATTTTTTTTTTTTTGCCTTTTATGATTTCAGTGGTTTGAAGTATCAGACCAGCTGTTTTCTAAAATATTCAACAACATGGTTATCTTAGATGGTTAGCTTCACTTTAAACATGATAAACAAGAATAATCTATTGATGACACTCTGCTCTTCGGGTGTCTCTGCACAGTGACTGATGATTGATGAAAATGATTGAGCCAGTTTCTTCCCTGACACTTCTCCTCCATCTGTCCTCCAGCCACAGGAAACTCTATCACAGAAGGCTAGAACTTCACTTCCAGTCCCAAGGGAACATGGCCCTCCCTTTCCAAAAAAATGGTTTCTTTTTTTTCTTATTTTCAAGGTTTCCATTTCATTACTGATCAACTAAAATATCACCACTTCCCATAAAATTTTCTCTTATAGATTCCCCCAAGACCTCATTACATATATATATATATGCATTTATATTTGAAATATATAAAACATATATATATATATATTTCAAATATATACATATTTGAAAGCCCTATTTTTTTAATAAAGTAGGTGAGTTTGTATGTCCCTTTAAATTTCATTTGTCCAGCTCTGACTCCCAGGATCTCAGTGTTTGGAGACATCATCTTCAAAATTATGACTGCATTAACCTGAAGTCATAAGAGTGGGCTCTGAATCACTGATGTCAAGAGGAAATGGACCCCAGGCATTCACAAAGGGAAGACATCTGGATATAGAGTGGCAGGACAGTCATCTCCAATCCCAAGAGTGAGGCCACGGAAGTCAGCCAAGACAGCACTTTGGTGCCTGGCACCCAGCCTCTGGCATTGCACAAAAATACACTTCTGTTGTTTAAGCCACCAGTGAGTGGTATTAAGGCCTTTGTTAAGGCAGCCCCAGCAAGCAAATACACACACCCAGGGCCGTGTCAAAACGGACTACTTTTCTGCTCCCTTGGTAATGGATACTGTCCATCACAAGCGTTCTGCCCAACTGCCCTCTCATCCAGGGCACAGACCTAAAATTCCCCGCATTTGGATTCTCTTTCTCACAGAAATTTAGTAGAATCCTGAGTACTCAGTAAACAGCAATCCATCAGGCATCAACTGCCCCATTCTTTCAAAGAACTCACCCAAATAAATTACTGTTCTTAGTTTATCACGGTAATTTAAGTCATGTGGACAAAATATGCCACCTCCCCCTGTACCTTAAAGAAATGTAAACCCTTAAGAAATAGTTTCCTATCAGAATTTAAGGATGAAGGAAAACTGCCATTTACTAAATGCATCCACTTAAAAAAATAATCACTATTTTCTGAAAAAAAAAATATGCATGGTGGGCTTGAAATGCAATAAAGATGGTAGACCTAAATAATATGAATATTTTATTATTTCAAGGAATTGTAGCACTCATTGCTATTAATTTGTACCTAAACGCCTGGAGAACTCTAGGCACTCCACTTGCGTTCACGCTCCTTTCCGGTTCGGAGCAGAACATACTTTGCAGTGGTTAAAAACTACTTTGTGTCTCCAGGCTCGTTAATCTCAGTCCCAGCACTCCCCATTGAGATGAGAAACTGCAGAAGACTCCTATTCTGGGCTGTTCTGCACACGGCTTCTTGTTGCTAGCAACGCACAAGAGCACAGCAAGCTGTTGGCAATGTTCCTGGGAGTCTGCTAACTAAATATGGATGGTGTTTTCTTCTTTCCCGTGAGTAAAATATTGTCCATAAACACATGTGTGGTTTTAATGAGAGCCTGACTGTTAAGTCACTAATGAGAGAATTCAATTTATTCCATAATTTGGCTCTGACCTGCCATAGACACACCAACTAAATCTAATACTATACTCAGGCTTTCTCTGTGTTGATAAAAATAACTGCTAATTGGAACTTCCAGCAAGTGGCTTCATCCACACTTTCCACAATAAACAAGTGTTACTGTTCTGTTACCTTTTTAGGCATAGTTTAGTAAGATGAAAATATTTTGTGGTCTTGTAAAGCTGGGAAACGGTAAGAATTATATAGTTCAAAAGGTTTCAGTAACATAGAAATTTTCATAGACTATTTAGGATTAATTGTATCATGAATCTCCAAAACATATATGAGGGTTTTTAATATTTTTGATGCAAGATCTCACTCTTGGCAAGTAGCCTAACTGGGGATTTTCACCTCTTCCTCCTCTCCTCGAAAGCCAGTACCCCAGTTTCATCCCCAATTCTACATCAGACCACCTATTGGGACCAGCCCCTCATCTCTGCCCCTATCTTCAGTGGAGCACACAGATCTTTCTCTCCAACCTTCTTCCTCACTCACCTGATTGTCCCAGCCCTAAATAGCAGCAGGCAGAGAACCTTGTGTACAAGCCTTCCAGAGAAGCAAGAAGGCCAGCTATCATAGAGTAGTAGATAAGCATCAGATGTTCACTTTCTCTCCTCCAAATCCAATCCCCCAGTCTCATCCCCAGCTCCGCAGAAGACCACCTGCTGGGGCATCTCGACAGTCTCTGCCCCCATCTCCAGCAGAGCACACAGATCTCCTCCAACCTTCCTTACCATTCCTCCATTGCCCCAGCCCCCAACTCCAGCAGACATTACCAGAGAGTTCATCAGCCAGAGGAGTAAGGAGGCCAGCTTCAGATCTTCACTTTCCCTTCTATCCTCCATATCCAATGCTCCAATCTCATCCCCAGCTCTGTTGTGGCCTCTCCATATTCTCTGCCTCCTTTCCCAGGTGACTAAGCAGATCCTAGTGGAACACCCTGCTTCCTTCCCTCTTGTGGACCACCCTCCAGGTCTCTCCTGCCCACCCCATTTCTGTCAGCTCTCGATACCTAGAAACACATTTTACCCAGAAACCCCAGTGGCTATATTTGGCAGGATCCCAGAAGAATTTCTTACCAGGCAACACACAGCCACCACACCCTCCTAAGATTGAGAAAGGACAACAGAAATCAAGGAACAACTCACGCACTCAACAAAGACAAGGCCACATAATCAGAACTTAGAATTATGATCTTCCCAAACATGAAGGCCTAGATATCAGCATAAAAACACAATCAGTAACAGCCAAGATGGTATGTCTCCTAAAGAGGCCAGCAACTCTATTGCAGTAGGCCCTGAGAACTGTAACATAGCTGAAACACAAGAAAAAGACCTTAAAATAGTCTTTATTAATATGACAGAGAGAAAATGAATAAATCCCTTAAAGAAATCTATAAAGACACAAATAGTTGAGGGAACTGAATAAAAAGAGCTCAAGACCTAAAGGTAAATAGAATCAATTAAAAAATACCAAACAGACTGAAATATGAAAATGAAAAATTTAGAAACTCAAAGAAGAACCTGAGAGGCAATCCTCACCAACAAAATACAAGAGATGGAAGAGAGAATCTCAGGCATTGAAGACACAATAAAAGAAATGGATCCCTCCATAGAAGAAAATGTTAAATATAAAATAATCCTGGTGCAAAACATCCAGGAAATCTGGAACACTATGAAGAGACCAAATCTAAAAATAATAGAAATAAAAGAAAGAGAAGAAACACAGGTCAAAGGCTTAACTCAAAATTCGACTGGCCTTTCAAAGAAGAGTTGGTGCCAATAGTCATAAAATTATTCCACAACATAAAAACAGAAGGAACATTGGCTAAATGTTTTATAGGCCCCCAGTTATGCTGATAGCCAAACCACATAATGGCCCAACAATACATTTAAAATGACCAGCCTACCAAAAGCAATCTACAAATTTGGTGTAATACCATTAAAATTCCAATGCAATTCTTCACATATCTTGAAAGGACAATTTTCAACTTCATATGGAAACAAACAAACAACAAAAAAGATAGCTAAAACAATCCTGATTATTAAAAAAATTGTGGAGGTATCATCATACCTAACTTTTGATTGTTCTACAAAGCTATAGTAATAAAAACAGCATAGTATTGGCAGAAAACAGACACCTTGATTAACAGAATATAATTGAAGACCCACACATAAATGTATATACCTGCAGACACTGGATTTTTACAAAACAAGCCAGAAATACGCATGGAAAAAAAGAAATCATCTTCAACAAATGGTGCTGATCAAACTGGATGGCTGCAAATAGATCCATACCTATCACCCTGCACAAAACTCTACTTTAAATGGGTCAAAGACTTCAATATAAAGCCAGATACACTGACTGAAAAAAAATAGGTATTAGTGTTAATATTCTGACCCACCCCTTGAAACTTTTGGGGACGTCCTGCATCCTGACATAAAAATCTCATTTTAAGGAAAAACTCCTCTCCTTCCTCTCTCTCTTCTGCTCTCTCTCTCTCTCTTTCTTCATTGCCAGGAGGCATGCACACCTCCGCTTTCTCCCTTTTCTCCCTCTTTCCTATCCTTCTCTTCATCTCTCTGTTATAATAAACTCTCCACATGGATACAGCACCTAGGTGTGAATGACTTTCCATGTGTCACCACCCCCGCTGCATCTGCCCAGTATGTTTTCCCTCACACTTGGGATACCTTGGTCTGGTCAGCTGGGGGTTCCCCACTTGTGAAAATTCATAACAATTAGTCTTGAACTCATCGGCACAGGAAAAGACTTTCTAAATAGAACACTGTTAGCACAGGCACTAAGATCAACAATTAATAAATATGATCTAATGAAACTGAAAAATGTCTCTAAGGCCAAAGACACCATCATTAGGAAAAAGCAGCAGCCTATAGAATATGTAAAGGTAGTTTTTTGTTTTTGGGGTTTTTTTTGTGGGGTTTTTTTGTGGGTTTTTTTTTTCCAACTAGGCATTTGATAGGGAGCTAGTATCCAAAAGACATAAACTGCTCCTAAAACTGGATATCAAGAAAACAAACACCCAATTCAAAACTGGGATACAGATCTGAACAGAGAATTCTTCAAAGAGGAAACTCAAATGGCCAAGAAACACTTAATGAAATGGTCAACACCCTTAGCCATCAGGGAAATGCAAATCAAGGCTACTTTGAGATTCCATCTTACATCTCTCAGAAAGGCTAAGATCAGTAAAACAAATGATAGCTCATTCTAGCAAGCTATGAGATATGAAGAACCCTCATACATTGCTTGTGGGAGTGCAAACTCGTTGAGTCACTATGAAAATCAGTGTGGTGCTTCCTCAGGAAGATGAGAATCAATCTACCTCAAGATCCAGCTATACCACTCTTGGGCATATATATTCAAAGGACGGTACCACAGAACCACTTGTTCAACCATGTTTGTTGCTGCTCTTATTCATAATAGCCAGAAACTGGAAACAACCTAGAATGTATCAACAGATGAATGGGTAAAGGAAATGTGGTCCATTTACACAGTGGAATCTTACTAGCTGTGAGTAAATGAAATCATGAAGTTCTCAGGTAAATGGCTGAACTAGGAAAAACAAATCATTTTGAGTGAGGTAAGCCAGACCCAGAAAGACAAGTATGGTATGCATTCACTTAGATGTGAATATTATCTGTTAAGTCAATGATAACCAAGCTATAATACATGGAACCACAAAGGTTAGTTACAGAGTAAGGTACCAGTCAGGAAAGATAGATCTTCTTCAGGAA
Source organism: Peromyscus eremicus (assembly GCF_949786415.1). Taxonomy (NCBI): domain Eukaryota; kingdom Metazoa; phylum Chordata; class Mammalia; order Rodentia; family Cricetidae; genus Peromyscus; species Peromyscus eremicus. Next base: position 49,291,209 of record NC_081431.1, read on the forward strand.
GAGAAATAGAATAGATAGTTATGAGTTGATGGGGACATACTGGAATGGGAGGATCAAGTAAAGAGGGAAGAGGGAACCAAAGAGGGAATATGAGAAGAGATAGCTAAAGTTAAGAGCCATTTGAGGGATAGTGTGAAAACCTAATTCAGTATACACTTCCTGAAATATACACATATATAAATGTGATCTAAATGAAATCACCTAATGATGGGAGAGAAAGAGCACCACTGGACATCTCTTGTCAACAAATGATGCTTCCATGACTGGGATTAGGTTACATCTAATTGAGTTGTTAACCAAAGGGGTTCCATAAAAATCCCCAAGCAACTCAGGCTTGCTGCCAAGATTGCTTTCCGCAAACTGGCTTAAGCCCCAGTTCCTGAAAACAACACTCATTTAACACAAAGAAGTCAAGCTAGTCCCTCCACAGAGCCTTCACCTCTATGTGCTCGCATCATTGGTACAGGAAGATATCCTGCAAACTCCTGAAAGAGAAACACAAACACCAGCCCAGCCACAAACCCTGTAATCACAATGGTGTGCTACCTGCAAGATGTACTAGTGGCACAAAGTTTGTGAGAGTAACCAATCAATGTCCTATTTGACGTCAGATACACTCCATGAGATGGAACTCATGCTGAATATTGCTTGGGTGACTAAGAACCTAAGACTAGATAGCACAAGGACTTCGAATAAAAGCAAATACTAGAGTTCTAAAAAAAAAAAAACGTAGAAACACTCCTAATTATATTCTGCTCTACTCATAAATCAGTATCTTGCTCAGCCATCATCAAAGAAGCTTCCTCCTGTAGCAGATAGTAACAAATACAGAGACTTACGTTCGTCGTTATGCAGAGAGTGAGAGATTTTGGAACAGTCATCCCTAAACAGGATGATATACCTCCATTAAACCCCCTGGAAAAGGAGGAGAAAGGATTCTAAGAGACAGAGAACGGAGAACAACAAGAAAACAAGACCTTCTAAACACAACAGGATTGGTATGCACATGACCTCACAGAGAGTCTGGCAGCATGCACAGGGCCTGCATGGGTCTTCATCAGAACTAGAAGGATCTTAGAGCTGAAAGAAGTGGGCATATGCCTCGATCCCTAATCCAGAAGCAATCTCTACTTGATAACCTGCAAATGAAAATTTAGTTTCTTCCCTGGGATAATCACTGGAGAAACAAACTACTCTTAAGGGTTGATTGCATGCCCAGCTGTAGATGGCCAATAGAAAAGGACCTAAGCAGCATCTTTGGAGGTTCCTTGTCTCATAATGGCCTTGTCAGGGCTTTTATCTTATTTTTATTTTTATTCCATTGTATTTATATATTTTTCCTCTCTTTTTACCTTACAGCTCCTTTGCATATATATTTTGTCTTCCACTTCAGTGTTTTATTGGGATTCCTGAGTGAGTGAACAAGTGGGTCTCTATATCTATATGTTTCTTGTACTTTTCCTTGGTTCTTTTCTTCCTGTTTGTTTTGTCTTATTTCAAAGTGTCAGTTTTTATTATATTATATTAAACTATATTATAATTATTTTCCCTTAGATGGCTGTTTGTTTTCTAATGAGAGACAGAAATGGAGTGGATATGTTTGGGAGAGGACATGGGGGTGGTGGAACGGTGAGGTGTTGAGGGAGGGCAAACCTTAGTCAGTATATCTTATGTGAGAAAAAAATCTATTTTCAATAAAATGGAAAAAAAGACAAAAAATTCTTAGAGCCACGTACATTCTTAAAATAAAGCCAAAGAATTTTAGTTAATTTGATTTAAAATTGAAACAACAGTTATTTCTGGGCTGACAAGGATGAGTAAATCATAATTATTTGTGTGTATATTACCTTGATGTGATGCTACTTTGAAATTTGACTTGATAGATGTCCGATGGTAGAACCTGCTCTTGTTATTTTGATAAATGATTTTGTCAAACTGTCTTCTCAGTACTGACATTTATACCCACATACTTCAGCTGCATGCAACTCAAGAAGATATTTCATGCATATAACTTAAATATGTCCCTCCTCCAAATAACCTCTAGTTTCATCCCAATTGACCTCTAGTTTGAACTCTCTCTGTGCTACTTAGTATACATTTTTCAATTTTACAATTTATTCCAAGTGCAGATAATCTGAACTACTCTTTCTTGAAATACAAGGACGAAGGTGGAGGTTTGTACTACTCAATTTCAAAACTCAAAAGCAACCTATAATTATCAATGCAGTTTGATATTGATGTGAGAATAGAGAAGTATATCAATAAAGCAGAGAATTATCCACAAATAGTCCTGTACACTGTGGTCAATACATTTTTGAAATAAGATTTTAAGGTAATATATTAAGGAGTCCTTAAGAAAAAATTCTTTGGCTACTGGGTATATAGTTGAAAATAATAAACTTTTACTAGTTTCACAATTATATTATAGATAAATATATATGTATAATATGGATCATAGACCAAATTATAAAGGCTGGATTCATCCATCTTTAAAAATCTTTCAGGCTCATGGCTTTGTTTATGAGTCAGATTGTATCCTCAGAATGAATATGCTCAAGTCCTCACCTCCAGTGAATGTTACTGTGTCTGACCACAGGATCTCTTCAGATTTAATCAGTCAAGCAAAAGGAGGTCATGTTGGAATACTGTAAGCTCTAATCCAATATAAGTAGGGTCTTTATAAGATGACAAGATGGACACATGGGAGACTGTCATGAACATGGAGTCAGGAATGTCAGTAGAATGTCAGTAGTCCGGCAACCATAGAATCCAGGAGAGTGACAGAAAATGGGATATCTTTCAGAACCTTCAAAATCTAACCCTAGCAGCACCTGGGTTTTAAACTTTGAGCTTGCAGAACTGTGAGTGAATAAAGTTAGTTTTCTTTAAGCTACTCTGCTTGTAGAACTTTGTTACTACAGGTCAATGAAATTAAGACATTTAGATAGGCAGAAGATTCTTACACAGAATACTAAAAGCATCCATCATAAGAGAAAAAAAATATTATGTTTGTTCATGTACTGCTGCCAGAGGACAAGGCTCCAGAGCTAGGAAGAGCTACTCCGAGTTGAACAGATGCACAGTAAAAATAAATTGACAAAAATGATCATGTGGCAAGATGCTCACCACCATGGTTCATCAGCACATCAAATAGAAACCACAGTGAGGTAGGTTTTACACCCACCAGAGTCAGTGGTAGCAGATGCTGATGAGGGTGGAAGCTGCTTGCATCTCTCATGCCGCTACTGACGCAGAAAAGTGACATGGATACAGCACTCTCCTTGCCCATGGAATGTTTCAAGGTATACATGGGAGGTCTGCAGCCAGGCAGAGAACTGAATCTTATGCATTTGATACTTGTTTGTTTATTTTTTCCTATACATACAGACCTATGACAAAATGTAATTTTATAAATTAGGCACAATAAAATTTTCACAACTAATAATAAAATGAACAATTGTAATAAGGTGCTGTGATAAAAGGTATGTTATTTCAGGTCCTCTCTCAAATCATCACATTGTTCTGCAGAGCTTTGGAACATTGGTGTGATTAATAGTTCCTTCTTGAGAGTTTTTAACATTTTCCTTAAAGGAAGCACTTTACAAACTTGTCTATGGCATAAGCTAAATGTTTTCCATTGCTTCTCTTGGCTCTGAGGTCATTATCAAGAAAAAAGTAAGAGTGTCTTAAATATAAGTACTGCAGCGCATAAGTGACTCATTGGTGGCTAGTGTGTGAAGCATAGACATGCTGGACAAAGGGATGATTCACATTCCTGGCAGGATGGAGCAGAGTGACCTGAGATTTCATCACACTACTCAGAATGCTACGCAATATAAACCTTATAAACTGTTTGTTTCTGTAATTTTCCATGTAATAGTTTCTGGATGAAGAATGAGTGTCATGGAAGGTGAACGACTCATATAATATTTTGGAAAATACAGCAAATTATAAAACCAAATGCATGCTCCCTGATGCAGTCATCTTGTTTCAAGAGAAATGAAAATATACATTATCAAAACTAGCTTTGTAGTCAAAGAAGCTCTATTCGCCATTGTTAGAAAGCATACAAAACTTCATCATGCAGACTGGGTTTCATAAGCTATGGTTTCTATTGATTTCTACATAATTTTGAAAGGTAGCAGTCCAAGATCAAGATGTCAGCTGAGTCATTTCTTCTGAGGACCTCTGTCCTAGAAAAGATGGCTGTATTCTCCCTCTGTTTTCACATAGTGTTTCACCCCCTCAACTTTGTGTGTGTGTGTGTGTGTGTGTGTGTGTGTGTGTGTGTGTGTTCAAATTTCTTCTTTTTAAAAGAAAAATTTTCAATATTAGGTTAGGGCCCATATGAAATATTTTATTTTAACTTATATCTTTAAAGACTCTATCTCTAAATACATTTACATTCTGAGGTTCTAGGTGATGGGACTCCAATTATTAAATCCATACCATAATCCAAGTGACCATGAAGCTCAGATTGGTAAATGAATTGTGGAACAGTTATGACTATTAAATTATGTGGATCAAATTGGCTGGGGTATGATGCCCATGAATTTGTTGACACATTAGTTTAGATACTACTATGAAAGTCTTTTAATGTTACTGAATTTACATTCAGTTGAGTTTTTGTAAAGTATACTTACCTCTAAATGAATGCCTCTCATTCATTCAGTAGGGGACTTGCAAGAAAAATCTGAGGGTTCCCAAATAAGGCATAATTGCCCTGAAGAGGTCACAAATCATCCCTGAATTCGAAGTCCTCCTGCCATTTAGCAGCCTAAACTTTAACCTGAGCTTCCTATGTGTAGGACAGCCCTATGGACACCAGGCTTTTCAGCCCCACAATCACAAGTCACTTGGAAAGAAGCTTGCAAACTCAATCCTATCCCTGAATAATACTGAATGATATGGTCATGTAATGAAAAGTATTCAGTCTATCAAAAGAACAGAATATTCTTAAACACAACTTGAATAAATCTGAATGTTTCTATATTGAGTAGAAAAAATGTCAGACAGGAAAATACATATTCCATGCCTCAGTTAATCCTTTAAGTCCCAATCCAGGCAGAATTTACCTACAATGATAAGGACAAGAAGATTCATATCATCTTGGGTAAATGAGAAAGGATGATTATAGACCAGAAACATACAGGAGATGAAGAACCTTCTGGAGGATGGTGGGATAGTGCTATACCCTATTTGGGGTGGTAGTTAAATGAGGGTGTGCCTTTGTCAAGACTCAAAGAAGTGAGCAGCCCTTATACATACATTTCATTCCTTGAAAACCGCAAATTTTTAAAACAGACTGAAAAATTGCAGATGCCTACAACTTTAAATGACCTAAATATATTTATTTTAAATATTAGTTTTTATAATATAAGTAACTCTCTGTAACTAAGTATTTTCATGACTGGTATAAAATCGCTCCTACTTCCACCCAGGGCTTTCATTCCTTGTCCTGACTGAAGTGACTAACCAGTAGAGGGCATCCTTAAGTCATCAGCAGGATAAGGCCATTTCTAAACAGGTGTCTTCAGTTGGCGGTAAATTCACCAACACCCCTAATCAGGTTTAATATAAGTAAATAGTTGAGTCACAGTTGCCAATGATGTTTTTAGCCAATGATTGCAGTTAAAACTTAACATATTCAGGATAGCTATATACTAACTAATTCATTTCCCAGTTGAATTATAAATTCCTCAAAAGCTAAGGCTATGTGTCTCCATAAAGATTTGAGATGGACTACATAGACATATTTGTCAATTTTATTTGTGAATGAGTACATTTTTTGTTTTGTTTACCCTAGAAAATGCCAATTCTCTCTATCCCCAAGGGATATCCAAGACTATACCTCTCAATTAATCCATGATTTAACCTCAGGTTTCTAGATGCATCTTATTTACTTTACTGTGATGTTTTCCTGAGGAAAATGACAGTGTTTATTTAAAAATATAAAGTCAAAAAGAATATGTATATATATATATATAATATATATATTATGTGTGTGTGCGTGTAGAAAGAGAGAGAGAGACAGAGACAGAGAGACAGAGAGAAAATGAGGATGAATAAAAAGCACAGAGAAATGAGCAAAGGAAGGGCATCGGAAGAAAGAGAATGATGTAGAAATGGCAAGTACATAAAGCCATAAATTTAAAAAGACCTTGGGGGCCGGAGAGATGCTCAGTAGTGAAGAGCACTTCCTGCTCTTCCAGAGGATGTGAGTAGGTTCCCAGCCCCATGTCAGGTGCTCAAAACAACCTGTAACTCCAGCTCCAAGGGCTCTTATACCCTCTTCTGGCTTCAACAGGCATCTGCATGGACACAAAACACACACACACACACACACACACACACACACACACACACACAAACACACACACACACAAACAAATCTTAAAAGACTTAAGTTTATACTCCAAAATCTTGGGCATAAGCATTGTTGTCTCTGAATGATTTAAAACTTGATAAAAATCTTGATTATTTTATTGATAGTATTGATTCTATATATCAAAGATATATATAGTCATTAATTAAAATTTCTAATTTAAGTTTCAAAATGAAAAAAAAAAGTCAAGAACAAAGCAGATCAGTAATCTGTCAAATCATACTACCTTCACAGCTTATGCCATGTTCTTTCCAGATTGGAGTTTGTATTTCTCCAATTACAACATTTAATTGTCTCTATTGTTGAAGGATTACAGTTCTTCTTGAGGAATTGTATGTCTGAACAGTCCTCCTAATCCCTCTAGACTGCTTTTCAATGTGTTTTAATGGAGGACCAAATATCATGATCACTCCTAGATCCACGATTTTTTTACCCATAAATACTGAGGCAAAAAATCTAATGAGAATTATGTTTTAAGTTGTTTTACTTGATTAACAGAAGGTATCTTTTATAGTCACTAAAGAAAGAATGCAATCTGGAAGAAAATTGGGACTTCCAGAGTTTGTACATCCACGTTCTTTAAGAATGCATAGAAAACTTTTACATATGAAATAATTCCTGTTTCTATCACTCTCCATAGCTTAAACTCATTAATGTAAAATCCCCTTTGCTGTCACTGTATTATCAGTTTGTCACGTGCTGTCTGAAAAATAATATTCAGGTGCTTTACTCTCAGTAAACAAATGAAAAAATGGCATGGAATTTAAATAATGATCTAGTGATTTCCCTGGAGGGAAAACCATGGGTTTATAAATAAAAGTATAATATTAGATTTAGAGGAATTACTATCTATAATTTCAGTTTGGGTTTCACTAATGAGGGTTCTTGGACTTGTATGTGATAGAGATGCTTGAGAAAGCTTTGATAAAATATTCAAAATGTTTTTGCCAAATAGATCCTCAAATATATTAGGTTTCCATTAGTTGCTATTCAGTTACCAATAATAAAGAAATGAAAGAAGAAAAAAATCCAAGAGAGGAAATTGAAAATATTGATACATGTTTCATTAGGGTTAGAAAGGATGAGGCACCTCTATAGTGTAAAGGAAATAAAAAATTGACACTTTTTCATGACACATTTCAAAGTTACAGAAGCCACTCTTATACTAGGTTAACAGGTTAGTAATTTTTAAAGTGTGTTTTTAATTGAAATAGATTCAATGTCCCTATCCTTCAGTTCTCCCCAAGTTCCTTCCCTCCAACTTCCATGTCTCCCTCACTTTCAAGTCAATAGCCTCTTTTGCTTTAGTATTATTACACAGACACACATACAAATACAAATAAAAACAATTCTTAAATAGAAGACTTTATTTTTCAAAATTTGAGAGATAAGCATTGAGCTCTCTGAATGACTTTAAACGATACAAATCTTGATTATTTTGTTGACATTATTGATTTCACATATCAAATATTGTCACTAATTAAGATTTCTAATTAATGTTTCTAAAAGAGAAAAGAAATCAAGTACTTTTTAGTACATAGTCATTGATTCTCAACCCAGTGGACTGTGTTGAGCACTTCAGTAACATACATATATGTGCATGTGAATACATGAGTGTAGGTGAAATTGGGTGGTAGTTATTTTCAAATCATTTATTGTAGATGAATTTCTAAACAGTCTTATTAAATAAAAAACACAGAGCCAAATATAGAGGTGATAGCCAAAGAGATCAGAGCAATAGCCATGACTAGCTTTAGCTTACCACCATCAGTAGCTTCCACAGAGAGAGCTTCTTCCCGTCTAACCCGTATTTTTATTGCCTTCCTGTTCTGCCTCTCATTGGCTCTAAGCCCAGCCACATGACCTCCTCATCACTGCCTGTCCCTCCAGGTCTCTATGGTTGGTACTGAGATTAAAAGCTTGTGTCACCATGACTTTGCCTGCCATGTGATCAGATTAAGGGCGTGTGCTACCACCGACTGACTTCTGTTTTATGGCTATTTGACCTCTGATCTCCAGGCAACTTTATTTATTAACATACAAATAAAATATCACATTTCAGCACAAATAAAATATCACCACAAATTATATATAATATAAATGTCTAAATATAAATATATAGGTAAGTGAATTGCAGACCACTAAAAGGAAAAATATGTTAGATAAGATATCATGACTCCTCTGAGCAATTGGACATATTTTTATTGAGTTCTTACTATGTACCTAACATTCTCTCTTAGTACATGCATGCTTTCTATGTGTAAGTGAGTTCATAATATTTCACAAAAATACAATACATAGAGCAATTCATAATGGAGAATAGTCAAGTGTTATTAGTATAATCTGGATGATTAAAGCTGTACAAAGTCTGAAATGGTTGAATAATTGAGAAATTCTCTATGGAATATTGCCCTCCCTACATCCTCTATATTTAGTGACCTCGATGAAACCTTACAAGATCAAATGAAATAACATTCATTGGAAACTTTAGACACCCAATGTACATATGGGAAATGAAAGTAGACCAAGTGAGCAAGGGCCTAAAGAAGGCACATGTCCTTGTTAGCTTCTTGTCATCTTGACACGAGCTAGAGTCATTTGAGAAGCAGGCCCAATCGAGAAAATATTCCCAGTAGACTGGCCTTTGGGGCATCTGTTTGATTAATAATTAATGTAGGAAGGTCCAGCTCAGTGTGGGTGGTGCCACCCCTGGTGCAGTGGTCCCGAGTTGTATAAGAAGATAGGCCAAGCAAGCCTTGAGGAACAAGCCAGTAAGCAGTATTCCTCCATGGCTTCTGCTTCAGTTCCTGCCTCTAGGTTCCTGCCCTGAGTTCTTATGCTCTAACTTGGAATGTGACTTAGAGTTGTAAGAAGAAATAAACTCTTTTCTCCCCAAGTTGCTTTTGATTATGGTGTTTAATCACAGCAATAGAAACTCAACTAAGAAGCACAAAAGTAAAAAATACAAAACTAGATTGATATACAAACACCACAATCATGGTGTGGCTCCTCAGTATGTGCAATTTTTAATAATAAAATGAGTTAGCCAGGCAGCAATGGCACACACCTTTAATCCCATCACTAGGGAAGCACAGCCAGGTGGATCTCTGTGAGTTTGAAGCCAGCCTGGTCTACAGAGCAAGATTCAGGACAGGCACCAAAACTACACAGAGAAACCCTGTCTCAAAACAAACAAACAAACAAACAATGTAGACCAAAGTTTGATTTTGTGCCACAAGAAAGCTGGTCTTTCTTTTGGAAGACTATGAACTATGATATCAAGTGTGTGATCTGTGACTCTAGTATTTGTATATGAGAAACACTATTAAGATCCACTATTAAGGACCACCTTCTTTGGGTCATGGGTGGAGCAAATACCACTATGAAGCACAGCTATGGATTTTTACCACAGTCTTTGTGTCGTCTATGGAGGCCCATTCAGTAGTGCACTATTCAGGAGAAGGATCGAAATGCGGTTCAAAGCTTATTAACTTGGGCAGCTCTATGACAGACCTATTACATAAAAGCAAAAATATATAGCTTCAAGAAGAGATGATTGGCAGTACCTTCCCCCAGCCCCAAATCAAGCTGTTGTAGATGCCAGAAAAGATGTCTGCTACTACCAACTAAAAGGTATGCCAGCCCAGGGTGAAAGCACCAGAGAACTGTCTGCCGGTGTGCTGGCCCCTTGCGAACAATTCTTTCTCTTGTCCAAAAGAGTAGAGATGGGAAGTAAGTCTTCATAGACAAAGCTGGCAGACTATCTGAGAAAACGTGATGAGTTAGTTCATGTTGGTGTTATTGTTTTCCATTCAAGAGCAAGGCCCTGCTCTTTACACTGAAGTGCTCTTCAATGAATGATCCTTCACTGAATCAATGATCCTTCAGCCTCTTATCTGAGGAGTTGTCTATGAAGTCACCCACAGGGAAAAGTTCTCATGTGCCATACTATGATGGCAATTGTCCTTGATGGCCTTTGGTGTGGAGCAGAGTCACCAGAACACGTGTGATAGGAGCATTTGGTCTTCCACAATTTACTAGATGCTGATGTTTTCTTGTTATTTTCCTTCTGGGAAATGGTAAACTCTAGTTGCTGTAGTTATAACAAAGTTGGTGTTTATTTTCTGCTTCAAAATAATATATAAAAAATATTAAAAGTATTTATACATTCATATCAAATTTGACTGCCTCATCTGCTCTAACAATAAATATGTACACATAATTATACATTACATACAGAGAGATAATAAAGAAAACATGATTAAGGATATAGTGTGCTGCATATTAAAATATTCTAAAGAAAAAAATATAAAGGAGATAGAAAAGATAGATGGGGGAGTGGAAACTATAATTTTAAAGTAGATTACCAGAGAAAGACCTAAGGGAAAGGTAATATTTGAGCATAACCTGAGATATGAGAAAAGAGCAATTCCAGGTATAGGGAGCAAGATGAGCAGCTAGGAAGGGCAAGGCCCCTGGAGAGAACGGGAAACCATGTTCAAACAATGTGTACCACAGGAAGCCACCAGAGAGACAAAGTTACAATAAAGGAAGGGTATAGGGTACTGCATGTGCTTGTGTCCTTGTGATGACCTTGTCTTTACTTTTAGTAAGGTAGAAATAAAGTAATTGTGCTGGGCAGTGGTGGAATATGCCTTTATTCCCAGCACTAGGGAGGCAGAGGCAGGCAGATATCTGAGTTTTCAGACCAGCTTAGTCTATACACAGAGAGTTCCAAGACAGCCAGAACTATATAGAGAAACCCAGTCTCTGTTTCAAAAGAAAAAAAAATCAAAATCAAGTAATTGTGATCAGAGAGGCACAATTTTCAGTTTATGACTGAATTATTCCAGAGACATGGCACAGCATCAAGGAGGAAACAGAGGACACAGAGGAAGCAACCAGTGCAATAGGCAAGAGATGATGGTGGCGTGATTGGAAGCTGGGAATGCTGGGGATGGTGAGAGGCAGTGGTGGTATATGGTAGGTTAGTAGCTGAGAGTAGTATAAGGAGTATTTGGATTATTGGCTTTCCCATCAAACTTTTATTTTATGCATCGGATAAAATGCCTAAAATTCTTTTAAATGCTTTAAAGAAGAAAGAAAAATCTGAAGGGGCTTATCAGCAGTAATCAATCATACACTAAAGAGAGATTTGGGGAAACCAATTTCAAAGAGGTGGGAGATGTGTGGTTGGTTAATAGTAGTAGAGATAGTCATTGCTGTCACCTGTTGTATTCATTACGTGCCAGGAACCAGGCAAAGTACTTTGCATGCCTTTTCCAGTTTCAGTCCCAACACAAATCCATGAACATTTCTGTTATTGTCCCATTTCCTAGATAAGAAAACCAACAAAGACCATCTAGAATGACTGAGTTGTTCAAGGACCATAGCTTGGATTGCATTATGATCTGACTTTTATTAGAACCCAAGTTCTAAATCAGTACTCTCTTCTGATTCCCAATGAGGACAAGAGAGAGAGGGTATTCTCCATGGGCAAATTCATGCAAGGGAAGTTAGATGACTTGGTGTGTGCCAAGACAGGGCTGATCTTGAGCTATAATAACAGGAACAGTAAAGACTGGATACTAAAGAGGGACTTAAGATGAACATAGGAGAAAAAAAAAGAAGCAATTTGGGATTGTTTTGGCCACTGGATACAGAAGCAACAGAGATCTGGCACACAGAGGAAGGAAAAGGTGTTATTTCATGCATGAGAAAATTAGAGTCTGTAAAAGAATTGAAAGCAAAATAATCAGTCTCATGTGAGGTGGTGGCACACGCCTTTAATCCCAGCACTCAAAAGGCAAAGGCTGGGAAATCTCTGTGAGTTGGAGGCCATCCTGATCTACAGAGTCCGTTCCAGGACATCCAGGGATACATAGAGAACTCCTGTCTTGAATTAATAATAATAATAATAATAATAATAATAATAATAATAATAATAATTTTTCAATTCTTTAAAAAAATCAGTCTCAGTAATATTTCTCAGTAGATTATTTTCTTTTCTCAAAAATCCAACAAAGAACTTAAATTTAAGCTGTGTACAGAAGAATCTAGGCCATGTTCAGAATTACTTGCATGAATTTAGGCAGCTTCCTTATTTGGAAATTTTCATTATGCAGAAATATCACTTTTGGATTATCTCTTGTTTTCTTTATCTTCTCTTTTACTATGATGAACATCTACATGTTTATTTGATACAAAAACTCTGTTTTTGAAGTATGTGAGAGTCTCTAGCAGCTACTTCTTTTAAGATATTAAGCATATATTTCATTCAACATGCATGATACTATTTGGAATAAAAATAGTCAAAACATTCTAGAAGTTAAATTCAGACAGGAATTCATCAAAGAAAGAGAATGAAGTCCATCCTCTCACCTATAGCTGAAGGCTGAATACCAAAAAGAAAATATGTAGATTTCCATTGTCTTAACATCTCAAGCCTATTCCCAGTTCACTTCCTAAAGCCAAATAGCCCAAGAGGGAGCTTGTGGGGAATGCCTATCTCAGATGCTGTTCCAGCCTTCCTGGACCAAAATCTTGGGAGGTGGGGCCATAAATCTAGTTTTAATAATTTATCAAAATTATTAGAAACACTGAAGTTTACAAAGAAGAACTCTAAACTATTCTTAGAATTAATTTAATTGTTTAATTACTACTAGAAATTAGATTCTGGATATGGAACTAATGTATACAAATGTATACATTAGTGCCTAGGGAGAAATGAATATGGCTTTATTTTTCAATTTCATTCAATATGAAATAAAAATTAAGCTAGCTACTCCTTGTTTTCATTTTTCTGTTCCTGGATTCAGATACTCTGATATTTAAGAATATAAAAATAATCAATACATACATACAATTTATACATTAAATATAATAACATAGTTCACCTACATATATGTCTCCATGGGTATGTGTGTACATGCGCTAGGAAGGTTATCTGAGACATTCTTCCAACTCCAAGTCAACCAACCAACCAGACTTAAATAGTAAGCTATACCTACATTAGCCATATTCTTCCAAAAGTTTCAGAACACTGCCAGATACAAATTAAGAACATCTCTGAAAAGTGAAATTGTGGGTGAGAAGTCCTTGTTCCTTCTCTTTCAAAGAAAATGACTATACAATAAAAGCATAAAGTTTGAACACTTGATTGCTTTAACCAAGTAACAATCATTGATTATAATAACTTGCTTTTCAGGTCTTTTTTTCCTGCTGCTGAGGGTAAAGGGAAGAAAGACAGGCCTGAGGAGTTTACCAAAACTACAATCTGCAGTGCACCCTCCATTATTTTTCATAGTCTCCTTGAACCTCAGTTCACCCCATTCCTTTAACTGAAATTTAATTAAGACACTATGATAATAGCATGGTGTTTAACACCAAGGAAGTACTCAACAGATTTATAGTCCATTCTTCTAACTCTAATTTGTCTATATTACTGTAAATATTAGTCTTGGACTTGCTTCCTCAGCTCTAGAACTAACATGAAAATTAGCTTTCTACCTATATCTGTGGTGTGATGCACTAAGGAGGTGCTGCTTTGGGGAAGTCCTTAGCTCGGGATGTCATCCTGTATTTCCAGTTGTTCCTCCATGGAACCACCCTCAGGTAAAAGGATGCAACCCCACTTCCCATGGCTGGACTTTCCCGACTTTTGAAATAGAAGATTCACGCCGTTGTCAGTGGTAGGTCTCTACTGTTTATGGGATGTCAATGAAGTGAGAGGGAAGGGGGAAAGAAAGGAAGTAAAGAAGGGATGCGACAGTGGGAGGCAAGGAAAGCAAAGGCAGAGAGAAAGGCAGGAACAGAGAAATGGAAACAAGTAGTAGCTAGCTTAATTTTTATTTTGTATTGAATAAAATTGAAAAATAAAGCCATATTCATTTCTTCCTAGGCACTAATGTATACATACATATGAATTAACAAAGACTAACTTTTAACTATTTAAAGTTATAGAAAAAAATCAATTTTCTTGATGTTTATCTTTCAAAATCCTAAAACTAGTTGCTATTATATGAACCAAAAAAGAAATTAAAAAAAAAGAAAAAGAAAAAGAAACAAAAAATTCAAACAAAAACTGTCCTGTATTTAAATTTACTCTGTAAAGGCTATTTATAAGGTCAAGTACACTGCATGTCACTGTTAATCATACCACATGGTCTCACACCATAAGTAGGTTTAAAGCTCAGATTCCAATAAAATTGATTTTCTTCTGTATCCAATCTATCCTCTCATTTCATCCCAGAACCCATCACCTGTAGACAGAGTTTCACTGTGTCTCAGCAGCTACTCCCAAATAACCATTCAGAGACTTATTATTAATTATAAATGCTTGGCCAGTAGCTCAGGCTGATTACTAGCTAACTCTTACATTTTAAATTAACCCATATTTCTTATCTAGCCTCTGCAATGTAGCTGTACCTTCTTTCAACACAGCATGTTTATCTTGCTTCTCTCTGCATCTTTCATGACTCCTGAGACTCCACCCTTCTTCCTCCTAGCATCTTCTGTCTAGTTGTCCTGCCTATAGCCTCTGCCTAGCTACCAGGGTTTTTTCGAGACAGGGTTTCTCTGTGTAGCTTTGCACCTTTCCTGGATCTCGCTCTGTAGACCAGGCTGGCCTCGAACTCACAAAGATCCACCTGCCTCTGCCTCCCCAATTTCTGGGATTAAAGGCATGCGCCACCACCGCCCGGCCATTTCCCACTTTTTATCTAATTAAAAAAGAAGGTCTTTGGCCACACTGGTAGAGACCCATGAACTGTGGACTAGTGGCTGTGGAGCCCCCATGGGACTGGACTCAGCCCTCTGTATATGGGAGACAGTTGCTTAGCTCGAAATATTTGGGGGACACCCAGGCCGGAGGATCAGGATCCATCCCTGATACAGGGGCAGGCTTTTGGGAGCCCAGTGCATGCTGTGTGGCACCTTGCACAGCCTTGGTGCAGCAGGGAGGGGCTTGGACCTGCCTCAGCTCGGTGTGCCAAGCTCTGCTGACTCTCTATGGGAGACTTTGATTTGGAGGATGTGGGGATGGGGGGTGGCTTGAGAGGGAGGGCTGGAGGGTGGGAGGAGGGAGGAGGTGAGATCTGTGGGTGGTATGTAGGGTGAGTAGAAAATTTCTTAATAAAAAATGGAGGAATAAAAAGAAGGTCTTAACTTTAACATAGTACAACTATATATAACAAAAAACAATTATTAAGTAAGAAATACAGTTACTTATCCAGTCCATTTGTATTTGGCAAAATTAGAGAAAATACTCTATTATCTATCTTATCTTTGGGAGTCTAAGTTTTATACCTCATTTACTTTTTATTTTAACTAAAGAAAACTACAAGTTTAATTATTCAGTCTTTAACTCCCTCAAAGACCTCAGAAGGGTATAATGCTATCTAATGGCAGGGACATCTGGCTGCCTGAACAGTCAACCAAAGTTCCTCTGTAATGTTGGGGCATCCATCTTCAGCCTACAAGCTTAGAACATCTGACAGACTGTTCTGTGAAGCAGGAAATTTTGAAGAGCTGTCCTACCCTGTGTTGGCAAAGTTTGGCAGTTACTTTTCTTTGTGTCCTGCTTGTCCAGTTTGGACAGCAACCACCAACTCAAGTTCACTCACCATCACTAAACAGCAAGATCAGTTTTCTTTTTTTTTTATATTTTTTAAATTTTATTTTATTTTACAATACAATTCAGTTCTACATATTAGCCACGGATTTCCTTGTTCTCCCCCCTCTCGCACCCTTCCCTTCCCCCCAGCCCACCCCTCATTCCCACCTCCTCCAGGGCAAAGCCTCCCCCGAGGACTGAGATCAACCTGGTAGACTCAGTCCAGGCAGGTCCAGTCCCCTCCTCCCAGGCCGAGCCAAGCAACCCTGCATAAGCCCCAGGTTTCAAACAGCCAACTCATGGAATGAGCACAGACCCTGGTCCCACTGCCTGGATGCCTGGATGCCTCCCAAACAGATCAAGCCCATTCCGAGGGCCTGATCCAGTTGGGGGCCCCTCAGCCATTGGTTCATAGTTCATATGTTTCCATTCGTTTGGCTATTTGTCCCTGTGCTTTACCCAACCTTGGCCTCAACAATTCTTGCTCATATAAACCCTCCTCTTTCTCCCTAATTGGACTCCCAGAGCTCCACCTGGGGCCTAGCCGTGAATCTCTGCATCCAGATCCCTCAGTCATTGGATGGGGTTTCTAGCACGACAATTAGAGTGTTTTGCCATCCCATCACCAGAGTAGGTCAGTTCGGACTGTCTCTTGACCATTGCCAGCAGTCTATTGTGGAGGTATCTTTGTGGATTTCTGTGGGCCTCTCTAGCACTTTGTTGCTTCCTATTCTCATGTGGTCTTCATTTGCCATGGTCTCCTATTCCTTGTTCTCCCTCTCTGTTGTTGATCCAGCTGGGATCTCCTGTTCCCCCAGTTTTCTTAATACTTAACTAAAATAATTAATTCACCTTGGGTCTACATCATTACCAATACAAAGCAAAATACATAATTTATGATCTCAATAATCTTTTTATAATTTTAATTGAAGTATAATTACATAAGTTTTCACTTTATCTTTCCTCCCTCTAACCTCTCCCATACTTCCCTGATAGCCTCTTTTTCATTGACTATTGTTACATACACACACATATGTGTATATATATATATATATATGTGTGTGTGTGTGTGTGTGTGTATATATATGTGTGTGTGTGTGTATGTATGTGTGTGTATATATGTATATGTGTATATGTGTGTGTGTATGCATATGTGTATTTGAGTCCATTTTTGTTTTTTACATGTATGTGGTTTCAGAACTGACTACTTTGTGTTAGGTAGCCTGTTAGGGGGTCTCATCCCTGGGAAAGGCTAATTCTCCCTCAGTAGTAGACTATGTTTTTTGTCTAGGGAATTTCCCCCTTCCACATTAGTATGTCTACTGACATTGTCATTGTCATGGTCTCGTTTATACAGCTATTTCTAAAAAAGACAGGCTTAGCCGGGCGGTGGTGGCGCACGCCTTTAATCCCAGCACTCGGGAGGCAGAGCCAGGCGGATCTCTGTGAGTTCGAGGCCAGCCTGGGCTACCAAGTGAGTTCCAGGAAAAGGCGCAAAGCTACACAGAGAAACCCTGTCTCGAAAAACCAAAAAAAAAAAAAAAGACAGGCTTACAGCAGAGTTCCTGGTGCTCTGGCTTTTACAGTCTTCCCATGGCTTCTTCAAGGATGTTCCCCAAGCAGATACAGGAGCTGTGATGTAGATGTATCCACTGGGCTGGGGTCTTTGGGATCTCTGCATTGTATCCAGTTGTGGTTTTCTTAATGAGTTTCTGTTTGCCATAAAGAGAAGATTTTGATGAGAGGTGGTAACTACACTTACATATGGGCACATACATTTTAAATCTTATAACTATATTCAAGAATCATTTAGAGAGGTAAGGTTTGTCCTGTGCTGGATGATTTAATGGTATCAGGCACCAGTTTGGTCTCAATCAGTTTACAGAGGAATTTTTCTTCTTCTCCAGAATGTCCCAAGTCATTCCTGCTTTCTAAGAACAAAAAAGGTTATTATTCCACCCTGTTTTAGGACTTTGGAAACCAAAGAGATGTATTAGCCTTCCTTTAAATACGTTTAGTAACCACTGCCGAGATTTATGTCGGTGTCTCTTTGCTATGCTGATTCACATAATGTGCTGGCTGATTCTCATCAGTGATTGTGAAATATCTCCTCTATTACATGAATTATTTAAATAATGATTGAGAAGATGGCCAGACATGGTGTGTGAGAATATACATAAGTGGTTCTATAAACCTTAAAACTTATGTCTATAATTAGAGGTATGTACACATATGTATAGTTATCTATATACATATTTGCCTCTGTGATGAAAAGAATGTATTTTTTTTTTTGGCACTAACATTTCAATCATTAAATTCTATGGTTATAAATGTATCCAGTTAAATATATAAATACAATTATTTTAGTGAATTTGTTTATTTACTTTATGGGCATGAGTGTATTGTCTGCATGTATGTCTGTGCACCACATGTGTGTCTGGTATTGAGGGAAGCCAGAAGAGGGTATGGTGCGCTTTGAAACTAAGTTTATAGCTGGTATGCACCATCATGTGGGTGCTAGGAATAAAAGCTAGTGTTCTTAACCCCTAAGCCATATCTGTATCCCTTACAAACATAATGATTTTAAAACAGAAAAAAAGAAATGTTTCTATTTATTAAATGCATATTATACACTTAGTTTCAAATCAAGTACTTTATATTTGTCATATCTGTTAAAGTCCCACAGCATTCCAAGTCAAGTCCTGTGGTTCAGACTGGAGATGGAGCTACTCTATCACTAATCCAGTTTCCTATGAAAGCAAAGGTACCCAACCAATGGGACGGTTCAAGCAGCTCATGCCAGAGGACTGGGAAAGCAGAGCACATATTCTGCCTCTATAAGGTACACTTGAACTACAAGGCCTTGCTTTTCACTTGTAACTCAGGAAAACCAACTACCTCCTGATGTGAGGATAATGGGTGAAAGAAAAATGTAAGAAATAAACATAACCAGCAAGAAGAGACCAACTCAGTGTCTCTTTGCTTCCTCCAAGTCCCCTTTTTCCCCTGGTGCCATCACCTTCTTTCCCCTGAGGTCACAGGTTAACTAGTCAGTGAAGCTAAGAGCGACTTTGATGACTACCTAGTAGTGTCATTTAACAAATGAAGATAATCAAACACAATGTACTTAAAGCCATAAACACAACAAAGGAGTGGCAAGCATTTTACAAAGAGCATCCTATGTTCCTTGTGGTTTCTACAGTACCTGTCTAAGTAGGGTACCCTAGATTAAAATAAATATATCACCCACTCTCCAGAAACTTTCCCATTCTCCACTTATCCTTGACTTCTTCGACACACATACATTCTGTCTAGGTGATGATATATGGGTCCAGGTGTGTATACATAATGATAGACTGGAAAAGGAGCCCATGTGCCCTATTTAAAGGCTGTAGTTATGATTGTAAGACTTGCTGATCCAAGCCTGGTGTGGGGATGGATGCTATATTCCTAGCATTTTTGGTGGTGGAGGCAAGAAGGTCAAGAGTTCAAGGTTACTCTCAACTACATCAGGATTTTGAGCCCAGCCTGAGCTACATGGGACCTTATTAAAAAATTTTAAAGAAACGTTTATCCTTTCTTGCCAGCTATGTTTCAAGAAGAGATAGACATCTGCAGAGTGGCATGAAAGATGCATAGTTTTCAAGCACTAAAGAAGCTAACCGCAGTACCAGTTTGTACTATCTATGGCAATAGACAGTCTTAGGAAAATATATCCTCCATAATGTAATAGCATCTTTGTAAGACCTACACTCAGTAAAGGAATCAGAGTAAAATATGCAACTCTTTTTTCTCTCGCTTTATTTTACTTGCTTTCATTTTAAGTTGGGTTAAAAAGTAAACCTAAATGGAGCTGTGCCAGCATGTAGTCCTTCTCAGTTTCTGAAGTTGGAGTATGAGCAGGTGCTTTGCAAATATTTGTCAATTGATTTATTGGTTTTACAACAGCTGGTAACTTTTCTACTCTCCAGGTATACTTGTCAATTTCCTTTTCCTTTCCTTAAACACTGTCTGTGAACATTTCCTGAGTGTCTGCAACCTCCCAATCTCTGTCACTACCTTTGAAGAACTCGAAGTGTGGGGTAGGACAAAGGCATGTCATGAAATAACTCTTTTTGGTGGTGTGTAAACATTACATTGGAAGTATTTACCTTTAAAGTGGCATTGGCTTTTCTCCCAAACCACCACATCTCACATCGCCACAAAAGGACTCAGAGGCTTTTGAAAAAAATGCAACTGCCAGTAACGATAAATATGAAGATTCTAGACATACGGATGAGAACGGATGTAGGTGGTTTTGTAAGCGCCATGTGGTTATGTGGGACCCGCATGTTGAACAGAGGCAGAGACACTTCGCTTGAATCTTCCTTTTGCAGCTTGCGGATGTAAATGAGGCTCTGTGGAAGTCTTTGCTTCCGGAATAACAAGGCTGACTAACCAGCAAAGCTTCATGTTGCTCATTTCAGCAGTAGTTGACTTTTCTTGAGGCAATATATAAAACTTGTACAAAACACAGCAAAGGAGCTGGGGTCAACCACATTAAGGAGGGCATTTCTGACGGCTGTGTCAGGGATTCTGTGTGCTAAAATTTAAAAGAAACAAAGTCAAAAGATGTTGGCTTACGTGAATGGAATCTCTCGGCATGTGAGATCAAAACCATGGGATTGAGAAAAAAGTGATTCAGCAGCTTTTGTTTAAGTTAAACTCCCAAAATGATTCTAGAAAGAATGACATGCCAAATACCAACTGTCTGCATAGTGCAGTTTTAGATATTTAGATGAAAAGATAGAGAAGATGTGCTTCAGATCCTCAGAGAATTTTCAACCAACTAACAAAGTACCCTTTAGGCCTGTAAAAAAAAAAAAAAGAAGAAAAGAAAAAAGAAAAAAAAACTGGTAAAATTTAGCCTGGTGACCAGGGCTAATAACCAGAGATCTGTGTGTAATGGGAGAGCATTACCAAAGAGTTTGAGCAAGGCAGAAAGAAACCACTCTCAACTGAGATTGGAAAAAGAATGAAGGGTGAGAGTTCCATGATGAGGAAAGACACAGGAGCAGAGGAACAGTGCAGAGGATGCTTTAGGGGTTGTAGAAAATAGACAGGACTCACTTGACTGTAGAAAGGTGACCTGGGAAGGAGAGAGGGCTTCGGGTGGTAGTTTGGGTTGAATCAAAGCACAACATTGACACAAAACCAAGGGGCTTACACCTCCCCCAAAAGATCACAATGGGCCACTGGATAGGTGCTACCAACACACTGTGATACAAGCGTGAAGGTCCCATGCAGGGGACAGACCAGGACTCAGAATTAGGACAGGAGCCTTGGAACTTGGAAAGATAAAGGAGCTCCATTAGACCAAAACCAACATTTCTTCCAATAAATACATTGATCAATACTTATTACGGTTTGAAGACACTCCTTGTATAAATTATATTTCACTTTACACTAAAATAAATTTATTTATGACCACCGACTGTAAGATGTTAATTCTTTCAGAACTTTCTTGTTTTCAAGTGAGAAATTTCCTCCCCTGTTTTCAGAATCCATGTTATCCTGCAGTTTCCCTTTTTGATTTCTTGAAACCATATATGGGAAAGGACATCCCTATAAACAGTGCTGTCTCCAATGATATTTAATTATATTTTATTTATTTATGTATTTAATGTATGTGTGTTTCTGTGGTGTGTGTGTTTATGTGTGAGTGTATGTTTGTGTGTGTGTGCGTGTGTGTGTGTGTGTGTGTGTGTGTGTGAGAGAGAGAGAGAGAGAGAGAGAGAGAGAGAGAGAGAGAGAGAGAGAGAGAATGAGAGGAGAGATGTATACAGGTGGAGATCAGAGGTCTTGCATCCCAGGGATCAAATTCAGGATCTTGGGCTTTTCAGCAGGTACCTTACCCACTGCGCCATCTCCCAGAACCACAGTGGCATGCTTGTGTAGGACTTCAGTAAACTCACTGGTTAAGAGTGGCTCTCAGCTGGTGGGCTACAGAGTTGGCAGCATGGTCTTTGTGCACTACACAACTTCCATGCATTGTCACAAAAGCATAAGCAACTAAGATGGATCAATGTCATTCAGGACATGTACTATCCATTTTGTTTCTTGAGTGTTACCTCTTTGGGTCCACAGACAATCAAAATCCATCTTGCTAGGTTTTTTAAAAACTATGCAATTGGAAAATTGAGCGACTTACTACCTCATTTGGACGTACTGTGTAGATATTGTGATGATATGAAGATAAACAGCTTAGACAACTGCTAGCAGGTTCACCTCTTAACCTGAGTAGGATTAGAGCCCATCAAATTTTGCCTTTAACAATTTAGTCTGGGTTGAATTTAAGGCACTCAGAGGGCTGACACATATTCAGGACAGGACAGAAGGAGGGTTCATCTTTGTCTGATCACTGTCCACAGGGTCACCAAGGTCATGTCCAACATAGTGCTGTCCTGCTTATTTCCACCTAGCTCTGAACTAACTGTCTCAGATTATTTCTTCAGATCTTACTCTTGTCAGCTGAATGGGTAAAGATTCACCAGAACCATCTTTTGGGGATCCAATACTGAGTCACATGGTCTTATCTATCTCATAATCCACAAAGCATTTATTAGTTTTTAACACTAAACCAACATAATTTTTATCACTAAACCATCCGAAGAAAAATAAAACCCACAAATAACACATTTCTATGCCTAGTAATATCAATTTACAATGTAAAAGAGTATGTCCATGTGCCTGCGGGTGTCCATAAACCTGTGAACACGTGTAAAGGCCAGATGTTAACATCTAGTGTTTTACTGGATCACACCTTTATTTTTCCAGGCAAGATCTCTGACTGAGCCTGGAAACTCACCAAACTCAGCTAGGCTGCCCAACCAATGATCTCAAGAGGTCTGACTTGTTTCTTCAACCTCCATATCCCTAAGCATGGAGTCACACATGTGCATTGCTGGGCCTGACTTCTACAGACTGATGGGCATCCAGAACTCCAGACTTCTTGTTTGTATGGCAGTTACTTTATAAACTGAGCTATCTTCTTGACCCCAAAATACAGATTAATTAATCAAAAGATCCTGTAAGATACTTCCGCATTTTTTAACATCCAAGTCCAAGCAGCATTTTTCTAAAAACAATAAAATTTACCAAATCAGACCAAACAGAAAGACAAGTACATGTTTTGTCTCATAACTTAAATGTTTTAATAAAACATTCTTCCTGGGGCCATAAAATCGAAAAACATTATTTTAATCAGAAACATAGTGAGTTCTAAAGGATTTTTTAATGAGATCTATAAACCTATTTTATTTCAAAACAAGTTATATGTAAATATAATATGCATAGATTTTTGTAATAAACATTCAGCAATTCTGTTTGAATAGTATACTGACAGCTATGGGATGAAATGGTAGTTTTGTCCTTACACCACCACTGTTAAGTGTAGACCTAACACCAAGCTTAGAGGACAATCGATGTGAAGTTTTCACACTCAGGTTAAGAGGTGAGCCACCCAGGCATCTAGCTGGGCTACTTCTCTATGACGTCACATCTATGCACAACATAGAAACAAAGGACTTGGTCACTCAGTTCTGTATGCTATCAGAAATGTTAGTTATCTTGTTCTTATTGTTGTGCTTTTGATCCAAAGGTTAAGCCCTGCCTGAGGAATCCTGAGAATATGGGAGAAGGGGGACAGTTTTCCCCTAAAAGATAGTGCTTCAACTACTTACTCAAAGGACTGGCAGCAATACCCTCAATCCACAGCATACACTTAAGAGAGGTAATCATACAATGGTTTTTCCCAAGACGCAGTTCAAGCATGTTCAAGATCTGAGACAGTGAATATGAAGCCCTTTCCTTAATTCTGCAGAAACACAGAGAATGCTGGTATGGCAGACTTGCTAATCTTGTATTTATAGCTACTACAACCAACTATGAAAAGTCTGAGATGAGATGATATGTGGACCCTGTCACTTACCATTTATGACACCTGAAGATAGACAAGGACTGTAAAACAGCATATATTTCAAAGCTACTGTGTTGTTTTCTCTCAGTCCGTGTTAACAAATTCTAGTCATATGAACACATGGACTTCCCAGTTTACCATTCATTTTGCTTTATTTATTTTGATGATTACTGAAACACATCAAATGCTAGGGACATTATCAGTCTCTACCTACAAGTGAACTGACTACATATGAATAGTGGAGAGATAAAAAATTAAATAAATGGTGCTGGTGTGTACATGTACTTACCATTTTTAGAACTATAGCGGGTGTTAAAACAAGGGCTAAGTGGAAGGAGAGTCTATGTAACAGAGAAGTTAAGCAGAGGAAGTACGATTTGAGGTGAAAATTGAAGACTAGGAAAGAATGAATCAAGCAGAAGGAATGGGGTGTAGTGGTGGGTTAACTTGTGAACGTGGAACTTCACACCTAGGAACATTTTGAACTTTAACACATAAGACATAATAGTCAACAGGACTAACAACCAAAAGAGCCAGTAGTAGGTTACAGAAAACAAAATTAAATCACATTCTCTGATTTTCTTTGTTCTTAGTCTCTTGGGGCATCAATAATTGCTCAGCAAGTGCTTTTAAACTCTTGCTAATGACTCAACTGATTTTCAAAGTATAGTCACAAGACCCAGAGATAAAAGGTTTTATGAAAAAAGATGATAATCCTTGGACCTACCCTGTGATCATTAGGTGTGAAAGATGCATTGAATACCAGGCTAGGTGCTACATACTATATCGACTAATTTTACATTCCCTTGTGAGGTATGCACAGCACAGTCTAAGTAGTAAGACTTACGCTTGAAAATTACAACTCCAACAGGAGATTGTTAGGACTCATGTGAAAATTGTTGTAAACAACTGAGAAGCACAGAGCCTGAAACACAAAGGAAATGCCAGAGCAGAACTACAATCACCACGTGCTTGCCTATGATACGTACTTGAAAGTGGAAGTGAGGCCAGACTCTGTGAACTCCAAAAGACTCAGGAAAGAGCCTTTAAGACGCAGAACACAGAGTCCCCATGATTCAGAGTCCATGTAACGCTATAGAGGATGTAACCATTACATTGCCAGTTCCACAACTACAGATGGCCTAAGAAAGACAGAAGGAAGTGATGTGAAACATAAAGGAGAGGGTACAGGAATACCAAGCAAGCATGACAACAGCCCCTGGGGTCTTCAATCCAGAACAGTCAATCTGAGTCACACAAACTCATTAAGTCTCAACCTTATCTGTTAAAGACCAGGACACAAGGTATTTCTGCGGCAACTTTTGGCCTTATCAACAAATAATTATTTGTTCCTGTCGTTGACTCATGGCAGTGCTCATCAGATTACAGATTCATTGGCTGATCAAGTAACTATCACCTCGATTATCAGCATTGAGAGTGGGCACATCATGGACCATGAATTCAGAAAAGTTGGGGTCCACTTCCTATGTGATTTTGATAAAATTACTTAAACACGCACATTTTTCAATGGTTTTCGTACTTAGTGTGGTATCTGTTAACTTGTGGCTTGTTGAAACAACTAATAAGGAAGTTTCAAAGTGAGAAATGGTTCTTACAGTGGTGGATACAGAATAAGTGCTCCAAATGTCACGTCAGTGAATGAAGTCAGAATGACCAAGGCATTCTCCTGTGAGCTTCTGTAGGACTTGGCATTCAGCATTAGCTATTCTTATATTATACTGTGCTGGAAAAGAATTCTCAAGTCTTAAAATTTCCAGCCACCAACAATGGGTATTTTTGTTTTGCCTTTGCTTCTCCAAACGGCTGATGGAGCATGGAGCATAAACTCGAGAACCCCTGTTAAAAATTTCTACCACTACCTAGTATAGCATTTTCCAAATCCCTTCTCAGCTTTCCAGTCAGCTGGCTCTAAGATGCTGGTAAATTGTGTAGTTTCCCCTAACACAACCTCATTGACCTTCACCCTTTCTACAGAAGTTTGTGTATCCATATTTAAGAACTGTGATGTTTAATTTTTTCCCACTGACTAACCAGTGACTGCAGAGACATGAGGTTGGTTGAAATGCCAAGAAAGAAGAGGAAGGAAGTGAACTTTCCCTAGATGTTATTATTTATGCCACAAATTTGCCTAAGACATTTTTGGTACCATTACATGAAAATGTATCCCAACCATAGAAATTGGTCTTTCAGAAATATTAGGGCCCCAGAGCATAAGCCCTCTGTCAAAACAATACTGGCAAATAAATAAGTGAATTAAATAAATAAATAAGACACTAGTAAGTGAACATAATAACAATTTGGGTACATGATCTTCTGAGGATTTTCATTCTTCAAATTCTCTAGGTTAGTTATCATTCCCTCAATTCATTTAACATAAGGCCCTCAGGAAAGTATCTGCTTATGTCATTTGATTCCCAGGGATCTCACTCTCTAAACTTCCCCTCATAGACGCACCCTTGACTCTTTGATGGTTCCTGCCCTCTTTTCAATCTTTCAATACTGAAGTTCTTCTCTGTCTACATCTGCCTTGTGGGCACTCTCACCTAGTCCTACGTATTTGTGAATTTTTTCTGAGTTGATGCCTCTCTCTCTCATTCTCTTTTAAAATCCAGACTACTATATTCAAATCTTTAGTCTCTGCCCTTGGATATATAACAAGCCTTACAAATTCAACATTTCTCAAGCTGAGCTCTTGGTTCTAATTTGCCTATTCACCCATACATTGTCCTTTTATCACCTGCCATGGTGAGAACACAGAGTGCCCACTCTCTAAAGGATAAAACAATTAGATACTGTGTTGGAAACAGATAGCAACCCTTACTCGACAACCAAGTGTATCAGCTCTTCAATTGTGTGCCTTCTAGCATCTGGATATGCAAAAGATACATTTCTAAAACTTATGGATCACTTCAGATGTGCTAGTGTTTTAGGGATACAAACAGACAAAGACTCCAAACCACATGAAGAAACCACAAGAAAAAGCATATAATTAGTACTTAGCACAGAATACTAATGAGTCTGAGATCACAAATGCATGACATAAAAGATCAAGTGCATAGTATCTGATTCACCTTCACATGACCATACCACTGAGTTTCTGTAGTGAAGAGAAAGCAGCCAGGGCTGTGTGTGCCTTCCCTCTGGAGTTTTCAGAAGGCAGCTTAGCCTGTCTGTTCTGCCTTTCAGTTACTGGGTCTAAAAAGGTTAATTTGGGGGGAACTCAGTAAATGATACTACAAAGAATCCAAACTTTCCTACTTTAAATAGAGTGTAGGTGCCTTAAAGGGAAGATACCCATTACTATCAAGCTGAGCCTCTTAACATATTCCAGGAACCAAAAGGTTTTCACCATTAGTCACTTTCACGGGAGCTCTACACCATGTACTTCTGCCCTTGAATCAAGAATGTTATGAGGACAACAGAGATTCAGCTTCCATGACAAAATGTTGGGGATTTCTCAGGGAGCATCCTTTCTCTTAAGCATTTTCAAATAAATCTAGAAGCTAGGTACATGTACAAAGATAAATATTAAACATACAGCCACATAACAACTCAGATGTATTATATAGGACTCAAGGAATGCATCAATCATCCATGTATTCCCCTAAGGGTTTTTTTGTTTTATTTTGTTGTTCTTGTTATTATTGGTTTTCATAACTAGGGGTTAAATATGGGTCCTCACACATGATAGGTGAGCACTCAACCATTAAACTACATCCTTAGCTCTCCCACCCCCACTTGATTATTGTTTCCGTGAGTTGGAAAGTATAACAAGAGTGATATGGGTTAAAATTATGGACCATATACCATAGACTATGAAGTAAAGTAACATCGGGTATTTTACCTTGACTTATATACCACTTGCTTAAGTGCAAGTGTTAAGAACATCACTCTTCTCCAACATAGGTGAGCGCTCTGAACAGATGATGGAGAAGTGAGCATTACACAGGAGAGGCTTTGTTGCACAAGCATGTTCACTCTGACTTGCTTGTGCTACCTACCATTTGGTACCCTCTACCAGATCATAATACAGCAAGAATACACCCCATTAGAAGTCAAAAGGATGCTGGTGGCATTTCCTTGAGCCTCCAGGATCATTAGCTAAATGACATTCTTTTTAAATAAACTACACAGCCAAGGACATTCTGTTATAGTACAGAAAAGACACCTGACGTGGTCAAGGAATGTTTGTAATAAAATTAAGAACAAAAAGGAAAATTGGCCAGGCGGTGGTGGTGCATGCCTTTAATCCCAGCACTCGGGAGGAAGAGCCAGGCGGATCTCTGTGAGTTCGAGGCCAGCCTGGGCTACCAAGTGAGTTCCAGGAAAGGCACAAAGCTACACAGAGAAACCCTGTCTCCGAAAACCAAAAAAAAAAAAAAAAAAGGAAAATTGAAATTAGAAAAATTAAATAGTCAGAATGTTTACATTTTATCTTTACTTAATGGTATAATCCTTACATGAAATGCATGAGACTCTAAGTTCCTTGATCAGATCCAGAAAACAAAAACAGAGCTGGTAGTTTAGGCTTTGCTTGGGTGAAAGAGAAGATCACTGGAAGATTTTGAGCATGGAAGGAATGATTAGCTCTCCTTTATTCTAAGTTCTCACTACCTGTTATATTGAGACTAGACTGAAGAATATAGACAGAATGTGAAATGGAAAAAGAAAGACTAAAATAGCATCAATGTCATTGGGGGGAAAAGAACACAGTAATGTCTTAAGCCACATTAGTAGCAGAAAAAGTGGTGAGAAGCAATCATATTCTTGATATATTTTGAAGAGAACGTTCACAAGATATATACCTCAGACTGCAGATGAAAGGAATCAAGGTTGGCTATATAGATTGTGGCCTAAGTACTTGGAAAATGGAATTTCCATATTTCCATGGAGAGTAAATAGTATTTGGTAAGATGCAGCTAAGAATAATGGGAAATATAGAGAGCCTAGCTTTGAGAAACCAATTAAGCCAGTGGTTCTCAACCTTCCTAATGCAACGTTTTAATACAGCTTTTCATTGCTACTTAGTAACTGTAATTTTGCTAGCGTTATGAATTGTAATGTAAACATTTTTGAAGTTAGAGGTTTGCAAAGGGGTCATGACCCACAGGTTGAAAAAAATCACTGAATTAAACAGTCAAATGGAGATTCTTGAATTTTGAGTCAGCATTTACAGATATGTCAGTGAGAACTTAAACAGGAGAGACATGAAGAACAAGCCTTGGGACACTCCAAACCTGTCAAGTGACAAAAAGTAACACACAACAGAAAATAAAAGGGATTGTCAGTGTAGTACGGGAAAAACCAGGCTTGCCTGGACCCTAAGTGAAACAAATGTTTGAAGGAGGAAATAGTGACCAGCTCTATCTGACTCTATTCACAAGTCAGGTAAGAGGGATTCAAATATGGGATTTGGTTTTAATGTTAAAGACAAGAGCAATTTATCATTTTCATAGACTTATTGCTAGTACGTTTAATTAAGTGTAGGTGTACGTGCAAGCATGTGAGGATTTTCACGTGAGAGCTGGGACATTTGGCTTTCCTTGAGCTGGAGTTACAGATGGTTGAGTCCCCTGACCTGACATGGGTTTGGGGAACAGCAGGTGTTCTCAACCTTTATAATATCTACCCAGCACAAGAGCAGTTTCTGTAGAATCTTTCAAACCGAAGGACGCATTCGGGATCAAAGGACTCCTTTATTTGCTGCTGGAGATAGCAAGGGCAGTTGGGGTTTGTTGTTTTGTTTGCTTTGGATGAGCAATAAAAAGGAGAACGTGTACAATAGCTAGAGGGAGGTAATGAGATCCAGAGTTCTGGGGTTTTAGAAAACGAAGAGGAGACAAAGTATAGAAACGTGCTCATGGGAGAGACTGTGGGAGGATGACGGGAGACAAGGGGGCGTCGGGCCAGAAGCTAGAGAAGAACTGCTGAAAAACTGGCCTCCTAGGAGGAGAGGAAGTGGCCCTGGACCCAGCACGGAAAAAAAAAATTCATCCTTGGAACCAGGAGAGGTGTAACAATGTGTCGCAGTCTGATGTCCTTGGAGTCTCACACAACTGAAATGAAAGTAAAATTAAGACCTACTTCTTTACCTCCATCTCCAGTTCAGTTGGGTCCCTGGCCACTAGCAGGTTTCCATTTTACTAACCAGAAAGCAGCTCTTTTCATACTAAAAGCTGATTTGTTTATGAGGAGGAAGTGTGAGGGAGTAGATTTTTTCTTTTTTAGTTTTAATAAGGAATCGTGATTCAATTGATTATTTATATTGAAAAGGCAATGCTTCTCCTCCCCACAAGGCAGTTCAAATTTCAACATCATCCTGAAGTCAACTATTTTTATAGAAAATGTAACCTGATCATATTTTAGAGACAACCAAATGATAGATTGAAACACATAATATTTGAGCTCAACAAAATGATTTTCTGTAAATGAAATGAGTCACATTCTACAGTGAAACTTTACATATATATTCATCAGCATTATCAGCAGATGAATATCAAAGCTGGATCTCAGATCATGATATCAAGTTCCAATGCCTACTTATTCTGCAAACACATATCAAGCACGTACTAAGTACGGCAACAGTGGACAGCAGTGGACAAACAAAAAGCTGGTTGGTTTTACAAAGCTTATTATTTACAAATCTGTAGAACACAAGGCAGTCAACAAGAAAAAATTCAGTATATAACAAAGCCTTAAACTCAATGAACAAAAATACATCCAAGAAAAGAGAATAGATCAATCATTTGCAATATGAATAGTGTGTTCAGGTTAAATCTCACTGAAAAGTTAACAGAACGGAGAATTGAAGATGATGAGGGTATGAGTCCTGTAAGAGAGAGTTTTCTCCAAGAGATCAAAGACCAGGTAGAAAGCACCATGAATGCAAAAGTTTAGAGCAGGGAGGATGCCTGAAGTATTAAAGGGTGTCAGGAGGCCAGCTTGAGGATAAAGGGAAGAGCCCAAGGTAGGACTGGCTACATAATGCACAGCCACAATTTTTAGGCTCAACTTAAAATTATTAGGAATTAAAAAATGACATAAGAAATAATTGTTTTATATTTACCTGAAATTAAATATCATATAAAAAATGTCGACCTTGGTTGCCTCTCAGAATACGAAGGTAAGGCCTTACTGCTAAAGGAATGATGAACTCCAGGCACAGACTTGGAGGAATTGAGTGGGCACCCCTGTAGAAGCTTGATGCCTGATGATTAGCTCTCACAGTGTCAGGAGGTGCTTTGCAAGATGCCAAGGGAGAGGGACATTTGGGAGTCCTACTCAACTGGAAAGCCTATGAGCTACACCAAAGACTGGATTTTGCTCACAATAGGAAATGGTAGCACTTGGATCTTGAGGTGTTACTACCAGCTGTCCAGTTGGAGTTAAGGTCCACACAAAAATCATGCCTAGTACTGTAACACTAGTCAGCTGCACATGGCTGGAGAAGTCATAGATCAGAGAGGAGAACCTACTACTACCGCTGTCCTAAACCAGTATAATTTCTAATTGCATCTAAATAATTATTCCCATACCAACAGATAAGTGCAGCTTTCACCCCTCATCAAAGAACCTTTTTTGCAGCAGAAGGAGGTCATTACAGATAGACAGAGCTAATCAAAATGCAGAGAACAGCTGACTAAGTTGCACACTCCAACCACACATCCTGACACAATTCCTGTACATAAGGCTTAGGGAACATTGAAGAATAAGGTATAATATTGGGGAGCAGAGTGTAAGAACCAGGGGACCAGGAAGTCTGCTATGAGATTGTGACTTCTAGCTATAAGAGGAAGCTACACCCATGAAATCTTGACAGCATGGCTTCCTAAACAAGACCTGAACAATTCTAACATTAGCTCACATCCCTATGTAGATAAGGGAAAATTTCATGGGGACCTACCCCTGAATGAAGAGCTATAAGCAATAAACAAATGTTAAGGGAAGTAGAATTAGTCTTCCTCAGGGATGAGTCCCCTAGTGGGTTATCCAATACCAAGTAGCCAACCCTAGAAACATATACATGTAGGCAACACTGAACAGATAAAGTAGGTTGCAGTTATCTATTTATTCATTCATGTGTATGTATGTATGTATGTATGTATGTATGTATGTATGTATGTAACAACAATGCTTAAATAAGAGGAGGCTGTGAATTTGAGGGGGGTTGGCGGTGGGTAAGACAAATAGGAAGGAGGAGAGGGAGGGTGAAAATGATATATATTGATTAAATAAAAATTAAATTAGATGATGCTTTTCTTAAAAAAGAATCTCAAAGCCTTAATCTATGCATGGAGACCCTCTGATTACAGAGCTTTGCATGAATTAGTAAAAAATAAGTTAAATGATGTATTTTTTTAAAGGAAGAATCCCAGAGCCTTAATCTATGCATGGGGACCCTCTAAATACAGAGCTTCACAAGACTTCATAGGTAACACATCTGTGAAATGTCTTTAATAGGATATATGGTCAGCACTAGTAGGTCATGGGGAAGGACAGCACATTCCAAGGGCCTTCTCCACCCTGGGGAATAATTAGAATATTACTGTGAGTGAAATGGGGTCCCACTGGAGCTTGTAAAGCAATCTGGCCTGGGTTGTCTGCACTGAAGTTAGTCTAGGATCCAAGAGAGATAAAGGGGACTAGCTGGAAGACTATCACAAAGGATGCTGATTGGAGATGATGATGGGAGTGATGAAAGGTCCTAGACCTTAGGACTCACAGGATTGGTGATGGGTTTCATGAAGAGAAAAAGACTGCTTCCAATAGGAGTAATGAATGACTCTAAAACCGAGGAACTAGGAACTGAATGACCACAGAGTTAGACAAGGAAGTCTGAGGGAAGGGCAAGGCAGATAGGTTGGCCTATGTAGGGTTAGGAGTTGAAATAGCAACATGGAAGTTGGAGAATCCTCTTAGCACCTCACTGAAGGTTGGCAGCTGGGTCTGTATTAAGTGTGTGACAGAGCTGCAGAGCACAAATTTGAATGTAGTTAAGAAAATCTCAGTATTTAGCAGCCAAAAGTATGTCTCAACTGACCCAGATTCTTCAAAAGTTCAAGTCATGCTAAAATTCTTCCTTAGGGACCACATTGATCTTGGCTATGAATAAATATATAAAAAAACAAATATATATAATATATATTATATTATATTTACTTTTTTATCCAGCCCTCTTTTTAAAAAGCACTTCACTGCCTCAATTAACATCATGCTCTGGCTGAAACTGAACAGCAAAGAATTTGAAATGTGACTAAGACAAAGTTAGTAGAAACTGCATGAAATACCACAGTTAGCTTTGGCTACCAGCAAAGATAATTTCACTTGATTTTGGAAGGGACTATTTATTCTTTGTCATCTCCTGACTGCCCTGCTTGTTACATAAATGTAAAGATCTATATCTACATCTGCATTGTTAACAGCAATTTAAATACAGATAAATAATGTGTATGCTAGTAAATATTCCAGGTTAGGCATACAAGTCAGGGACCTGAGCTGATGTTGTATGTTATTTTTCTTTGTCAGTGAGGAAAAAAAAAAAAACCAAATATTTAAGAGGGATAAGAAGTATTAGAATTGTGTCTGAACTCTTCCTTGCATCTGGCCAAAAAAAAAAAAAGTGGGACTTGAGTTCTTTGTAGAAATTACTTGTGTAAAGTGGAACTGTCATCCATCTATAGGTATTAGAATGCCTCATGAAGACCTAGGGTCAAAGACAGGTATACAGTTAGTCAAAACTATTTCTTTGACTGTTTAGAACCAGACTCAGGACTCTCAGCACATTGGACAGTGGCAGCGGGTTGGATAATGAGGGGCGCCAACAGGAGAGACACATTCTAGGGAAGAAAGGCATCAAACAGCCAAGAGCATTGCAAGTCAGAGGAGGGGATGTGGAGCCATGTGGTGAATGCATGCCGGGAAGTCTAAAGGTAATTAGAAAACGCTGCAAGACAAGGTTCAGAAATTACAGTACTACATGGTCAGGGCCACTATAGTTTAGTTAGCTGACATGTAATAGCTTCACTCTCCCACCTCGGTAAAACTGATGGGAACTAGTGCCAATTAGGCCTGAAACACTGATAGCTGATTTCTTTGAAATTAGGTTTCCTCTGATATGATTGTTTGCTGTAGCTAAGTTTCACCTCATTTCTTCAAACTGGTTGAATTGCATTCATGGGAAGATCTTTTCCATGCTTTTGAAGATTTTTTTTCTACCTTCTGCCACAGTAAGAGAGAAGAATGCAAAAATACTGTTCACAGTTGAAATCCAAATAGGATACAGATTCCCACATAGGTAGTAACATTATGTACTCCATACTGTAACAAGGAGAGTAAAGGTCTTGTTATTACTAACTCAGCATAATATGATATAACAGTGTCTACAATGCTTATGGTTTAAGCATAAGATAAAACTGTGTTGTTCCCAAGTAGTGGGGTTGAGTGGTTGAGCCTAGAGCTTTGTGCATGTTAGGCAAGCACTATACCGCTGAGCTACCCAACCTATTGTTTCGTTTTATTTTGAAACAGAGTCTTGCTGAATTACCCAGGCTATCTTGGACCTTGCAAGTCTCCTACCCTCAACCTCTTGAGTAGTTTGAAATACAGGTCCACAACAGAACATCTGGATTAGGATTTTCATTTAATGAATTTTTACTCAACTTATTATCACATTTGAGGAAGGCCTCTATTTGGGGATTCATAAATGAGTAGAAAAGATTAATCAATCTTCATATAAACAAAATAATAAGTAAATCTCTTTTATGTGATTATAAAAAACACAATTATAACCTATGGATCTAAATTTTCTACAAAAGACATAATTCTTTTACTTTATATCAAAACTAAAAACATAAAAAGTTATCTTTCTAAATACTGCTGTGGGATGTTCTGTATGGCAAATGTGTTGCTAATTAGTCAATAAATAAAACACTGATTGGCCATTGGCTAGGCAGGAAGTGTAGGCGGGACAAGGAGGAGAATAAAGCTGGGAAGTGGAAGGCTGAGTCAGAGAGACACTGCCAGCTGCCACGATGACAAACAGCATGTGAAGATGCCGGTAAGCCACGAGCCATGTGGCAAGGTATAGATTAATAGAAATGGATTGATTTAAGCTGTAAGAACAGTTAGCAAGAAGCCTGCCACAGCCATACAGTTTGTAACCAATATAAGTCTCTGTGTTTACTTGGTCGGGTCTGAGCGGCTGTGGGACTGGCAGGTTAGAGATTTGTCTTGACTGTGGGCCAGGCAGGAAAACTCTAGCTACAAATGGCGTCCAACGTGGTGGCAAGAGTTTCCACCTAAAACCTGAGAAAAAAAGATTCTAAAACGGAGCTAAAAACAATTCCTAATTGTCTCTCTCAAATGAGTGGCAGCTGCCGGTTTGAGCTACTGGCAGGTTCCTAGCTGTGTGCTCGACCTGCCGTATGGCGGGAATGAGGCCTCTGCAAGTGGCACATTTAAGCTGCATGGTGGATTTAGACTTTGCTAGTACAAAACAAAAAAAGAGGTTTCTGGGCTACATGCTGCTTGGATAAAAGCATAGAGACCCACGATAGCTCCCAGAGCTGGGCTACATGCTGCTTGGATAAAAGCATAGAGACCCACAATAGCTCCCAGAGCTTCACAACCACCACTGTGTTGGGAAGCTGAGGTGGGCGGAGCCAGCAGCCACAGCTGCTGCAGTTTATAGTAGTAGATTCACAATAAGACAGATTCAGATGTAATAGTTTACAATGTGTGTAAAATATACGTAGGCTTGAAAGAGACAAAAAAGGTGATATATACAGTTATAGAAACAAATACATAGTTTTAAAAAATAAAGTCTTTAAAGAGACAGTAAAATTAATATAAAAAATAAGCCACATAAAGATGAATATTACACAGATAATCTGGATTGTGTTGTCTTTGGGATTTTTAACTGCAGAAAAACATTTGATTGTAAAAGCTGTTGAGTTATGCCAAAATGTATATTTTAAAGGTACCTTGACTTCAAAATTTGGATATAAGGATATGTTGCTTTGGAAAAGAGTCTCTGCTTTTGTTTCCACAGAAAGCAGAAGGTTATGGATTTGTTCCAGATTAAGATACATCAGGTTTGACCAGCCAAGACCCCCTGAAAGGTCTCCGATGACACCATGGCCCAGATGATCCAACATCCAGAATGGTTTGAAGGCATCTGGCTCAGACGATACACCCTCACGGACTACTCCATAATCCTAAAATTTTCTTTGAATTTTCATAAGATACAGCGCCCCCCTCCAGCAGGAAGTAATAAGAGAAGCTTCACCCAAATTCCCAAATTATATGTAATTTTACTTTGTTAAGGTTAAACCTTCCTTTTTGGAAAAAAAAAGGGGGGGGGGAAGTGCTGTGGGATGTTCTGTATGGCAAATGTGTTGCTAATTAGTCAATAAATAAAACACTGATTGGCCATTGGCTAGGCAGGAAGTGTAGGTGGGACAAGGAGGAGAATAAAGCTGGGAAGTGGAAGGCTGAGTCAGAGAGACACTGCCAGCTGCCACGATGACAAACAGCATGTGAAGATGCCGGTAAGCCACGAGCCATGTGGCAAGGTATAGATTAACAGAAATGGATTGATTTAAGCTGTAAGAACAGTTAGCAAGAAGCCTGCCATGGCCATGCAGTTTGTAACCAATATAAGTCTCTGTGTTTACTTGGTCGGGTCTGAGCGGCTGTGGGACTGGCAGGTGATAGAGATTTGTCCTGACTGTGGGCCAGGCAGAAAAACTCAAGCTACAAAATACGAAAGAATAAATCATGGGTACATTAGGTACTAACTTCCTTGTTCTTATAATCCGTGTAGGACAGTTTTTCTCAGTATTAGCCAAGCTGACGATGGGGCCAGATGATGGATGTAAGAAGCCCCCAAGCATCCTGCAACACATTGAACAGTATCCTGTCCCCTCTCCATTACACCACCTCCCATTGTGATAATCCCAAATATCTTCTGAAGTTTTAAGATGTTCCCTGGAGTAGTAACATCATCCTAGCTGAGAACCACTAATAACATCATTGTTTTCCAGACTGCAAGAGAGATGTAAATTCATTCTTATAAGTGAGTTTGTATTGTTTCATCTTGAGCAGTTGCTTGCACAATCTTCGATGACCAAAGATAACAAAGCTTTGCCCAAAGGACAATGTGACAGATCACAGCTCCCCAAAGGATTAAGTGACAGTATGCACGCACGCATGCTGTCACTTGATGAAACATACAAAATGTCTGTTAGCTGTGTGTCACTCATTGATGACACAGTTGACTAACCTACTTCCTTCTCCAGAAATGCAGCTGCCTAGAGACAAAAAGTCTGAGGCATTTTCTGTCCACTCAGTAAAACCTGTGTCTAGCTGAGCTGAGTGACACACAGGAAGACTACAGAGTTGCTCTGATGGACCTGCTGGATTCTTATCTGTTGGCTGATAACCATCCCCCTTTGACCACATTTCGAACACTAATATCCTCTAGGGCGATTATTTTTCATGTCAGACATTTAAAACCCTTTATATTGATTTGAAATTGTATTCTATAGGGAGGAAAAAACAGTATTTATAAACTTCTGACTGGATCATAAATAAATTCAAACATTTTTTCATATCTGTCTGTTACATTCCCATTTCTTGACATTTGAAGAAAAACTGACTTTATACAAAGTTCATGAACTTAAAGCATTTCGTGGGCAGCACACTGAGAGTTTCTGCAGCAAAACCTGCTTCATGATTAGATGAGTGAGCCATTTTATTTTCAATAACATAGGTATAAGATTATCTCAATACTACTGTAAAAATGGATGGGTTCCTGCCCTGCTAGTTTTACTCTGGATTGTAGTTGAACTTGGATCTTGTTTTGCTAGTATTCATGCATTATACTTTAAGGACTTCAAACTGAAGAAGACAAAATAAGGGGGGGGGGAGTGGTTTCACATCTGAAAATAATTCTTACACAATCTTTCACACAATAGATGTTCTCCATCCTCTCTACTTGTTACACTTTATTGTAGAGACCTACTAGACTCTTGATGGTATTTTTCAGGTTTTTTTTTTTTTTGAATCAAAAAGAAAAGCGAGAGGAATCAGGTAGTGTGAACAGAACAACACAGCACTTAAACTACTTTCAAGGTGTTTTTTTTTTAAGGAATCAAAAAGAAAAGCGAGAGGGGAAGGGAGGCTTCTTAACTCCTGAACAGTGTGTAAGAGAAACTGGAGAACACGAAGGGACTGTTTCCACTGCTCCTGGAACCTAACTACATATTGAGACCAGTGGACTGCCCCTCATTCTGCAAAGGAAAGTCTCTATACATTTTATATTTTTATTCCTTAAAATTTGAATTTCATGATAGAGGCAAAGAGAAGTATGAGATATTTTGTCCCTTCTTTCGCCAAAAGAAACAAAGGAAAAGGAAAAAAACCCAAACCATTCAGTAGCGAAGAGGGCTGAAAACAAGAAAAGCCACAAAGGCCCAGCTGCAGTCAGTTCCTGTTCATGCTGCAGCATGTGACTAGCGTGGGCCCCTGAGCTGGGTGCATTTTGAATTTTCAAACTAGCAGTGTTCGTTTGGGGAGGAAACGGGCTTCAGCACAGTCTGCGAAAGAAAAGAGCATTCACAGAACTGTTATTCATAGAGACGTGTACAAAGAACTGCAATTCTTTAAATGCACCTCACCTGAAGTGTAAGTGAGAGGGGGGTGCAGTGTGTCCTATGGTGGGGAACTTCGGACTGAACACTCGGAACTAAGGTTCGTAAACAGTTATTGGAATCTGAGAAAGAGTCAAACCTGTAAGCTTGAGAAGCTAAGAGCTGGGGATTTCAGAACACACAGTAGAGTCAGAAGCCAGAAACTTGTTCCTTCTGGTGGCTTTCAGGGGTCAATTACATTATTTATCTCCAACTTCACCTTTGCAAGCCAATGTTCAAGCAGCTCTCTGTGTGACACCAATGTTATTATTTAGATCCATGGAGCTACCAAGTTCTTCATTTCTCCTGCTTTTCAGTAGTCCTCTCTGGTCTGTCTATGCATTTCCTTGTTGGGGTCTACATGCATCCCCTTGGATGAAAGCTATTTGGAAGTCTCATATTTATGTCTCCACTCTGAGTCTAACAACACAATAAAAACCAATCCATTTATTTAAATACACTCGTGCCTGTGTCTTAAACTAGCAGCTTACATTTCAAGGGTATGAAGATGTTTTCTAGCTGCTCTAATTCCACTGCATGCCATATGCTGTTGCATTGCCCATAATATTTAGACAGTTCCCTAGCAACCCGTAAAATACAGCCTCCAGAACCCTGCATTCCTCTGACTATGCATCAAGGACTGGGAAAATTCCTGAGGAGAGAAACCCCAGTACACACTCTGAAACGATCCCTCTATGGCAGTAACTGCCAGGGCAGGAACAGAGCCAGGTCTGAGATTTCATATACAGAGCTCACTCTGATGTCTATAAAGACTATTTATATGTATATGTGACGTTTATATGTCACTATGATGTCTCCAGATACTGTCTTGGTAATTCTAATGTTCTGCTCTTCTTTACAAGACTGAACCAAGAACAATTTGATAACCAAAGGACTCAACATCCTACTTCACAGATATTTGTTCAGTCATGTCCATTGCCACACACAATAGCTAGGAAATGGAAACAACTTAAATGTCCTTCTACCACGGAGTGAATAATGAAAACATGATACACATCCACAATGGTATTCTATTTGTCTGTTAAAAAAGAAAAGAAAACCGATCCATGAAATTCATAGGTAAATAGATGCAACTAGAAAATATAGTACTGAATGAGGAGACCCAGACTCAGAAAGACAAATCCCACATATCCTTCCCTTTTTGTGGAAGAAAAAAGCTCTAAATCTTTTCAGTGTGAGTACAACACCTGGAATAACCCCAGAAACCAGGAAAGTAAAAAGGAACCATGGGTTGGCAGAAGAACAAGATGTAGATTTGGGAATGGTAAGACTCGGTGAAAGGGAAATGGGAAAAATGGGGAGGGGGAAGGGAGGGCCCCACAGGAAGAAAGGGAGGAGGAGGGATACATAAATAACACTAAATACGTTTAAAAATATCATAGGGAATAGTATTACTTTATGTTTATTTAAATCGCTGTTATAAATGTATGTACAGATACACACATATAGTTTACACACATACAGTTTAACAGAAGTTATGCTACTTGAGGTACAATGCTCCCACCAAAAGCCATAGACTAGCACAGAAAAATGTCAATACTGGGTATGGGATACCTCATTTTAATATGTTGGTCAGGGAAATCTTAGATTTCTCCAAAGAACAATATAGACTATCACCACTGTCCTTAGATGGCTCCCAGAAATTGAAGACAAGACCCTATTGCTAAATATGTTACACACTTCAGACACAGTACTTGGAGAAGTCAAGCTGGAATTTACCTGGAATCCTCCTTCCTGAGAACTAGCTCTCACAGTACCAGAAAGAGCTATGCCAACTGCCAAGGGAGAAAAGCAATCAACAGATTCATCCACCTGTTAAGGCTGTCAACCACAGAAATAATCAGAATGGCAAGATAGCCTGAAAGGTACAGCAATGACACTTATAATCTGGGGATAACCAGCTAAGCTGCCTAGTCTTAAAGTCCTCTCAATAGGGAAAGAATTCATGCTTGGTACGATAACCTAATCCACTACCCATGGCTGATAAGACCATGGACCTGGAGGAGAACCTAGTATTGCCACTTCCCTAAAACAAGACAATTTCCATCTGCATTCTAAATATTATCCTTCCACCCACAGGTAAGGGTAGCCTTCACCTCTCATCAAAGAAGCTTCCTTTTGAAGCAGATATAGACCATTCTAGAGAGCCACAACTGGTTAAAATGCATAGAACAAGAGACCATGGGATGCCCAACCCCAGCTGATACACCTGCAACACCATCACTAAGGCTAAAGGTCAGGGAACGTCACAGAAGAGGGAGTGGGAAGACTGTAAGAGCCAGAAGGCCAGGATATCTACTGTTCTCTCCTTCCACCATGTGGATCTAGGGAATTGAACTAAAGTCATCAGGCTTGGTAGCAAGTACCTAAGCTTATTGAACCATCTTGCTGGCCTCTGCTTTACTTCTCTTAAAATGATTCCTTCTCCTTAGGCACCATAACTTGCAGTACAAGCAATCAATCAAGTCCCTTTCAGACTTTGTAAAATAAGTAGTTTACCTTGTCATCAATTTTAATTGTCAAAAATAACACGGGACAGTTTCTTCCCTAGCTTCATCAATGAGTTAATGGGCTCGGAAAGTTTACACGACATTCTCAAGGTCACAAAGATTAAGTCCAAGACCTTTGAGTGTAATCACAGGTCACCAAACCTGACACTATCTTAGGGAATACCACCCCCCCTCCAGTCACATATTAAACCATCTAGAAAATTCCAACTCAGCTTTAATGTCTCAGTTAAAATGCTACTTCCTGTGTGAATCCCCTGCTGTCTCACAGGGCCTGGGTGAGACTGCTACCAAGTTCTCACAGTGCTCTGTACACACTTCTTTCAGATCAATGTCCCCTCACCGTTTCTGAACAAAAGCCCTGGTCACCTCCACCTGACCCTACAAAATTCTTGCTGGCTTCTCTGGACTTTAACCTTTCTTCTTCAAATTTTCCCAGCACTTGTAGTGGCCAAAATACAATTCCACAACCTCAAGAGCTCTGACTTCGGAGGATGACCCATCCCTGTGTTGCATTCTTTCATAGTCTCCTAGTCTCAGGCCCTTCTCTTAGTTCTTTTCCCTCAACATTCAATTTTATCCTCAATGAGAACAAGTTAAGATATGAACTGTTACTTCCTCTTCCTAAAGTATCCCTTCCCCCTCACATACTAAACCAACTAAAAAATTCCAACTCAGCTTAATGTCGCTGCTAAAATGCTGCTTCCTGCGTGAATCCCCTGCTGTCTCACAAGGCATAGGTGAGATTTCTGCTGAGTTCCCACAGCATTCTGGACATCCCTCTTTCAGATCAACTGGCATGTGCCTATCGGTTTGCTTATTAAAGAGCTTTCCTCGTAGTCGCAATGGTTTACTTTTCTTCTTATAGTAAGGAATATGGCCAGTACAACAAGAGCAGTTAATATTTGCTAAATGACTCAGAAAATCGTATGTGCAATGCTCCCCTAATAATGAAGAGCATTTGTGTTTTTTTTTTAACTTTTATTGATTCTTTGTAGATTTCACATCCTGCATCCTGATCTCATTTATCTCGAATCTGCCCTCTGCCCTTACAAACCCCACCCCCCGGCAAAAAAAAAAAAAAAAAAAAAAAAAAAAAAAAAAAAAAAAAAAAAAAAATTAAAAGAAAACCCAAAAACCAAACCAAAAAAAAAAAAGGAAAAGAATTTTGTTGTGGACGCTGTAGGGTGGCCCAGTGAGTCACACAGTTTACCCTCTAGTCCACATATCTTTACTTGTAAGTGTTCGTTGCTATGAGTCATTGGTCTGGTTTGAAGCCTCAGACTTCCGCTACACTGTCAATAATGGGCTCTCACTGGGGCTCCTCATGGATATCCCGTTATCGTCCTGTGTCGCGGAGTTCCTGAAGTTCTGGGTCTGTAGGTTCCTCCCCTTCATATGCTCCAACAGTTCATAGATAAGGTGGATGCTGGGGTGGACTAACTCACAGCCCTGGTTCTGGGCCTCGGGGGTAGCTTGGTTCGTCAGCTCACCAGCTTTCTCTCGTCACCACAACCTGAGGGCGAGCTCTCCAGCATTGTCCCCGCTAGCAGCTCACCCAATGTAGCAGACATCAAGGAGCAAGGCCAGTTCTCCAGCTCTCAGGCTCTCCAGTCTGGCTCACCCACACTCACACCACCAGGGCCAGGTCTACTGTTTTGTCCAGGTGAGGTGCAAAGCCCACTCTCCCAATTGCTGGTGAGGACATGGTGGGTAGGGGGCGTCTGTGGTCAGCTCTCCAGCTCTCTGGGCTGGCTCCCCTATGTCCCAACAATAGGGTCAGCTCTAGAGCAGTGCCCTGGCAGGGTGCAAGGTCCGCTCTCCTGTGTGCTGCAGCTGGTGAGGGGCAGGCTAGTTCTCCCACTCTCCTGCCCCCAGGGCCATCTCTTGCCTGCCTGCCGCAAGTGGCAAGATGGGGAAAGGAGAGCATCTTCCCCTTACCCATGCCACCACATGCAGACAAAGTGGGGGCAGGGTCGACTGTCCTGCTCTCAGGCCCTCAGGGCCCTCTGGTGTGATTCCCAGATGAGGGGCTCACCTGTGGTGAGGGGTGAGGCCATCTTTTCCTAGTGCAGGAGGCCAGCTCTCCCCTGAGGGGCAGGGCCAGCTCTCCTGCTGCCCCATCAGCAAGGGGCAGTGTTAGGTTTGCTGCCTGCCCCAGCAGCAGCCTGCCTCTGCCAACAAAGCAGTTACATCATCACCTGTCGCCAGGTGCCTTTCCGCCCTCAGCCATGCGACATGTGAACTCTTTTAAAGTGCCCGCCAGGCACAGCTCGCCCTCTTTGTCCCTTTATCTCTCTTGCCTCTCTCTTCTCTATGTCTCTTCTTTTCTTTCCTGCTTCTCTTCTTCCTCTTGTCTGTCTGCCTCTCTCAAGTCCCCACCCCGACATGGCCTTTCGCTCTTCATCAGAGAGCATCCCTACCCACTCCCCACGAGGCAACCTAACTCATGTCTTCCCCGAAAGGACCCTTAGGATCACAGCTCCTGCCATTTCTTTAATTCTTCAACTTCTTTTATGCTACCAAAGCCCTGTGTGTAACATTTCATTTTATTCATATAATATAAAGCATAGCAGCTATTCATCTTCCTACTCAGTAGTGATTCACTTATTCTGGGAGTCATCTAGTTCATGCACAATTTTTAATTTTTTTAAATTTTTTCCATTTTTATTATAATTCTATTGTATTTTTCTAATTCTATTATAATTTTAATATAAGTTTTATTGTAATTTCCATCTTTTGAAATTATAATAATTTCACACATTAGTACAATGCTTACATCATTTCCACCCCTCCCTCTCCTCATTCCACTTCAATTGTCAAAGTTCAGCAGTGCTTTATACTTTTCATAGAACAAGTATATACTCATATAGTTAAAAGATGAGAGAAAAAAGGAAGAGGAAAATGTAAAGACCCTGAGACACCTTAGTAGCATTTGCTATGAATATTGGTTGTTGATGAGAAGACTTGGAA
This sequence comes from Peromyscus eremicus, assembly GCF_949786415.1. Classification (NCBI taxonomy): domain Eukaryota; kingdom Metazoa; phylum Chordata; class Mammalia; order Rodentia; family Cricetidae; genus Peromyscus; species Peromyscus eremicus. Next base: position 49,335,376 of record NC_081431.1, read on the forward strand.
GCGCATAGCAAGGTCAAAGCTCTCTTCTTATTTCTGACTGCATACAAAGTCAGAGAAACAGAGGAGTCCCGGCATCGAACATCCAGAGTATCATTAGCATCTCCGGAGGTCTGTGCCTAGCTTGAGCCCACGTTTAGCTTGCACCTGTGGCGATTCACTTCCAAGTGGCCTCAGTGTTGAAGGGAACTTGCAGCGGTAGAGGGACCAGCTTCATAAAGCTGCTGTGAGCGCCCTGTCCTAGCAGCTTCCAGAGTGGATCTTAAGCTTGCAGCTCTAAGGAAGGCCTGGGGTAACAGCCTTCCAGTAGGATCAGCAGGAGTTCAGGGCTGGAAACAGCCTGCAGTCCTGTCTGTCATCACTTTCAGTAAGTGTTTACTTACTACTTACGTACAGTACACCATGTTCTGCAGTAAAAGGTTCCTTACTTACAATATCAAAAGAGGTAGTTTCTATTTCCTATTGTGCATCCTGACAGATACAGTAAGAGGAAACAGAAGGGGAGGGGGAGGGGAGAAAAAGAAGCAAAGAGAATTGCAAAAAAAATTCTCAGCACATGAGGACCCAACCCAATCCCCGAAATAAGACTTCACTAGCCCCACTGTGGCGTCTCAACAGCCAAGACAATATCCCAGGAATGACTCATCACTTTCGAGCTAAGTCTCCAAGGGTCAGGGTTCTCCAAACCATCTGCTCTTTGTTCCAGTTTATACCTGGTGCCAGGCACCTCATCTCCCTTCAGAGCTCACTCATTGAAAAGGATGTATGTTGTGAATCCTCCCTTGTGCCTTTGAAAGAATTTGTCTGTGGTGGTATTGTGTTCCCCAAAATGTTGTGCACCCTAATAAATTTATCTGGGGTCAGAGAACAGACAGCCACTAGATACAAAGGCTAGAAAATGGTGGCATTCATGCCTTTAATCCTAGCATTCCAGAGGCAGAAATCCATCTTTTCAAGGATACAGCCAAGCATGGTGACTCACACCTTTAATCCCAGAAAGCGAGCCTTTAATCCCAGGGAGTGATGGTAGAAAGCAGAAAGATATATAAGGCATGAGGACCAGAAACTAGAAGCATTTGGCTGGTTAAGCTTTTAGGCTTTGAGCAGCACAGTTCAGCTGAGACCCATTCTGGATGAGGACTCAGAGGCTTCCAGTCAAAGGAAACAGGATCAGCAAAGGAACTGGTGAGGGGAGGAAGCTGTGGCCTGTTCTGTCTCTCTGACCATCCAGCATTTCACCCCAATAACTGGCCCCGGGTTTGATTTTATTAATAAGACTCTTTAAGATCCCTGCTACAGTTGTCTGTAGCAACTTGGGACTACCTTTCTGAAGGACTGAGTGTTGTCCTTTTGAGATATAACCATTAGGAAGGGCTGGCCCTCTTCCCCAGCTTCTGGGAAGGTGGAACACTAACTGATCATTGCAAGCTAGCAGACAAAGCCAGCACTCTGCTCTTAGGCCCAGTCACTCACATGTTGCTCTCCCTTTAAAAGGCCCAGTCACTCACAGGCAAGTCTCACATGTTGTCCGCTGGTTACTAAAATAAAATCTGTTTTCACTGCACTAATGTCTGGTTTGTTTATCTTGGGTAAGATGCAGAACTGGCCTTCTGTTCTTTCTCATCTACTCCTTCTAGTTCCACTGATGTCCAAGCAAACCATAGGAAGGTAATTTAGTTTTTACAAAAACTTTATTTTGGCTTGTTAGTATTATTAAAATTATTAAGTATCATAGTGATTTGTTATTTATATTTATTAAACTACACTTTCTAAAGTTAGAGCTGTTTCCTACCCTCCAGAATATTTTACGTGTGATTATCTGAAGTTTGACAGGCTAAGTCAGTAAATATCTCAAGGACTACTCAATTATGTGACCCAAACCCTTAAGTGTGAGAGTTTCTAGTCTATTTAGTTTCAGAGTAAACATTTATGAACACTGTATATCTAAAACGTATCTGCACAATTATGGTTTCGTATAAGAACTATACAATATGTGACAAGCTAAATTTAAACATTTATTATATTTCTAATGTATGTATGCACATGTGCATGTGCATGTGTGTGCATATGTGCACACACACACACACACACAGACATGAATACAGGTGACTGCAAGCCCAGAAGATGTCAGATCTCCTGGAGCTGGAGTTACAGGTGGTTGTGAGACACCTGACGTGGGTGCTGGGAGCAGACCCAGGTCCTCTGCAAGAGCAGCACCTCTTTGAATAACTGAGACATTTCTCCAGCTCCCAAAAATCAAATTTAGATAAAAAAAATTTGAGGTTCTGGGAATCAATGAGACAGGGGTAATGAAACAAGATCATCATGTTAAGTGAAAGACAGCTTGTCATAATGACAAGTATTTTGTGTTTTCTTTCATATATGGGATAAGGATAGAGACATGAAAGTAAAAGGGAGATGATCAAGAATGTAGAAGGGAGAAAAGTAATAGAGGTGATTGCAATTAAAGTGCATTACTTTGCACAAGTAGCTATAAAGTAACCAAAATTTAAAAGAAAAACTAAAAGAGGAGTCACTTTGCCAGCTGAGAGAGTTCACATTAGTCATTCATTAGTTGAAGAACATTCAGATTTGTCAATCTTGTGGATCTTCTCAAAGAACCAGCTCTTAGATTTGTTGGTTCTTTGTAATATCCCTTTTGTTTTTGTTTCTGTAGATGCAGAAACAGTTGTTTGTTTGTTTTTTCAAAATCCAAAATGACTCCATGATAAACATCCTAGAAAGGAAGACTATGTAAAAACATACCTCAACATAAAAAAGGCTGTATATAGCCAACATTATCTTAATTGGAGAAAAACTCAAAGCAATCCTATTTAAAATCAGGAACTTTATATTTTAAAATACAAAAATAGGGTTCCACTATCCCCATTCCATTCCTTTTCAATGGAGTATTTGAAGTACTGACAAGAGTACTAAAACAAGAGAAGTAATATAAATAGAAAAGAAAGAAGTTAAACTATCTCTATTTCTAAATGACATAATATTATACATAATAAATCCCAATCCATGAGAAATTTTCTAGAAATGATCAACAACTTCAGCAAAATCAACTTAGAAAAATCAATAGCTTCTCCATATACCAACAGCAAAAAAACTGAGAAAGTTATCACAGAAACACTACCATTCACAATATCATCAAAAAGAAATAAAATACCTACTAATATCTCCCAAGGTTGTGAAAGACCTCTATAATAAACACTTTAAATCTCTTTTTTTTTTTAAAAAAAAAAAAAAAGGAGATTGAAAAAGACATTGGAAGATGAAAAGATCTCCCCCACTGCAAACTCATATATGGAAATGGCTATCTTACCAAAAGCATCTTAAAGATTCAATGCAAACCCAATAAAAATCTCCACAACATTGTCCACATACATACAGAACACAAAAATCCTAAAATGCATAGGGAACCACAAAAGACCCCAGATAGGCAAAGCAACCCTGACCTACAGGAGCAATGCTGGGGGATTACCATCCCAGATTCCCAGCTGTGCTACAGAGCCATCAAAAGGAACACAGTGTGATGCTGGCACAAAAGCAGACAGGTAGTCAATGGAACCAAATAAAAGACCCAAACGTGAACACAAGTAACTACAAACATCTGATATGTAACGAAGATGCCAAGAATACACACTAGAGCCAACACACTATCGTCAACAAATGGTGCTAGGAAAACAAGGTGTCTACACGCAGAAGTTGAATACCTGGAGCTGGAGTAATGAGTGGTTGTGAGGACACTGACATGCTAGACTGGTATCTATCAATCTACACAAAAATCAACCACAAGTGGATCGAAAACCTCAGTATGAAACTTGAAATGTTGACATACCTATAAAAAAAACAAAACAACAACAACAACAACAAAAACAGAGGCTATGTCCTATAAGGTACAGATGTAAGAAAGACTTTTTGAGTAGAGCTCCACTTCATCAGGAATAAAGGTCAATAACTGCTAAATGGCATCTCATAAAACTAAAAAGCTTCTGCACAGCAAAGGAAACAATTGGTTGAATAAAAAAGAGACCCATAGAGTGGGACAGAATCCTCTGAGAAAGGACTAATGTCCAGAATACATAAAGAACTCCAAAACAAAGTGTCGAGAAAACAAATTTCCCAATTAAAAATGTGCTACATTTTCATTCTCAGAAAAAGAAATAAAATGGTGTATTCCCTGTAATTACACATGCATGTGTATATAGTCTATTTGTATGCACATATATAGATGGTATAATCAATCAGTTATTTTGTGTAACTTAAATTCCCTATCTAACAATGATACTGACCTTATAATAGTTCACTGTATGGTGCTATAAGTTTATTTTCTCAACTCTATCCTTACACATTTATGGTGGTTGACATTCTTCATCATGTGAATATAATTATGACACATACTCTAGAATATAAAATCAGGCTTCATATTTTTTGTTGTTTGACTGTTCACAAGCCCACCCTATCCTTTGTCTCTTCTTTCCACCCACTCCAACCTAGACGAAGCCATTAGAAAATCTGGGCTTGGGTTCTTTTGACAGAAGAGGGAAACTTCAAAACCCATACAAGGCCCAGGAACTCAATATAATCCCAGTCTCCAGCAACAAATCCACCTGTCCCTTCTTTTGTTTGAATTATTCCATCTGGCTATTAAATATTTTACTATTCTCCTTATGGGAAGAAAAAAGAAATTCACACTGGTGTAAAAAAAGTGATTACTTTGAGTAGAGCTAGACTGTGAAAGAAGCATGTCTTTGGTTATAATTAAACAGAAGCACTGTGACTTCCAAAATGCATTCCTAGCATTTATAAGATCATCACTATCCTTGATTCATGAAAATTTTGTTTTTTACGTTTGTGAGAAAGGAGTAATTAATCAAACATGCAGAGTCCTGGTACGTAAATTCAGTTCTCTCAGGGAATAAAAATAGTTATTTAAGAGAAAGCTGTAGGCCTGGCACTGTGGCATTCCAGTAATCACAAAACTCAGAAGACAGATGTCAGGCATTCACTGCCAGGCTCTACTGCTTAGGGAATATAAGGCCAGCCTGGAGCTGCATGAGACTTTGTCCCAAAAAGCTCCCCTCCCAAAACAAAAGAGACAAAAAGAAAAAGAAAACTGTTGGATTTTTCACATGTCAACTGTAATGTACTTATAAACACTTCTCTGCCTTGGAAAGAACTGCTGACAGGCGTGGCTGTGGCTGAGCTTTCAAAACGTTTGAGAAATCCCCCTGTTGAGTGTCAATTCAGTATCATAACAGAGAAGGACTCTTGGGACATTCCCTAATAATTCCTTTAAAAGGATCTCACAAGGAACTGTGACTCACAACGTATTCTCCCATAAAAAGAAACACCTCCATGGATACCTTGAAAATTTCCAGAAGCAATGACCTTATCAAAATTCCTGGCATTTCTCCTTGTCACTTCTAATGAGGACCACATAAAAATGAATATCATGGAGTTTAGAGCTATAGTTTGGCAAAGTGACTCACTTAATCTCACCTCATTAGTGCCCGGGGAAACCTGAAACCTTTTTTCAAGTTTAAGAGAAAATGCTAACTTTCTCCCACTTCTGACCTCATAGGAATAACATAAACATTTTTTAAAATGTTACAAATTACATGAAGTAATCAATAGAGATTAATATGCATATCTATAATACTAGTATTATATTGCTACTTACTAAGAATAGTACTGCATTCAACACTTCAAGTACCACATTACAACTTTATATCAAGAAAACATGGATTTAAGGAAAATCCATTGTCTACACATTGAGGCTACATGCCCCTATCTATATTTGATATCATTAAATATTTTCAATTTTTTTGCCAGACTTAACATCAATGAGAAGGATATTGGTAGAAAACCTGGGGAAATCTCATTGAAGTCCATAGCTGAAATAATAAGCCTTTTTAATTATACGTTTTTATTTATTATTTGAGCTGTTCTGTATGTCACAACACCTATGTGAATGTCAGAGAACTTGTAAGAGTTAGTTCTTTCATTCTGCTATATGGTCTCTAAAGATCAAGTTCAGGTAGCCAAGACCTGCTGAGACATCTCATCAGCCAAGTTAATAATCTTAAGGCAAGCATAATACACCAGTTTTTCTAATTGTGAACATGGTTATGAAGATGATAAAATTAAGAGAAGTGATTTAAATTATATCTGGACTTTATTAGAATAGTAGGCCTTCTATAAACCTAAAATTAGATCCAAATAGAAAGCTTTAAAAAAAACAACCAAAAAAACCCTTGACTAATAAATTTCACTTCTACAAATCACTTGCCAGACCGTTTGTCAGGGAGTTCTGAGCATAGATTTTGGTTGCTGGTTTAAAGTATTTGTACTGAAACTGGAATAGTGAGAATGTTTATTAGTACCTTTCTCAGTTAATTCCATCTCTACTCAAGGACTGAGCACAGCCTCTTCTGTCTCAGTCGATAATGTAAGCAAGTTCAGAGAAGGATGTTAGCAAGCTGTAGGGACTAAACTGAACACTGCTACAGTGGAATTCACCTTTCAGGGGAGTTTTCACTTTTCTGTATTTCTTTATTAAGTTTGATTTTGTTCTACTATGCATACCAATAAACTTCAAGTTTTGTGCATGCCTGTGTGTGTGTGTGTGTGTGTGTGTGTGCAAATGCACGCACATATTTGTGCCAATTCACATACACATTTAAGCATGTGTGTGTGGCAGCTGGAGTACATCCTTGGCTATTGCTCCTTGGAAGAAAGAGAAGTCCTCCTTGTTTATTGAAATAGGGTCTCTCACTGATCTGGAACTCAGAATAAGCTAGGTTGGCAAGAGCCAGGGATCTCTCTGTCTCCAGCATTAAGATTTTATTTGTTCCCGATCATGACTGGCAATTTTTATATGGATTCTAGAGATCAAATTTGGGTCCTTGTACATACAAGGCAAGCAGTTCACTAACTGAGCAATCTCCTTGGCCTTCAAATAATGAAATCTCTTTCCAAAGAGGAAAGGTTTAGATTGGCTGACAGTTTTGAATGGGCCTCTGGTAAAGCAGCATACCCTGGTGCCAACCTGTGCCGAGCAGACCACTGGCTCCCAGCCAGGATGTAGCAGATTTCATTCCCATTGACCTCTTCTGAATAATGCTCAAAAACCTGTGACTGGGCCTATCTCTTACAGATTCTACCACCTCTAAATACCACCACACTCGGGGCCAACCATTACCACACTAGCCTTTGGAAACACTTAACATGTAAACAAACTACAGTATTACATGCCAAACACAATGGTGCAATTAACACACATTTTCCCACTGGGTAAATTTTTTAAACTGTGTTTTTTTCAGTAGTGCATAACATGCACCAATGAAATATCTTCATTTAAGTTAATGACATTAATATTCTAACACTTAAGAATTTACTTTAGAAGTTAAAATAGCATAATTTTCACTTAAACTTTTTTTTTTTTGCTGTAACATTTTGTCTTTTCACCACATTATTCCTCAGAAGTCTTCCAAATTACTTCTTAATAACTAAAGGTTTTCACTAAACAGAAAAAATGAAATTAAGCAAAACTCTCATCTCCTGGTCCCCTGGATGCCCTACTTATAGTTATTTGGAATCTGAGCTACTTTGACTTGCCAATAGCTGGCTGGTGTGAAGACAGGACAGCAAGGCCCTTGTGAGGAAGCTGTGGTTTTTGTTGTTTTTTTTTTTTTTTAACTGTAGGTCTGAACACCAGGGTCTATGCCCTGGCAGATCTCAGACTGTCTGTAGAGCAATTTCCCCTCCCTGGTTCTTTATTCATCCTCTGTTCAGTTTTTAACAGAGATTTTCTGTTATTCATAATTTGATTTCCACTTAACACTCAATTTGAATTCATTTTAATAATAAACAGCAAACTCAGGAGCTTGATTGATGGTTTAGTCAGTTTTTAGAACCCACAAGGTGACTCACAGCCATCCATAGCTCCATTTCCAGGGTATCCAATGCCCTCTTCTGATCTCCACGGGTACTAGGTACATACATGGTGTGTACACATGCAGGCAGGCAAAACATTCACAAAGAGTGAGAGACCGCAGAACACTCAGCTGTATATGGGATGCCTCCATCAAATGCCTCCGCTGAGGGCTCAGGGAACTCTGGATGAGGTGATAGAAAGAGGGTTAAGAGCCAAAAGGTATGTGGAGGACACCAAGGACGCAAGGCTTTCTAAACACAGCATGACTGATACACATATGAAGTCACAGAGATTGAAGCAGCACGTGCAGGCCCTGCACAGGTCTATGCCAGATGGAATCCTAGAGCTGAGAGAAGTGGACACATGTCTCTATCTCTAACAGACAAGCTCTCACCAACTGGTAACCACTAGCAAATGAAAATTTCTCCACTGGAGTCTCACTGGGAAAAGAAACCACTCTTACAGGCATGTGTCATGCCCAGCAGATGACCAACACAAAACAAACTCAGTGATGTCTTTGGGGGGTTCATTTTCTCATATGTTGTGTCAGGACATTTTGTTTCTTTTTTCTTTCTTCCTTCCTTCCTTCCTTCCTTCCTTCCCTCCTTTCTTCCTTCCTTCCTTTGCTTATTTCTTAATTTCTTCCTTCCTTCTTTTTTTGTAAAACCTTTCAGGTCCTTTACAGATATATCATGTCTTCTAGTTTTGTGTTTTTATGAGATTCCTGTAGGTGTGAATGAGTGGGTCTCTGTGTTCTATATGTGTTTCTGCTGCATTTTGCTCGGCATTTTCTTGTTTGTTTGTTTGTTTGTTTGGTTGGTTGGTTGTTTTGTCCTATTCCAACTTGTATGCTTTTGTTTTATCTTATTTTATTATTATTCCTTAGATGCATTTTTGTTTTCTAACAAGAGACAGAAAAGGTGTGGATCCAGATGGGAGGGGAGGTGCAGAGGATATGGGAGAGGAGGGGAGGAGGACATGGGAGGGGAAACAGTAACCAGAATATATTGTATGAAAAAAAATCTATTTTCAGTAAAGAAAAAGAAAATCTAAATTAATAATAAATATAATAAATATAAATTTTAATCTACTTTTAAGATGGATTTTGAACTTCAAAGTTTCAAAACTCAGCACTGGTTAAAATTAAGTATTATAGGTGGATAACATAGCTAGGGATAAAAATCCTGCCCTAGAGTATCTCCCCTTTACACAGTAATTCGTTAAAATATTCTGAGAAGCATTTTAATGATGTAACTGTGGCAGAGGCACTGATTAAAATGTTACAGAGGGTGTTGGAAAAGGGAAATTGGGAAATACAGTAGGAGTTTATACATCAATTTTCATCCACTTCGCAATTACTTCTATGACATGTTGGGTTGTTTCAGTCTGAATTTTCAAAGTTAAAGTTTTTGATAGCATTTCCTTCCCACTCAAAAAGCATTAATTCATGCTTTTGTCTGTAACACAACCTTGTTCTCAGGAACTCTGTGCCCTGACTCGAAGTCAACTGCCTAATGATACAAGGTTTCCTCTGAGTAAATAATGCGCAAATGTTGGTGAAAGAGCAAGGATCTGTCTGCATGGCTTCAGGATATGACTAATTGTGGTCACTAGCCTTCTCACCAGCATTTTCAAATTTTTTACAGCTGTTTATTTCATTAGAAATATTGGATACCCTTACTTGCCACCATCTCAAAATAGAAACTTTCCGTTTATCATATTTCACTAGGGAAGTTCTCATGTGTGCCAGACGTTGAGTCCAACGCAGGGAAATCCAGCCTTTGTTCACAGGACAGGAACAGGAGGTCAAGGACAGTACACTAGAATCAAACCACCACTTTTCCAGAAGTGTATTCTCAGCTAACTCAAAAACAACACCTTGCCAAGCATATGTGGTATAAGTTTTGAATAGACATGGGCATATTAAGTATAATTTGTTTTAATTATATTTAATACTGTCATGATATTAACATAGTCACAGGATAGTCACATAGGCACATGATAGTAACATAGCCACCTCTTTAATTGATAAGAGATCACTCCAGATAGTTTTTGTTCAACTACCAAAACGTCTTCCGATGCTTGTCCCAAGAATATGCATTGATGTTAGTAGTAGCTATTTTTTGTTTTGTATTCTTACAAGAAAATAAATCCTGTAAAAAACGTAGTTCTAGGAATTATTTCTGTCTTTACTCACTTGCTGAAGATTTTATAGCTGTTGAATTCCAGTACCTACAAAGTCACTATGTCTGAAGATACCACTCATGTTCCATGAAAAATAGAGTTGAAAGCTCTAAGACTCTATAGACAAGGAATCAATATTTAACAAATAAATAATAAATATTTAAACCAATGAACTTTTCCTGATTTATTAGATATGTGACCTTAAGCAATTTTTAAAGAAATCTCTGAGTTTAGACATGCCATGATGAACTGATACATATAAAAATGTTAATGCTTTTAAAAACCTAGAATATATATAGTATAAGTTTTAAAGATATTAATTTCTGTATTTTTCTGTAAAGATTTCTGAGGTTCTTTCTCTCCTCTCTCTCTCTCTCTCTTCCCACTGGGGATTGAATCAGGCCCTTGCACATGTTAAGCAAGCATTCTAACAGCTCTACATCCATCCCTCTTCTTTTCAGAGTCCTTCAGTAATGCATATGTCTAGGATTAAATACAAACAAAGGGAATATTTTAAAGCATTTTTGAATGATATCTATACAGAAAAGGATAAATTATATGTTGTATTCAACTGCATTCATCAACGTGTCAAGATTAATAACAGATACCAATGTATAATTATATCAACATGAATGCTTGAGAAATTTAATGAATACAGGTATTCTTCCTTCAATGTGTCTTAAATGTATCACATGAAAAAATGATCAACCATTGATTTCTGGAAATGGTTACACTGATGTGAACTGCTAGGCTGTTTTGTGTATCCTCCTTATCTTTTTTTTTTTTTGAAGTGATTTCCTGCACTGCAAAGAAACTGACACAGGATGCTCATGAAAGAATAGTTAATTTTTCAGTTCACATGTGTAAACTGAACATCAGAAAGCCCCTAGCTTTCACAGAACTACAGTTAACTCTCTTTCTCACGGAAAGCCCCATAGTGCTTATGGTTCTCATAACCACCCTGGAATCCTATGATAAAGTTGGCTTCATGCTTCTCTCCCAGTTGCTCCCATCAGTCTTTCATTTCTACACTGGCACAAAATATTGTTTTGCTAAATGACCCTGAAATATTAACATTAAAAGACAATGCTATAAAGAATCCAGATGCAGTTAGGACTTACAAATCATGCTTAAAGCCATATGAGATTAATTGAAATCCCAGAGTTAGAGTGGATTTAATCAGAGGTGTGCAATGAAGTTTCCAACCTATGACTCTCATAGAATAGCAAATGCTCATTCTAATTGAACCAGGAGAGCTCAAATTCCTGATTCATACCTAAAAATTAGACAAAGAGATGCTTATACGTTTGAAAACTACTGTCTTCCTACAATGATAAAAAACAAAAACCTATGAGGGCCTCTTATAGCTTTGTGGTTTAGCCCTCGTGTAGAGTACAAAGCCCTAGATGTGATGCCAGCACACACACACACACACACACACACACACACACACACACAAATTGTAAATAAAATGAACTTTTAACAACTATTGAGCAAAAGAAAGCAGTATTGATTAAAAGATAGGAGGAGAAACACTAACTAACTAAAGTACTTCCAACTTTGTAAAATAAGCTGCCAGGAAGACAAGCAGAGATTAACTGCCACTAAAGGGCTTTGATTATGAGCTTTGGGCTCCACGTGAGAGAAACCCCAGCCAAGTTTGAACTTGGGGCAGAGACAAAGAAGGAAGCCTCTATAAAATCAAGTATGGGGAAAGCCTCCATGTGGCTGGGACGACTGACTAACTGAGAAAGTCTCCAGTGCACTTCCAGGAAATGGTCCCTCAAGGAAGACACAGTTTGGGGTCACCTGAGGCAGCAATTTTGAGAAGCAGCAAAGAACAGTGAAACCTAGTATGAACTTTACACTGAGGCTTTGGTGTGGTTCTGAGTTTTGACACATTGAGTTGGAAAAGTTTACCTTTTTCAGACTCAGTTGTCAGCTATGTTAAGTAGGGGTAATGACATCTTCTGAAAGATAAAGTTAGATCCAGCCATCTGAAATCCCGGAGAGTTTTTTATCTGTTGCCTCAGCATAGTCATTGCCGGAATTGTCATTGCCTCTGTTGGTAATCACTCCCATGCTAACTCTGTAGAAACCTTGGTGCTTCCTAGGGTGTAGTCCCTTCTTGTTCCTGGTAAGTGTAACTCATGAAAACCTGGCAGAGAGTCTGCAAGTTTGAACATGACACTGGGTCTGATAGTCAACCTGTTCCAGGTTATTTCACTTTCATGACTTTATCTACTTCCAGATCCCAGTCCTGAAGAGTCACTGTCTCCTCAAAGGGATTCTCACGTTTAAATGTTTGTATTACAATTAATTGATGAAGCCATTGCAAATACAATATGTTATTTATGATAACTTTTAAAAAAAACAGGAAACAGATGCATGTATATTATGCTGATGAATTTCTAGATCTCCTAGTAACACATCAAATTTAAAAGTTATCACATGACACAAGTCCAGCAATCAGTACTTTCATAACCACAGTAATAGCTTTGATGAGTGGAAAGTGTGACCTAGAGGGTAGGACAAGTGGTTGGAAACCAAGCTCCTGTGAGCTGTCTCATCTCTAAGAGCAATTCATCAGCTAACTTCAAATTAGTCAATTGGCTAACGATAAGCCAATCTGTTTGTTTGTTATTTCTTTTAAATACAAAATGCGATCACTTAAGAGATAAAATTTAGTATTGCCAGTTTAAAAACTACAAATCTAGCTCATTATAACAAATTCATCAAAAAGTCAAGAAAGTTCCAAATAGTAGTAATTTAATAGCAAAATAGTTATCAAATGAATACAAATGGAAAACAAAATAAAAATATGGCTATATGGATAGGTTTTTTTTATAGTGTGTAGTGTTATGGCAAAAATAAATTAGAGGTAAGGAATGATTAAACCAGTCTAAAAGTGGCATAAAACTATTGTCTCTGAAATTATGGGGTCACTAAACATAAATTTAACTATTCAAAAAATTTATTATTGGAGCAGAAGGGGTGTGGTCTCAACCCAAGGTTGTAGACTGGTTCTGAGTATGGGTAGGACTCAGAGGTGTGTAGGGAGTGTCACAACTCATATCGGCTTCAGCAGAAGCTGCACACCCTACACAGCTACTGAATCTGACCCAGGACCAGAGTTGCCCTCAACTTGGTCAGAGAAGCTTTTTTTTGCAGTGGACATCAGTCAATGAAGAGACATGTTAGTCAACGTTCTAAGAAGAGACTGACTGTGACATCTTCATCAACTCCCATGGCCCTACCCACTCTGTTATGTCTCAAGAAACATCATGCAAGAGGAGACTAGAAGATTATAAGAGCTAGAGAATGAAGGAGTGAGCATTGTGAAATGTTGTCTTCTAGACACGACAAGACCATTGAAGTCATGAAATCACACCAACTATGGTTACCTTCACAACATCCATACAAGATCAAGCCAACATAACTCTCACCTAGATGAGGGAGGTGAACTCCAAGCCTCACTCCTTACTGAGGAACTATTAGCAGTTGATAGCCTCTGGAAGAGAAAGAATCATTCTTCTTTGAGGGTGTGGCTCTGGTAGGTGTCTCATGCTCTAATGGATGATCCCACCCTGTCTCATGCTCTAATGGATGATCCCACCCCCATGCACTTATGGGCAGCACTAATTTAATGTTGTGGGTTATCACACATACAAAAAAAGAAAAAAAGACATAAAGTTAGGATAGGAGGGTATTGGGAAAAGTGGGGGATGTTGGAGGAGGAGTAGATAACTGTATTTCATTGTATAGTTGTGTAAAATTGTCAAAGAAAAACATACTCAAGAAAATTCATTATTCTAGGGCTCAAAATACAACAAGCAATAAAGAATAACGCTTGCTAAGAAGTGGGAACTGAAGGAAGACAGCCTTGGGAGTGGACAGCTTCCTGCCCAGAGAAGACATCCAGGATCTGGTGAGTGTAAAGGAACCCCAGGCAGATTTAAAGAGATAAATCTGGAAGTTCAAAGAGAGCACAGCAGAAATACTGAGCAGGAAAAGCAACAGAAGAACACATCCTACAGAGAGAACAGTACAGTTCACAGAGGCTCACTCTTTCAGTATTAGCTGAGTATTGATGATAAGCACTTGCTTGGGGGAAACTGTCAGGAACCAAGAACAACTTGAAAGGATTAGAGAGCATAACATTGAGACATTACAGAGATGTGAGATTAGTCCCCAGGGAACACAACGAAAATCCTCAATCTGCAAAGTATCAGGTGGGATAGTGTGGTTGTTAATATTGTTTGTCAGCTTGACAGAGCAGATATTTATATAGGAGACAGTCTACTGAACAAACCTGTGAGGTGTGTGGGTGAGATGAGAAACCTACACTACCAATGGGCAGCCTGGACTAAATAACAAGGGGAGAGCCAGCTGAGCACCAACATTCACTCCACTCTGCTTCCTGACTGGGAATGGTATCTTGCCAGTTGCCTCATGCTCCTGCCTCCACGGCTTCCTGGCCATGATGGTCCCACCTTTAACCTGTAATCCAGAACAAACTCCTAAGTTGCTTTTTTTTTTTTTTTTTTTTTGGTTTTTCGAGACAAGGTTTCTCTGTGTAGCTTTGTGCCTTTCCTGGAACTCACTTGGTAGCCCAGGCTGGCCTCGAACTCACAGAGATCCGCCTGCCTCTGCCTCCCGAGTGCTGGGATTAAAGGCGTGCACCACCACCGCCCAGCTTCCTAAGTTGCTTTTGTTAGGCATTTCATTACAGCCACAAGAAAAAGTAACACACAGAAACCTGGCAATGAGAAATGGAGCTGCCAGTGTGGTAAGCCTAGTGTATGGTACATGCGCATTTGGATCTGGTTTATGGGAGGACAGCGAAAGCATTTGCAATCTTGAGCTAAAGAAGACCTTGACTGGCCTGGGGAGATGGCTCAATGGGTAAAATCATTTGTTGTGCAAGCATGACAATCTGAGTACAGAGTTTAAATTAAGTTAAAGCCATGAGCCTCTGTGACCCTACGGCTCCATCCAACCTCACACAAACAGCAGGAAAACAAAGAGAATTTGTCTTCAACAAGGAGGACGGCAAGGACCCACACCTGAGGTTGTGCACTGACCTCTATCTAAGCATGCCATGGCATGCATGGATCTGCATTCACACATGCTCACATAAACATATATGCATACACAGCCAATGAAAATAAAAATCACAAAGAAGCCTTGCAATGCTGTAAGCAGAGTTTGATGGCTCAGTCTAGTGAGATTAGGGAAGACCAGAATGTTGAGACAGATTTGAACAGGGAAGCCTAGTTAATTTGGTTATGGAAGGGAATAAAAACTATAGGTTATTGGGCTATTTTCCACAAAGTTATAGTTTGACAAAGAGTCTCACTGCATTCTGCCTCTGTCCTAAAATCTTACCCGAGGTTGAATTCAAAAGTAATGAAGTAATTGACTCGACAGGGTGAATTGCCAGATAGGATAGGATTCAGACTGTACATGGTTACTTCTCATTGCTCATATCAGAGTTATAGAAAGAAAGGACAGAAAGACAAAAAAATGTAAAGTTTGGCAAGGAAAGAATTATGGAAAGTTGGAAAGTTCTCCACAAGAATGGTATGGAAAGAAAGATGGTATGATTGCTAAAGATATTGGCATCATTAAAAATAAACACAGTCCATTGGAAGCATGCACAGTGCCTTCAGGTACCGTGAAAGAGAGGGGGTATTCAGATCAGTTCTAGTTCATGCCGAATTTTAAAGTCCAGTTCTGATGAATATATCTACCAAATACTCCAGTACCAAAGGCTCAGGGAACATTGTGGAAGAGGGGGTAAAGAGACTCAAAAAGCCAAAGGATCCCACATTAGAAGTGATGCCCATAAAGACTCACCCACAGGGCTGGGCAGTGGTGGCCCACGCCTTTAATCCCAGCACTCAGAAGGCAAAGCCAGGCAGATCTCTGTGAGTTCAAGGCCAGCCTGGTCTACAGATTGAGATCTAGGACAGGCACTAAAACTACACAGAGAAACCCTGTGTTGAAAAAATTAAAAAAAAAAAAAAAAAAAAGACTCACCAACATGACTACTCAAACATGAGTTAATTGAACATGTCAGACTGCATGGGAGCTAGCCATGTGGCCTCAAACCTACACAGGAACTATAAGCAACTGAGTAAATCTTGGAGAAGGAGAGGTGGCCCTCCCCAGGGAAGAGAACACCAATTGGTTGTCCAGTGCCAAATGTCAGCCCTGAAAACATACATACAAGTAGCATTATATGGACTCAACAGGTAATATGTAGAAATATATATGTTTATTAAAATACACATATGTGTGCAATAACAATTAGTGAAAAAAGAGGATATCAATTTGAAGGAGAGTTGGGAGCGGTATATGGGAGAGTTCAGAAGGTGTTGTAATTAAGCTATAATCCAAAAATAAACAACCCAAACCATTGGCCACTTTATAATGCCATTCAATAGAAATTGGTAAGATCAGCAGTTCTGTGAACTACTGGTATTTCTACTGCTGGATAGTGTCACATAAATCACAATTATCACAATCACATAATTTATTAAGTTATATACCACATGAAGTTGTCAAGACCTAGCAATTTTTAATCAATGAAACTGATGATTTTATATGTAGCCTACTAACACAAATATTTACCTAGTGAAGAATGCAGTCCTCACTGATGATAAATGTCTTTGTCATAGTGACCACTGTGGTATGCTACCCATTCTTTGCATATCAGAACTGATGAATTCATTCTACCGGCTTACAAAGAGGCCTGTCTCACATCCCTTTCTTTTCTTGAAATTTATTTATTTTTATTTTATGTGCACTGGTGTTTTGCCTGCGTGTATGTCCATGTGAGGGTGTCAGATCTTGAAGTTACAAATAGTTATTAGCTGCCATGTGGGTGCTGGGAATTGCACCTAGATAATCTGGAAGAACACTCGGTGTTCTTAACCACTGAGCCATCTCTCCTGCCCCACACATCCCTTTCTTTGAGACAGGCTGTAGACCAGAACAATCAGTGAAAGACTTCAAGAAATAGCTCCAATGCCTTAAGGTGGGCATGGTCTGAAGGGCAGGTCTGGCATCTGTAGCAGTCATGGGACTGCCTGAGGCCTGAGTTATAAAGGAAACTGATCCAAACCCCTGCCTTGGCTCTATGCTGCTTCCCTGGGACCCATAGAGACAGAATCCCAAATCAGAAGGAGATAAACTTGTTGCATACAAACAACTTTCTCAGAGCATTTTCCTAGGAAATCCAAACTTCACCATTTCTATCTTGTAATATGAAGAGTTCCTTCACAGTTGGAGAGGAGATAAAATCAGCACACATGGATCTACACATCTGATCTAGAATTCTAAGGCTTATTCTTTTTTAAAGAAGCTGAAACCGGTACACACACACACACACACACACACACACACACACACACACACACAGTTATCATATGTTTGAACATGTCTAACAATTTACATAACTATTTTCATAAAATATCCTTCCTCTAAGTACCATGCAAAAAATTCTACCTTTGTTATTTCCCCTAATTTGAGTGAAAGGAAAGTTAAAATCAATGATCACTACTTTATAGTTAGCCAAGCCTCATGTTCTTTTTTCTTTTGTTAATTAGGTAATTCTCAAGAACTCTCAGACTTGCCCAATTTAAATACAAGTATAAGGTGGGATTTTAAAATCAGCACAGAAAACTCCGCAAGGGAGAGGAGATACAATATTTGTAGAACTCTTGGTGACCATAAGAGCTGAGAGGATGGATTAGAAGCTGGAGGAAACTCAAGTACACAGTGAGCTCTCCATGCTGAACATGTTTTGTGATTTTGTTACATAAGATACAAGAGGTCACACCTTTAAAAGCTGGGTGAATTTCCACTAGTCTGCTCCACTAGAAAGGGGCCCCTTAGCCTTATAGCAGAAAGGAGTCGATAACACAGAACTGAAGAAAGCATTCAAAACATACCTGGATGAGGCTTTGTATAGCCTCATCTCTATCTGGGGTATAAACTCTTCCCAGAAAGGCTTGAATCACTATCATTCATCTAGTCTTTGATGCAATAAACCTGCAACTCACACTCCAAACTAATAAACTAGACTGAGAAAGAGGTTAGACGTGATGGCAGGTTGCTGATTTCCTTCTCTTTCACTGTTGACTGTGAAACAACCTCTCTTAAGGATGGTAGGTCAAGGTACACTGATAAATGACTCAAATCTTTCACAAGACAAGACAAGAAAAAAGATAACAAAATTGTATTATAGTAAAAAGAGAAAGAGGTAGAGGAAACAGGGCACAAACACTTCATTATATTTCATAGTCAGTATAGAATACTACTATAACATATACATGAGCAAGTGTGAAATGCAAAGTCAGAGTTATAAAGGCTACCTCAAAATCTACACACCCAAGTTAATTACAAAAATACAAATTCAAAGTAAAACAGCAATAGAACATACTATATATTTAAAAAAATAGAAATTAAGGCAAAAAATGGCAAACAAATCAGGTGAGATCCTTTCATTTTTTTTTCTGTGTAAGAACTATGGATGCCTCCCACCCAGGTATACCTGTGACTTCACGATCTCATCAGGGTCCCAGGTCCTTCAGAACATCCTTATGCTTCATCCTTGGCCTCTGGCTTTCATCCTTTTGAAACCATGAGTTAGCAAGACAGTTGCTCAGGCCGATGATAAACAAACAAACGGAAAAGATATATACTGGTTGATACCTTTTTGGAAGTTCTTGGTGTATAGTAGGTTTTATCTGTTGAATAAATAAAATGAATGAATCCTTGGTAACCTTTTCTATTATGGATTAGTGACCAGTACAGATCCTCCAAGAACACTCTGTGCTTAGCCTTACATAGCGTACTTAAGACATGTGTTGAAGGGTTCCATTTATTTATCTCTCTCCATAGAGATTCACCTTTTATTTCCTCAAACACAGGAGAATGACTAAAATACAATAGGCAGTTAATGAATGTTTTCAGATTAGATAAATAGAACTAATATGAGGATTGTCCCAGAAGGTTCAATGCTTTGTGGATCTTTCCCCCAGCACTTTGTATGCCCCGGGTACTCTTCAGGATATTGGTGTTAAACAGGCTAATAAATACCCCCGACCTTGTGGATTCTTCATTCTATCCAATAGAAACACAAGTATATGATATGGACTTCAGTGCATTGGAAGCTATTAAGTAGAACAAAAATGAAAACACAAATCAAAGATAATTGGTTGCCAAGATGGAGAGGAACCAAGAGCTATGGAACTACAGTGGTTGTCAGAGGCCCTGCAATAAAGTTGACATTTTTACTAACAACTTGAAGCTAATAAAATGGGTATCTGGGGCTATTCTGGCCAGAAGAAATAGCCAGTATTAAAAGTCCCAACATGAAAATGGGGCCTGTCAAGTTCGGAATCAGCCAGGAGGCCAGTGTGGCTGTAGGTGAGTGTGGGACCATGAGAATTAGAGATGCTGTCACAAAAAAAAAAAAAAAAAAAAAAAAAAAAAAAAAAAACACATCAGGAGTAAGTCATGTCATGTCAGGCTCCACGCACCATTTAGGCATTTTGGCTTGTGCGTTTGGTGAGATGGAAAGGCCATCCAAAGTAAGTGCTTCTTCATTGTCTGTTAGCTTAATGAAATGACAATGACATTCATGCCTGGGACTGGATTGGAGATGCCTCTCTTGCTCGGAGTGTGGCATTTATATTCAAATATACTTGCCACTCAAAATCACACCTTTTTTTCACTTTTGGAAATATTCTTGTTTTCCCACTATACCCTACTTTTTACCAGATAGAAACTAAATTCAGTTGCCCTTTATACACAACTCAACAGAAGCCAAACCTCGCTCTTATCTGCTAAAATCACATAAAATGTTGATTTAGAGGAAATTCGCTTTGCTTGTAGACTATGCCTAAAGACCTTTCCATTTATTGAAAAATGGAAAAATGGAGTATTCAGAAGCCCCAAACTTCCAATTACTAACTGATATGTTTTGTTTTATCCTCTCATTTCACAAAGAACAGCTATTAATAACAAATTTTCACAATTAAATCAAGAAGCCATGCTCAGTGCATGAAGAGGTCAGTGAAGTTGGCAAAGCAGGAAGAGGAAGGTTAGAAAAGAAAGGAAGTACAACCCTGTAAGGCTTTTAGCAGAAAAGACATTTGAAAAGGTAAAGGAAAGAAACTGAGTGATGTTTCTAGTTAAAAATTGCCAGTTGTGGATAAAGTCCTGTATACCACATAATGTTAGACATACCTGTAATTACTAACTAATATAAAACATAGCTACCCCAGACTTTAACTGATCCTACCTCTGGTTCGCTAACAATTTTCTATTTGATCACCAAGATCTATTTCAGTAGCCTCCTTTTATGTAGCTGTGCAGTCCAGCTGTTTTAGAGACAGGCACAGTCTCCTGGAAGGGTGGGCAATAAGGTAAAGAGTGTGCCTCGGTGTTGCTGAACAGAGTGTGAGGCAAGAAGCCAGAGGGTAAGGGAATGGAACAAACTCCCACACGTGCCCTTCTTCTTTGGATAGTCCTGTTACTGCTTTAGCTAAGCCTCTGGTCAAAGCAGAACCAACAGGAGAAGAGCCACGAACTCACAAGCAAGATACAGGAAACAAACTAACAAACATGAGAAGGAAAAATTCTCAAATGAACGTTACCAGATTTTTCCAAAAGTAAAAAGCTATTCCCAACAGCTTACGATTTTATGTATCTTGATCTTTCATACCAACTGAGAAACAGGATGAAACGAGACAAGATTTTTTTTTTCTTGCTTTTCTCTGAATTTTCCCTAAGTGTACTCTACCACTCAGTGATGATAAGACAAAGCCCACCAGAGAGGAAAAGAGGGATAAAAAGCTGCTGTTTATACATGAGCAGTCCCTGCCTTGGGAGACGGGAAATAAAAACCTGATGACTTGTTGAGACGCTTTCCCGATTTGTAGCAGGTCCTGGACTCAGCACATTCATAATTTACAGGGGTTCTGAGGACTCTTAAGCTCTGGCTAAACTGACTTTAAGGGATCACTTTGTTCAGTGTTTCTCTGACTCTTCGAAATACTCCAAGAGGCTTCAGGTATTGTTATCTACTGTGGGGTCACTAGTGCTTATAATCACGAAAGTCCTATGTAAATCTATAGGCAACTCAACAGGACTCAGCAACAGGAACTTTTCACTACACCTAATTGAACTGAAGTGATTGGCAGCTTTTATTTGATTAAGAGGAGAGTGTACAGCACATACATTGTTTTGGATGGCTCAGAGTTACAAAGCTATACACCAATCCACGTGGTCATGCCTCTCCTTCCACTCTCTGCCTTCCTTCTTGGAAACCAATTATTTACTCTCTATCTCTGTATGTTCTAGACAGCTTTTAAAACCCCTTCCCAAGCACCCAGGTCTGTGTTTCTACACAGTTTACTACTGTTTCAAGGACCTGATTGCCCTTGACCCTTGTAGTTATACATCAGTGTCTGTATACTGAATACATAGTTATTTATCTCTGTCTTTGCAACATGGTGTAGCATGAATCTTAAAAGTTCTTATTAATAAAAATCAAACCTGACGCCAGTTATTGGGGTGAATGCTGGAAGGTCAGAGAAGCAGAACAAGCCACAGCTTCCTCACCTTGCCAGTTCTTCAGTTGATCCTGTTTCCTCAGACAGGATGCCTCTGAGTCCTCATCCAGAATGAATCTCAGCTGAACTGCTGCTAGAAGCCTGAAAGCTTGACCAGCCAAATGCTTCTAGTTCCTGGTCTTCACGCCTTATATACCTTTCTGCTATCTGCTATCACTCCCTGGGATTAAAGGCATGAGTCACCCAGCTTGGCTGTATCCTTGAACATGTGGATTTCTGCCTCTGGAATGCTAGTGTGAGTGCCACCATTTTCTAGCCTTTGTATCTAGTGGCTGTTCTGTCTCTGACCCCAGATAAGTTTATTAGGGTGCACAATATTTTGAGGAACACAATACCACCACGACATGGCTTTCTCCCATGGCTGTCCTTGTACGTTAAGTCTGTCTAGAAACTCTGTATGCCTGCACACTACTACAGCCATTGCGAAGCTCAATGGCACTCCCGTTTCTACGGCAGTGAGCTCCCAGCACACACATGTTGGTTACTGTGAAGCTCATGCCACTCTTCATTTCCTTGCCCCTATTTTTCTTTTACTGAAAATATATTTTTTCATATAATGTATTCTGATTACAGTTTCCCCCTCCTCCATGATCTCCCCTTATCCTCTCCATCTCCCTTCCCATCTGAATCCACATCCATTCTGTCTTTCACTACAAAACAGGCATTGAAAGAATGATAATAAAATAAGATAAAACAAAAAACCAAACAAACCAGAATATGACAAAACAAACAGAAGAAAATAGGTCAATGAGACAAAGAACCTCCAAAGACACCACTGAGCTGGTTTAATGTTGGCGAATTACTGCTGGGCATGGGGCCTGCCCTTATAATGAGTCATTTCTATCCCCAGTGGGACTCTGTTGAACAGGATTAATTTTTCATTTGCGAGTGGTTATCAATTAGAGATAGCTTCTGTGTTAGGGATGGGAGCATGTGTCCACTTCTCTCAGCGATGGGACCCTGTCGGCACAGACCTGTGCAGGACCAGTGCATGCTGCCTCAGTCTCCATGAGTTCATATGGACATGGGTCACGTTGTGCTTTGAAGGCCTTGTTTCCATGGTGTCCTCCACTCCCTATGGCTCCTAGAGTCTTTCTGCCTCCTCTTCTGCATGTTTCCCTGAGCTTTGAGAGAGGAATTTAATGAGGGCATCCCATTAAGGATTGGGTGTTCCAAAGTTTCTCATTCTTTGCAAACTGTCTGGCAGTGGGTTTCTGTATTTGTTTCCATTTACTGCAGGAGGAAGCTTCTCTAATGATGGTTGAGCAAGTCACTGACCTATGAGTATAGCAAAATATCATTAGGAGTCATTTTATGGCTATGTTCCTTCAGCAGAACAGTTATATTTGGTTTTCCCTAGGTTTTTGACCTATCTGGTGTCAGGGTCTTAGCCACCAGCACAGTGTCAAGCATGAGCTCCATCTCATGTAGTGGGCCCTAAACCCAATCAGATAGTGGCTGGCTACTCTCACAAGCTTATACCATTATCACACAGTAAATCTTGCAGGCAGTTCATCACTATAGATTGAAGAGTTTGTAGTTGGATTGGTGTTTACCTTTCTCCTGTGTTAGCATGCAGAGTACCTTCCAGTACCATGAACACTAGTCTGTAAAGGTGAAGGCTCTAGGTAGCCACCAGCTCTATACATATGGCATGGAGTAGATATGTTAACAGACACAGAGCAAAAGAATGTGAAGGATATAAAGGAAAAGCAGTTACTGTGTCTGCAAGCACCAAGTAAGATGGTTGTGGGAAGACTAGAGCAATCATGCATCTTAACAGATTTTTCTAAGAAAATCACATCCTATAATAAAAAAGGGAAACAGCAATAAGTCATTGATGTCATTGCTTCTAGGTGTAGTAGCAGCAAATCACTGGACTCCTGCTATTAGAATCTTGAAAGGTTTACACGGTCACTTACTCCCTGCTATTTAAAATATACTCTTTCGATTTACCTCTATGTGCTGATCTTTGAGCTCCTATATTTTCTATTCAGGTTATGGGCTGTGAAACAGGATATTCCATCAAAACCTCAAATAATTGCTAAAGTTTTTCTAGCAAAGTTCTCTATTTGTTTGGACATGGTGACACTGTGCTTGCTTCATGATTATCCTTAATTTTATTTGCCAAACACATTAAGATTGATTCAGACATTGCTCTCCCATGTTGAAAAGCTTACAGAAAAATAGGGTGATAATAAATGAAAACTAATCCAATGTGAGAAAAACCATATCAGAAATGATATTGGCTAAAGATTTATTTGGTTCTTTAAAGAGTGACTTGGAAAATGGTATTAGTAAAAAGCTAATTTGTAAAAAGAGTCTAGGTAAGATGGATAAGATTTCATAAAATCATATGTGTCTGAGAATCTAAACATCTCATGTTCTATTTCTTATAAAGGGTCAGATTATAGAAACAAGAAATTCAGTGTTGACTAGAAGTTAATCAGAGCAGGGCAAGAAAAAGAAACTAGATTCTTATCTTGCTCAGTTGCAATTTTCTGAGCTCCAAAAATTTCACCATCTTGCAGACATCTGTTTTTGAAAAAAAAAATCTATCAGCAGATTAAAAAGATTTAGAAGATTAAAAAAATAAGTAAGTCTAAATGTTTAGTCTTCTAATTCAAAAATAATAAGAAATAGACAGGACTATCCCTGCCAGCATGCACACAGTAACTCATTTCAATTCAAATGTTTTAACACTTTTGCAAAACTATTAGAAACACTGTTGGTAGCAGTATCAACACTAAAGACCCTGGAGGAGTCTTCTGATGCCCAGGACCCAGATAATAAGTGAAAATAGTGAGTCAGGTCATAAGGAATCATAAAAGACTAGCAGTTTAACTGAAGTGTTATGCTAACCAAAAGTATCTACCAAAGCCCTTTCAAAGCTCTGAAAGCCTACCTGTAGGATCCATTCTTTCACAAGCCTGAAATGTGCAACGGTTTATCTACTTACTGAAGACCCTCTCTCTGTATTGCTATGGTCTCTACTTTCTTATGAATGCTAAACACAATAGAAGAGGCAAAGAGCGAATGTGGGTTTTGCAGCCAGTTCAATAGTGTGTTGCTTCATTTCCCAAGCTTTCAACGCCAATCTCTCTGTGTTCCTTCCATGCACTCCTTTCTGATGCTGCCTATCATTGCCATCACTTGCTTAAATATCAGTCTATCCTACTATGCCTACTTTAAGTACCCAGGGACATAGATTCATCCTGCTTTCAATTTGTAGTACCTTACAAGACTTCCATTGCAAGAATGCAATTACATTTGTTGTTTTAAAGGATCAAAATTTCTGCCTATATGCTTCCAGTATAGGTACGTTTTTATTTTTAAGACAACTTCATGCTCAAATTGTCCTTTGCCCCATAATTCTTAATTGCTACAAGGTTTGTACAATATTACAAAGATTTAACACTAGGATATTCAATATCAAATTGTAAATATTATTCAACAAAGTTCACCCTGCTACTATAAAGTTAGTTGGAATTATTTGAATAAAAGTATAAAAATCATTCAAAGAAAGAATAAAATTTTCCAAATTTTCTCATTAAAAATTATAACCATTCTTAAGACTATGATACTAGGCTGGAGGTGTAGCTCATTTGTATTTGTTGAGTGTTTGTGCCTTGCTCACACAAAACCCTGTGTTCACTGAATCTCTCAGCGCTACATAAAATTGAGCATAGTGGCTGGAATCCCACCACCCAGGAGGTAGAGGCAGGAGTACCAGAAGTTCAAAGTCATCCTCAGAGACACAGTTAGCTCAAAGCCAACTTGTCTACATGAGACCCTGTCTCTAAATAGATAGGCAGATAAACTGGTATTTTGGGAGAAAAGAAGCCATTCTGTATGATGTCATGAGAGTAAATGTGCATCACCATTCACACATGAAAGCTCATAGAATATGCTGTATCCAAAATGAGCATCAGTGTCAACTCTGTACTTTAGATAACAATAATATATCAACACAGGTCTATTGGTTGTAAGAAATAGATGACACTAATGAGTGGTTGCTGTGGGATTTTCTCTATGCTGTGAATGTGTTGCTCTGATTGGTTAATAAATAAAGTGCTGATTGGCCAGTAGCCAGGCAGGAAGTATAGGTGGGACAAAGAGAGAGGAGAATGCTGGGAACAGGAAGGCTGGGGAGGAGATGCCTGCCAGCTGCCACAAGAGGAGCAGGATGTAAAGTACCAGTAAGCCACGAGACCTGTGGCAAAGTAAAGATTAATAGAAATGGCTTAATTTAAGATAGAAGAACTAGATAACAAGAAGCCTGCCATGGCCATACAATTTGTAAGCAATGTAAGTCTCTGTGTGTTTACTTGGTTGGGTCGGAGCGGCTGTGGGACTGGTGGGTGAGAGAGATATTTCCTGACCGTGGGCCAGGCAGGACTGGAGAGAACTTCAGCTACAAGTGGTGATCATGGTAGAGTTTGGGACAGGGTAGGGGATAAGAACTCCTTCTCCTTTTATTCAGTTTTACTGTGAGTCTAACACTGCTTTAAAAAATAAGCCTACTGCTTAACAAATAGAAACCACTAAGACTACGGTAAGTATTACTTTTCTTAAGACTCAGACCTGGTTATTTAAGGACAATTCCACAGAGAAAAGGTAAGCATGAGAAAACTTCTGAAAGCTGTGGCTCTTTTTTTTTCTCTACTGGATTTTGTGAATCTCTATCTTCAAACACACTTATTGATTCAGTGAAACTACTTGGCAGTTTTTCTATTTTTGATGAATTTTATAAAGAAAGACCTGACAGTGGCAGTATATAAGATTGATAGAGATCCTCCAGCACCTTGTCTGTATTCCTCAGTCATTTCTGATACACCTGGGCCAAATCTGCCTGACCTGGACACGTATAGGCCTTGTATGGGCTGACAAGAGGCCTTCTTTAAAGGAGTGTTTTCAATTGTTGGTTTTTATTTAGGAATTTCAGGACGCCCTCTTTCAAGAACTTATTTTTGTATTTGAGCTTAGGAATGTCATTATACCTACATGCCAATGGTCGAGCTTAAAGAACTGTGCTGTGGTAGAAATATGTTGAAAGTATTAATGCAGTTCCTTCATACATAAGAAGTAAATATACTTTTTTTTTCTTAGAGTACAGTTTCTTTTTTTTTTTTTTCACTTGACTGGCTAGTTTATTTCATTATGAGAAAAGTTTACTCAGTATAATACTTGTTGACCTTTTCTTCTTCTTTTTTTTTTATTTTGCCATACAATTCAGTTCTACATTTCAGCCACAGATTCCCTTGTTCTCCCCCCTCCCCCCCCTCACCTTCCCCCCAGCCCGCCCCCCATTCCAATCTCCTCCAGGGCAAAGCCTTCCCCACAGACTGAGATCAACCTGGTGGACTCAGTCCAGGTAGGTCCAGTCCCCTCCTCCCAGGCCGAGCCAAGGGACCCTGCATAGGCCCCAGGTTTCAAACAGCCGACTCATGCAATGAGCACAGGACCCGGTGCCACTGCCTGGATGCCTCCCAAACAGATCAGGCCAATCAACTGTCTCACCCACTCAGAGGGCCTGATCCAGTTGGTGACCCCTCAGCCATTGGTTCATATTTCATGTGTTTCCGTTTGTTTGGCTATTTGTCTCTGTGCTTTATCCGACCTTGGTCTCAACAATTCTCTCTCATATAAACCCTCCTCATTCTCGCTAATGAACAGCCTGGACATGAGTGGGGGTAGTGAAGGGCGAGGGTCGAGGGAAAGAGAGCTTGGGTGAGTGGGAGATCCCAGCTGGATCAACAACAGAGAGGGAGAACAAGGAATAGGAGACCATGGTAAATGAAGACCACATGAGAATAGGAAGAAACAAAGTGCTAGAGAGGCCCACAGAAATCCACAAAGATACCCCCACAACAGACTGCTGGCAATGGTCGAGAGACAGTCCGAACTGACCTACTCTGGTGATGGGATGGCCAAACACCCTAATTGTCGTGCTAGAAACCTCATCCAACTACTGAGGGATCTGGATGCAGAGATCCATGACTAGGCCCCAGATGGATCTCTGGGAGTCCAATTAGAGAGTACAGTTTCTTAATGTGGTGTCAAGAAGGCACTCTTTATAACAACTATTTTGTACAACACCCCATGCCATCAGGAAAATGTAAATTAAAATAACTTTGTGATTCTATCTTACCATATTCTGCTTGTCTATTATCAAGAAAATATATGATAGGAAATACTGAGAAATTGTGGAGGAAAGACGACTTCTCCTCATTTTTGGTGGGATATAAAATGGTACACTCATTATGGAAGTCGATATGGAAGTTAAAAAAATAAAATGGAACTACTATGAGACACAGCTGTCCAACTTCTGGCCATATACACATAGGATTCTAAGTCACACAGATACTTGCACATCCATTTATTGATGCACTACTCAAAATAGCTTAAAAAATGGAAACATCCTAGATGAGCAACAACAGGTGAACTGATCAAGAAGACATTGCACATGTGCACAGTGGAACTTCAGTCAGCCAAAGAGAAGAATAAAACCACGTCCTATGAAGGAAAATGGCCAGAGCTGCAACTTACAAAATGCACGGACTCAGAAAGGCAAAGAATGGATGTTTTCTCTCACATACTAAGTGTGTGTGTGTGAGTGTGTGTGTGTGTGGTGTGTCTGTGTGTGTCTGTGTATGTGTGTCTCTCTGTGTGTTTTTCTGTGTCTGTGTTTGTGTGTGTATGCATGTGTATCTATGTGTGTGTGTCTGTGTCTGTGTTGTCTGTGTCTGTGTCTGTGTGTATATGTCTGTTGTGTCTCTGTGTGTGTGTGGTGTGTGTGTGGTGTGTGTGTGTGGTGTGTGTGTCTGTGTCTGTGTATGTGTGTCTCTCTGTGTGTTTTTCTGTGTCTGTGTTTGTGTGTGTGCATGTGTATCTGTGTGTGTGTGTGTATGTATGTTGTGTCTGTGTATGTGTGTGTGTGTGTGTGTGTGCATGCACACCCATGAGCACGCAGAATCAGGAAGCTAGAAAAGAAAGCCTAAAGGAAAAATGAGATCTCAATGTGGAGGGGGTGGGGGGAGAAAAAACAAGATAATAGCATGTACTTGACATAAAAGTAGAAGAGGAGCTGTTGGGAGATAAAAGGAAATGTAGGAGACGGCATGGAGAGAAAGGAAGGAGGAAGAAGGAGAGGCAATGGGAACAGTGTATGGAAATGACATAATGAAACCCATTACCTTTCACATTATTTTAGTAAAATTAACCAAACAAAAACACATTTTTCTTATCCAGAAAGGGTATGCTTCCTTAAAACAATAAAAAAAAAATCTAACAAATGCCAAGCAAATCTGCTGCCATAACCTCTGCTGCTATTAATGTTTCTTCCAATGCTCATAACATCCAAAGGAACAATTCTTGCAAAATCATTCTTTGGAAATTACCACTATATTTGGATAATAGTAATCATAGTTCATTAAAATAACCTTTACGTTTCTCAAGCATAACTTGCCCACAGTTATCTACAGGAGTGAGAGGTTATCAATAAACAAATGAGAGAAATGGTGAAGATTTTAACAGGAAAGTAAGTCTGAGCTGGACCACAGGAAGTAAACAAGCACCTCTTTACGTCATCCATCACAGCCCTATCGGTTTTGTTTGGGTCACTTTCAAAGTGGCCAGCTCATCTCACTACTTCTCATTCTTAAATGAATCATGTTATCTTTTCAACATCAGATGATACCAGTGCACAAAATAGTCATTCATAACCATAGTGAATTTTGTAATATTTAAATATTTACTGCAGGATGTATCATAATAATTAAAACCAGGACAAGAAAAGTTAATATTCCCCTCCCTTTTTTCAGTCAACTTTACCTAATTCCACCAGAAACCTCTCTAATAAAAGCTATCATCTTTTCAGAAGCAAATTCAAGCCACTCAGAGTTAAATTGGCCGTGGTACAAAATGCCATACATCCCATATAAACTCTGTAAGCTCTTATATTTCATTAATAACTCTACCCTGATAAATGATTTGTCAATTGTAATGGTTTTGTTTTTGTTTTTTTTTTTTTTTTTTTTTGGTTTTTCGAGACAGGGTTTCTCTGTGTAGCTTTGCGCCTTTCCTGGAACTCACTTGGTAGCCCAGGCTGGCCTCGAACTCACAGAGATCCGCCTGGCTCTGCCTCCTGAGTGCTGGGATTAAAGGCATGCGCCACCACTGCCCGGCCCTAGTAATGGTTTTTAATGTAATCATCTCAATTGAAACTAGACTATACCTCTCTAGAGACATTGCCAAAAGTTCAACTATTTCCTAACTAGTACAAATGATTGATCTATTCAAACAAACTGGCTTTCCCTTGAGTTTTTCTTCAGAGACTGTGTTTTTAAAGATTGGCATTTTTATGTATTATGTAATGGCTGTGTGTGAATTACACTTTTATTTGTAGGTTTTGCCTTAATTTTACGATGCACCCTTCTTAATTACTAGCATACAATCACAATTTGACATATTACTTATACTCTAATTATTAAAATAACATTTAAAAAAAGTGTTCTCCTTAAGGTCAACTTATGTGTCACTGGTAAAGTATCTTGTAAACACCTTGAAAAACTCTAACAAGAATCTTCCTTGTCATGGAAATGATGAGTGAAGAGTCCAAACAGCACAAGGTGAAGACAGCCTCTTATAGGTATCTTTCCTACCCTATAGATGCAGAATAATCAGGTTAAAAAATGTCAATCTTATGCTGCTTCCTGCGGGTAGTGGTGATGAACTCTTAAAATATTGTGATCAGTAAGGGAAAGAGAGAGACAGAGACAGAGAGATAGAGAGACAGTGAGAGGGAGAGAGAGAGAGAGAGAGAGAGAGAGAGAGAGAGAGAGAGAGAGAGAGAGAGGAAAAAGGAAGGAAGGAAGGAAGGAAGGAAGAAAGGAAGGAAGGAAGGAAGGAAGGAAGGAAGGACCTCCAAAAATGCCGTTCAGTTTGTTTTCCCATGGTCATCTACTGCTGGGCACGAGGCCTGCCCTTAAGGGTGTTTTGCATTGTCAGTGAGACTCCATTGGAGAAAACTAATTTTTCCTTTGTGAGAAGTTATCACTTGCAGATCACTTCTGGGTTAGGCATGGGGATGTGTTCACTTCCCCTCTGGACACTGAAACCCCATCTGGCCCAGACCTATACAAGCCCTGTGCATGCTGCCACAGTCTATACGAGCACATATGTGCATGAGTCATGCTGTGTTTAGAAGGACTGGTTTCCTTGGTGTTCTCTATCCCCTCTGGCTCTTACAATCTTTCCTCCTCTGCAAGGTTTCCTGAAGGAAGGGATTTGCTAGGGAAATCCCATTTAGGATGGAGTGTTCCAAAGTCTCTCACTCTCTGTTCATCGTCCAGCTGTGGGTCTTTGTATTTGTTCCCACCTACTGCAGAAGGATGCTTCTCTATTGATGGGTTAGGTGCTTTGCATCTATATTATGGTTTCAAGTTTTGTGTGGATTTCTGTGTGTGTGAACATGTGTGTGTCTCTGTGTCTGTGTCTGTTTGTTGTGCGTTTCCTTTGGCTCTTTTTCTTTGTTTGTTTTGACCTATTCTGGGTTTTTTAATTGTATTCTGTTATTTTTTAGATACCTGTTTGTATTCTACTGATAGAGAGAAAGAAAGAATGTGGTTTCAGGTGGGTGGGGAAGGAGAGGGACCTGGGAGGACTTGGGGGAAGGGAAACCATAATCAGAATGCACTGTATGAAAAATCTATTTTCAATTTTTAAAAAAAGGGATGAAATATTTTGATCAGATGATTTCATAGTTAAAAACTACCCATGGCACAGAGGGGGGATACAACTGTAATGTTGAATTTCCACATGACACAGTAAGTATAGCAAATGTGACATTGATCAGAACATAACGGTTTTCAGGAAGAAACAAGCAATCCCTCAAACCAAAGGCTGACGCTGCTGCTCCAGACATGTGCCCTCCTCTGTGTGTATGTGTGCCTTCCTAGTCAAATGACCTGCTCTCATTTGGCTGAGTTTCAACCACAAGACATCACTGTGCACTTTTTTTTTCTTCAAGATACACGTCACCACACACCAAGAAAGGAGGAACTTGCAGTGTCTGTGGTAACATCACTTGATAAACAGACTCCCTGAACAGCAAGTGCCTGTCTGCCTACACTATATAAAGCAGCAGACGTGGACTAAGAGACACTCATTGAGAGAAGACCATGAGAGCTGCAGCCATCTCCATGCCAAGGCTGGACAAAATTCCAGGAATGTTCTTCTCTGCTAGCCCCAAGGATCTGAAAGAACCTAGCCACTCACTTCTAGATGACAAAACGCAAAAAAAGAAGCCAAAGACTTTGTAAGTTCCTTCAGTGTCTCGCTTAGATTATCTTTTACGACCAAGGGAGTATGAATGAATGGATGTGAGTGCCGGCATTTAGTTTATGTAGATCAGAGCAATTATCTGTTGTGACTTCTAAGTGAGATTCAGTTTTATTCTAAAACAAATCGTGTTACAGGACAGTGGGTGGGAATCTTTCTGGACTTTGACTCATAAAAATGAGCTCTGTTTTAAAACAGCAGAATATTGTATCAGCTATTTTTCATTATTACCTTCTTTCTCAGACACCTTAGCTTTGTGTTCTTTCCTTTTATAAAAGAAGTGTGCTTTCCTACAGAATTGTTCATCTTTGTTGTCTTTTGTAGTGGGATGGACGTGAAAGCATACCTGAGATCTATGATCCCACATCTGGAATCTGGAATGAAACTGTCCAAGTCCAAAGACATGTATGTACTGAATATACTGAAATGTTCTAACTGTATAAGCAACGACACCGCTTGCTTCTGGGCATTGTGTCTCAGCCATGTAATCCCATGGGAGGCTGAGGCAGGGGACTGTCACTTGTTTGAAGCCAATCTGTACTAGAATAAAGCCTTTGTTCTTTAAAAAAAAAAAAAGCATACAAAATTACTGTATGCAGTGGACTTCCTTTACTTTAGGTAACATAACAAACAAGATTAGGCCATATTAGAGCCAGTGGACATTGATTACAAATATGTCCCAACAATTTTCTACTCATGTTTGTATTGTTCTATTTTATTTACTTGGATATTTTTAGCTGTCTTGACAGACTTTTTTTCATAACTACAGTAATTAAAAGGAATTTTATACATAAAATGAGAATTAACATATATTATAATATATACAATATATTTTATATATTATATATAACATAACATATAATAATATACATTAGAATGAGAATCTTAGTCATCAAAGGGTAGCAGCCATCATTATTTCATTTGGGATTACACAAACTAGTTTATTAATTTATGTCATTTTATTAATTGTAGACTTTCTGCTGAGGAAGTAATGCAGTGGTCTCAATCTCTGGAAAAACTTCTTGCCAATCAGAGTAAGTATCCATTAACTATCTATTGTTTGGGGGGCAGCTCAATAATTTAGTAGATTTGGTATATGATTAATGCATCTTATCAAAAGAAGGAAGGAGAGTATGCAAAACGTACTTTAGTTTTTCTATCGTCATTGGTAATTTCATCACAATATGACTTTGGAATACAGCACTAGATTTTTACCACGGCCTTTTAGACAAATCTGCCAAGACAATTACATGTTTTCATGGATTCAAGAACAAAACTAAAATTATGCTGGGTTGCTGGAGAGATGGCTGATTGGTTAAGAGTGTTTGCTGCTCTTCATGACTTTGTTTCCCCATACTCTGGCACTTGTCTCACAACCATCCACCTCTAACTCCAGAGCTGGAGGATCTGATGCCCTCTTCTGGCCTCTGTGGGCACTGCACACAGATGCTCCTACCTGGAAACCGAAAGGGGGAACACACATATACCCATAAAGAAAATAGCCTTGAAAAAACAAAATAAAGATAAATAAAATTATGCTGCAGTTTCAAAGATTTAAAAGACAAGCAAATATCATGTCATATCAACTACTATTTTGAAAGGTACTTAAAATGTACTTTATATAGTTGGATATAAAGAGTAGTAATCATTTACTTAATTAGTATTCTCTCATCCACATATCTATTAACTTTCATGCATCCACCTTATGTGGAAGGTATTTTAAAGGCACCAAGGATTCGAATGCAAAGACACAGTTTACCACTGCCTTAAAGATGTTTGGGATATACTTAGTACATTCTGCAAGTATGCAGCATTATACATATCTTAATATAAGTAAGCTCATGAGAGGCTTGTGAGAGTTTTGATGAAAGAAAAAAAAAAGCAAGAAACCAGATCCTCTCCTTCATCATAGTATTTTAACACTATTAGGATTAGAACTTTATTCAGAAGTGCAGACTTGGTCTCAAGAGTAAGTTCACCCTCTTCTCCACAGAAAGACACTAAGGAAAATTACTGGTGGGGGTGGGGGGGGGCCTAAGAAATTCAGCATAGTTTGATCATGTGATAACAAGACTTAGTTTACAGTTTATCTAACTGAGTAAATGCATATAAATCTCAACCGCACTAACAAATGTAATTCAGTGTACCAAGTGTACAGGTGACATGCAGACCTAACATTAGCTGACTACCATCGTTTGGATGAGGAAATTGCATTTTTAATTATCAACATGATGTTAACCCCCTCAGTCATTAACATTTCCTTGAAAAAAATCACTCTGCACACTTGCTCAGATGTTGGTTTCTATAAGTAATGACGTTGTTCTATAATCAGCGGCGCTCAATTTCAATCTAAATACTGCAGGAAGCAAAGCACATTTACATGAACACACAAAGCAGTGTGTGACTGTGGACAAGATCCTCTGGTACCAGATTCCTCTTCCACACATAACAGAATCCCTAAGGCTGCTTACACATTATGGCACAGCTATTTTAGCAGTAGCCCTCTCATACCTTTGTACATATAGGAATGGTAGAACTTGTTTATAAATTTCTTCTATGGTATATTCATTTACTGACTCAATTAATTTACTCTACCCCTCTCTTTTTAGCTGGTCAAAGTGTCTTTGGAAATTTTCTAAAGTCTGAATTCAGTGAAGAGAATATTGAGTTCTGGTTGGCTTGTGAAGACTATAAGAAAACGGAATCTGAGCTTTTGAGTAGCAAAGCAGAGAGCATATACAAAGCATTTGTGCATTCAGATGCTGCAAAACAAGTGAGTATTAAGGTCGTTATCATTAGCATAGGTGTGTGTAAATTTTACCTACATAGAGAAATAGCATTCAGTACACAGATTAGGTTGAAGTCCCTGGTCTCATGGTATTAGTTATATACAGATATGTGCATTTGTGCATTCAATGCAGTGGGACTATTCCCTGTATTTGAAAAAATAACAGTATAGAGATAAAAAATACTGATTTTTCAAAACTGTCCAATTTGATGGGGCGGGGGAATGGAATGAGGTAAGCCAGGCCAAACTAGTATGCTAAGGGACCCTTAGTGAACTATTGCAACTCACGTAAGAATAAAATGGATACTACTACAACACACACAATCAAAGCAGCAGACACACGTGCAGCTACTTAGCAGTGTCAATCTTCCACGAAAATACTCCCGTTCAGTAAACCTAAAATGTCCATGACACTCTGTTTTAGTATATGGACTACTTTATATGGATATTTAAATTTTTCATGTCTATTTAATTTTGGTTCTCCCAACTACACCATAAACAGAAGCTGTATCTTTTTGTAGCTCTCCTACACCTAGTATAGGGCTGGCTTAGAATAGCAATTCAAGACATGCTTGAAATGATTTAAATAGGAATGTAGAACCATTTTATTAAGGTGCATCTGAAACACCAACAGCATAATAAAATGTATCATAAACAGCCAGTAGACATTAATCAACAAATATTTCTTTTCAGATCAATATTGACTTCCGTACTCGAGAATCTACAGCCAAGAAGATTAAAGCACCAACCCCCACATCTTTTGATGAAGCACAAAAAGTCATATACACACTTATGGAAAAGGATTCTTATCCCAGGTTCCTGAAATCAAACATTTACTTGAATCTTCTAAATGACCTTCAGGCTAATAGCTTAAAGTGAGTGGTTCCTGGCTGACAGGAATTAAAAGATAGTATCAAGGACAGAAGGGAAACACCAGTGGCACGGCCTGTGTGATCACCTTGGCCTGCTTGGGTGACTCGGCAGGCCCAGTGGAAGGACAAGTGACTCAGAAAGGATTAACATGGAAGTTATCCAGGTAGAGACTCGAGGAAGCATCAGCAAGGAGAGCGTGGAGAGACAAAGGGGAGGAGACACTGTGGTACTGTCGTGAAATACAGTGGGACTCTGTTAGAACACCCTGAGAACTGCAAGGTCAGCTGACTGGCAAGACGGAAATTATGAACTATTTGTACGAGACGGATTACAATGAGCTGTAAGCTGCAGGAGCAGCGGACATGTATGCTCCATGTTATGCAGATTGTGTCGAACTCTCGCAATCTCCTTCCTGTGGATGGTCAGGCCCAAGTAGGTGCTGTAAATAACAGTTGCTATCATTGACACGAAGAACTTTGTTATTTGTTTATTTAATTGTATTTGACTTGGAGTTGAGGAAGAGAATTGTGTATTTAACCTAAGCTATTTTTCTTAAAACTAAG
Source organism: Peromyscus eremicus (assembly GCF_949786415.1). NCBI lineage: Eukaryota > Metazoa > Chordata > Mammalia > Rodentia > Cricetidae > Peromyscus > Peromyscus eremicus. Next base: position 49,371,718 of record NC_081431.1, read on the forward strand.
AAGTCATAACATGATTGTAAATTAAATTATCACAGTGTCAAAAATAAATGTGAGCTTTATATTAAAATAGAGAGAGACATGTCTTCTACTTTATCAATTTCGACTCTTTTTTTTTTTTACTCTGATTTAAAAAAAAATGAATGAGGACAACAATATACAAGCTACAGTGGACAAGGGAAAGTCCATGAGGCCGACACAAAAAACTACAGGCAACTGAGGAATGCTGAGCATGGGAGAAATAGTCTTCCCCAGGGAAGAACACAGCAATTACTTATCCAGCACCATGAAACATACATACAAGTAGCATCACACAGGCCAAGCATGTTGTATTTATGTAAAATTAGAAAAGTTGTGTGTATATATATATACATATATGTATATGTATATATATATGTATATATATATTATGTAGATGTATATAGATATTCCTAAATTTATATACAAATATGTGTGTCACAATTAATGAAAAAAGAGACCATTAATTTGAAATAAACAAGGAGAGTACATGGAAGGGCTTGGAAGAAGGGAAGGTGGAAATATTTATTTATATTATAATCTCAAAAAATAATAGAAATTTTAAAAATTCAAGCAAAAGATTTGTACTTTCTACTGTCTATTCAGTATCGCTAAGTTAATACTTTATTTTCTCTATTACGTTGGACAAACTTCACCAGTTTTCTTTCTTTCTGCTATACAATCTGTTCAATTCAAGTTTCAAATTGACGAGAAATGATGGCATCGTTGAAAGGAGAAGAAAAAGTGATTTCAGACTCAGGTGTACTTTCCTCATGGAATGTTCAGAGCAATGCTATGAAAATGAAACTTCAAAAAGATAAAATTCCACAATTAGTTAACTCTCAAAATCACCTTGTGTGTTAAAACACACCCTTATACCTGGCCCCATCCCAGACTGACCGAATCAGAACCTCTAACCGCTGTATTTCGAAGGAAGCATCAAGTCATTCTGAAGATGACTTGGTGGCCTTGATAAAGAAGCAGGCGCGCGGGGCTAGGGAGTGTTGACAACTGTTCTGACCACAGAGCCCATGTGCCTTCTACTGTGCAACACTGCCCCCTACTGACCAGAGGCGTTCCCTAAACCCCTGAAGTCTAATGTGATGAAAGAGTCCCCTAAGTAGGAAACTCAGGCCCTTCTGAAAAGAAGGCACCTACAAAGCCCAGAAAAAAAGAAAGAAAGAAAAAAGGTCAGCTATTCCCAGAACCTGTACAGCTGTACATCCCCGTGCACCTGGGCTCCGAGTCATTTTCAACAGCCAATCATCTTCAGACCATCATGACCGGCTGTGTATTTCTCATGCAGGCTCTGTCACACACCAGGCAACAGTAATGGTAAGGAACATGTAAAGCAGGTTTGAAGAGATTTTAAGTATCCATTGGATTGAATCCAAATGAGTTCTACATTAGGCTGTGTTCCACTATGTTGCTGGCCACATTAGGCTGTGTTCCACTATGTTGCTGGCCAAAGGGTAAGAGAACCTTGGGGAATCCGTGTTATTCATCATCTGCAGTCATCTCTTTCCTTTGACTCTACCAACACCAAATTCGATTCATCTTCCCTCTACTGTCTGTAGTTGACATAGCTCATCCCATGTTAAAATTTAATTTTTTTCTTTTTTATTTACTTTTGAAGATTTCACATATGAGCACTGTATTTACACCTTTCCCCCACTACTCCCTCCAATTCCTTCTGTGCCCACTCCTTTTCAAATTCATGGTATTTTATGTACCTCTTACCATAGGCTCCTATTGCATCCAATTCACAGAATTCTTACTATTTACAATCTATGGTCTCTTATCCTCTAAACAGATAAACAGACACACACATCACCTTCTAAAGTATAGATGTGCACATATCATTTTCTATGGCATCAGCTGAAGCACAAAGATCTCCTGGAATTTAAAGCCCTCTCATGGTGACCTTCACTGTACAACTTCTGTTATACCTTCTTGTATCCTTCCTACCTTAATACCACACTGGATTATCTACTTCATTCTGTACAAGTCTTGGAATGTGCATGGCTAAAAACTCATTTCGCTATCTCTAAGTCTCAGTTAACCTCTCCCTTATCTAAAATAACTTTCCCTGCTCTCTGCACGGCCTAATCAATTCTTCAAGGTCCAGACTGAATAACTTTTCCATAAAACCTTTTTATAATGCTATACACTATGAGACAGTTATCTTCAAAGCTGATGAAGATGAACTGCAGGCCATATAAACTCTGGGTACTCTGCTCCTATTTTAAGTGCTACTGTCATGTTAAATAAAATCCAGACCCTTAAGATTGAGCAGTACACCAATCCAACAAACACACAGGTCATAAAATGAATGCTGCTGGTCTTTGTCTAAATAGGTTGTCAAGTTAAAGAACTACCCAAATTTGGAAAGACATCAAAACAAACATCAAACACACCTCATCATTATAGAGAAAAACATCGTCCTGGTTGCATGGATTCCAGGTAATATGGTATGCAAGATATGATCTACTAAAGCATGCGATAAAGTGTGGGGTAGAGCTAACTTGGATTCATTCCAGTGGAAACCCAAAATCACTGCACTTTAAAGATGATTAATCTACACCTACCATTACTCTTGTTTTGCATTGACATCTTATTATAGTGTGATTTTTTTCATAAGATCACTGCAGGAATGTGCACGATTCAAGCACTGTCTGCTTCATCTATGATTTTAAAAAAATATGTTATAGCTTCTCAGTCTGGAGTGAGTTCAGTCTAAGGCTGTGCCATATTATGATATTAAATTAGAAACACTGAACAAAATATATCAGTAAAATTCATTTTTCTCAGATTGGTTTTATTATGCTTCCTGTATGTTTATCCTCCAAAGCTAGAGATTTATGAAGGTAATGTGTGGGGTAGCCATATACCCAAGAATGTCTAATTTAAAAGAACATATTTAACCATTCGGGATAACATGGGATAAATTAATGTTCAACTTTTCTTTCTTCTTATAGGAAAATGTGGGCCATACTATTCAAATAGAAATCTTTAATTGTATATTGTTGAAAATAAAATTATAAAATAGAGTTAAACATTTTAAATGCCAGAACTATAAATTACTATACAAAATTGTAACTTTTCTTCAAATCAGATTAAACTGTATCTATGGAATTAGAATTATTAATCAACTACAGAAATAATCCAGTCCTTTTGGTTAAACACCTTCAAGGCTGGAAATGTATTATACAAATGGAAAGATGTATCATTTTCCGTATACAACCTTAATGAAACTGACTTACAAATTAAGACAGTGACACAGAACTTTCTCTGAAGAATGTTTCTGTACACTCAATATTTGACTGGCTATTTCATAGTAGCTCCTTAACTTGAAATTATGAAATAAAACCAAAAGAAAAAGAGAGAGCAAGAAATGAAAAACAGGAAAGAAGATGATGAGGAGGAATAGAAAGGGGGAAGGAAAAAAGAAGAATAGCACTTTAGGTGGAGAGCCCAGACTCATGCCACCATCACAGTGTCCAAAGATAAGTTCTGTACACATTCCCCACACGAGGCGGGTTTGCCTAACTCTACAGAAGTTATGCTTCTGGGCTCTGAGAAGCTTCACACAGCCCTTGCTGAGCCAGGATCATTCTGACACCCCATTTGAACATCAACATTGAGTTGCCTCAAGAATGAACTTCAATCCACAGTCAACTAGTTAATAATCTGACAGTCACAGTAATAGCAAAGAGAGATATAAATACCTATTCACAAAGGGGAGACCAGATATTAGTATCAAGAAACACTACCAATGACCAAACTCCAGATGTCTTGGTCCTATCACAAAAACAAAAACAACAGGAATAATCAAGATAATGTATCTCCTCCAAATGTTAGAATGTCAACTCAAATGATGTACAAAACAATGATTTTAAAATAGCAATAATGAATATGTTCAAGGAACTCAAAGGGGATATGAAAAAATGCGGAAATGAGGATCATAAGAATATAAACAGTTAAATCAAATAGTGAAAACAATTCAAGATACTAAAATGTAATGTAATAAGCAGAAAGAGCCTCAAAAAATTCAGAAAGTCAAATAAAAAAATCTCAAATGAAAGCCTCAGAAATAGATTGGTCAAGTGATTTGATCAAGTCAGTTTCACCCAGAGATGTAGGAATGATTCAATGAACATAAATCAATAAACATAATTCATCTTATATATAGATTCAAGGAAAGAAACTACATGATTATCTCAGATGTAAAAAAAAAATGTTTAACAAAATCCAACTATCTTATTATGATAAAAGTCCTGGAGAGGGAGCTGGAGAGATGGCTCAGCTGTTAGGAGCACTCTTCCAGAGAACCTGGGTTCAATTCCCAGCACCCACATAGCAGCTCACAACTCTCTGTAGTTCCAGTTCTAAGGAATCCAACCTTCACACAGACATGTATGCAGGTAAAACACCAATGCATATAAAATAAAAATAAATAAATCATCTTTAAAAGTCCTGGAGAATCTTAGGTATACGGGGGACATAGCTAATCAAAATAAAGCCAATATCGAGCAAGCTCACAGACAACATTATGCTACATGTAGAACAACTCAAAGCATTACCACTAAAGTCAGGAGCAGGGCAAGGATATCCATTCCCCCTACTTTCTTATTCAATATAGAGCTTGGGGTTTTAGCTAGTGCAATAAGACAAGTGAAGAAAATAAAGGGGATACAAATAAGAAGAAAAAGAAGTCAAAGTATTCTTATTTGTAGATGACATGATTCTATACATAAAAGATCCTGATGATTCCACTGGGAAACTCTTAAAGCTGATTAACACATTGAGTAAAGTAGTAGGATACAAAATCAACTCACAAAAATCAGTTCCCTTCCTATATAAAAATGGCAAACATACCAAGAAAGAACTCAGGAAACAATCCTGTTCATGGTAGCCTCAAAAAGCGAGTGGAAGAAGTCTAATCAAGGAATGGAAATACAATGGAAACTAAGATACTTGGGGTGAAAGGGGTCATAGATTCATAGGAGTAACATTGTAAAAATGGCTGTTCTACCAAAAATAATCTACAGATTCAACACATTTTCCAACAAAATTCCAATACAATTCTTCACAGAAATTGAAAAAAATAATTAATATGGAAACACAAAATACTCAAGATAGCCAAAAAGTCTTGAAATTTAAAAAAAAAAAAAACTGCTAGAGCTAACACCATTTCAGTTTTACTACAGAGCTACAGTAATAAAAACAACATGGTACTGGCATAAAAAACATACACATTAATCAATGGAATAAAATTGAGCACTCATACATAAGTCCATACTACTAAAGATATCTGATATTTTTTTTCAAAAAGGCCAGCAATAAATGTTGTAGAAAAGTTGTCATCTTTAATAAGTAGTGCTTGTTAAACCGGATAACTATGTGTAAAAGAATGAAACTAAATCCTTATCTCTTACCCTGCACAAAACTCAACTCCACTGGGTAAAGGATCTCAACCTAAGACTTTGCTTCCTGAATGTGATAGAAAAGAAAGTATGGAATATGCTTGAATTTATATGTACAGAAAATGACTTTCTGAACAGGAATTTGGTAAGCAACAATTGGTAAGAACATGTCATAAAAGTAAAAAGCTTTTATACAACAAACAACACCATCATCTGAGTGAAGAGGCAGCTTACAGAATGGGAAGGAAAGTAATCCTTACTAACTGTACATCTGACAGAGGGTTAGTTAGTACCTAGTACATACAAAGGACTCAAGAAGAACTGAACATCAACAAAACAGTTGAAAAGTGGGGTGTGGAAATGAAGAATTCTCAAAGAATGAAATGCAAATGGATGAGAAGTTTGGTTTTTTTTGGGGGGGGTTGATTTGGTTTTTAATATTCAACATCCTTAAAATTAAGGAAATGCAAATTAAAACTACTTTGCAGTTTCCTCTTACCCAGTTAGAAGGTTGGGATGATAAATGATGCCAAATGTTGGTGTGGATGTAAGGAAAGGGGGACACCTATTCACTGCTGGAGGAAGTGCAAATTGGTACAGCCACTATGAAAATATTTGTTCAGGTTCCTCGAAAACCTAAAAATAGATCTGCTCTTGGTTTTATACTCAAAGGACTCTATATTCATATACAGAGATTCTTGTTCATCTCTGTTCAATGCTGCTCCCTTTGCAATAGGCAAAACAAATGAACATCTTAAATGTTCATCAAATGATTAATAAATAATGAAAATGTGGAATATTTGCACATTATTCAACTACTAAGAAATAATAAATTATGAAATTCACAGGAAAATGGATGGAGCTAGAAACAATTATTTGGAATAAGGTAACCCAGACCCAGAAGGAAAAACATCACCTATATTCTCATTTTTGAATGCTAGATTTGAATCTTTAGACATGTAAGTCTCATTTGGAATACCAATTCATGTCAGGAAACTAACAAGGGGCATGAGAGGGCAGTTTCAAGAAAGTGGACATAGATTAAACAGTATAAAGAAGAAAGAGAGAATAATGGAACATGAAAGAAAATGGGGTGGGGGAAGGGAGGGGAAGGCAGAAGGTGAAAGATGGGGAGTGATAAATAACAATAAACCCTTTTAGAAATGTCACATGGAAAGTTACCACTGCAAAGGTTCCTAAATCATGAAACTAAATGGAGTTATCTCATAACAAAGCAATACTATGCCTACCAGACACCAAAGCCTAAAAAAATAAGCCAAGTGCTGGGGCTAGAGAGACAGTTCTGCAGTTAAAAGCACTGGCTGCTCTTTCAGAGGACCTGAAATCAATTTCCAACACCTACATGGCAACCCACAGCCATCTGTAACTCCAATTCTAGGGATGCAAACCCCTCTTCTAGCCTCTTCAAACACCAAGCATGCATTTGGTATACAGACATACATGCAGGCAAAGCATCCAAAGAAACTTTTTTCACTTTATAGATAAGATTTTATTTTCAATATATAGTGATAATAATTTGGAATATCTAGATATAAAAATAGTAATAAAAACCTGATACATATTTAGAAGAATTCAAATAAATTGTTTGAAAAATGTATGTCATGAAATCTTCCTCACTCTCTGTTTAAAGAACAGCATCAATTACAAAAGCTCTACAATTTTGGGTTCTTAAGAAAGAGTACTTCCATGATTTTGGTGCTAGCCTGGGATAGTGAGTTCTAGGCTAGCCAGTGCTGTAGACAAAGACTATCACTAACTAACCAAACAGCCCAATGAACAGAATTTCAACAACAAAAACAAAAAAATATTAGATAATATAAGAATAATCTTACAGTTTTTAGAAAGTATAAACTATAGTTCAGTAGGTCACTTTGCTATTTCCTCTTCAAAACAGAATAACTGGATTTACCTTCTTCTCTTAAGGCACGAAAGTTGATTTAACCTTTTTATCAGAAAATTAGTCAGAAGTTAGCAGGGTACCGCTTGTGATTTCAGCACTTCTATGACTTTGAGTGAGAAACTTTTTTTTTAAGACCAGTGCCGGGAATGGATTACATCTTTTGGAGTTGTTGGCCATTGCTGTACCATAAACCTCTAAATATTATAGGCTCTTGTTCTTATTTACCCTTCAGAACTTGAAAGTAAGATCCTATTTCTAAAAACACCATATACTAGAGTCATAGAACATAGATAAATCAAACTGCTACTGACCTGCAGCTTTATCCCTGCTGACTAGCTTTTATAGTATTAGAATGTGTTGTGCATGCTATCAGAGTAGAAAAGTAATCATGAATGTACTGAGCTATGAACCCTGCCAGCTATTACAACCAGCTTGGCAAGATATGCCCACTGGTATTATAGAAGCATGAGTGTTATAGGTGTAACAACCAATTTCTGGTTGGATTTAAGGCCCACTTTACAAGAAAGCACCTTGACTGGGGTAAAAAAAAAAACAAACTGTGGCTAGATAAGTCATAGGCTTTGGGGCTTTGGGTAAGAACCTACTACTGTTTTTCTGTAAGATAACCAGTGTTAAACCAACTTCTAATGACTCAACTCTCATCATAGAAGCTTCTTTATTCAGAAAATGATGATTAATACTGATACTCCACAAGTGGTCATGGTCCAGAGAATAAGAGACTGGAAAGAGAATACTCAGCCCTGAATGGAACATCAGTATCATATACCCTCACCCAAAGACTCAAGGATCATTGTGGAAGAGGGGGCAGAAAGGATGTAAGAGCCAGAGGTGGAAGTTGAGTAGAAGACAGTGTTTTCCAGATACAGCAGTTATGACAACATGCGCAAGACCACAGCAAGCTCAGGCCAGACAAAAATCCCAGCACGAAGAAGGGAGGTAGACAAGAAGTCCCACTTCTTACTGAGAAGCTATTGACAAATGATAACTGTTGGAAGAGAGAAAGTCGGTTTCCTTTAAGGGTGTGGCCAGTGGACCATACCAGCCATGCTCCAGTGGACAGCCACATACCCAAGAGTATATTTGCAGCACAAATTGGAAATGATAGTTTTTTGTTTTATGTTTTGTTTTGTTTTTTTAAAGGAGACACAAATTTGGGTGGATGGAGAAGGAGAAAAAGGAAATGGATCTGGGAAGAGTTGAGGGAGAAGGCTAGATATGATCAAAATAGATTGAAATAATTAAAAGTATTTTGAAGGAGGGAAGAATAAAAGGGAGAATTTGCTAAGGATCTTGTGTTTATATTACTATTTATCTCCTTTGATGGCTTGAATAGATTTCACCTTTTCAAGTTGAATTATTAAGCCAAAAGGAATTTTACTATACTTTACAGTTGTTTATATATATTTTACTTTTAAATCTCTGTTATTGGAGGTAGATTTAGATAGGAATGTGAATCTAAATCCACAAGAACACACAAACTTATAAACTTAAGGAGACCATGTCTTAATTTGGATTCTTACTACTTAGGAAAGACCCATATTGCAACCCAGATGACTGAGAAAGAAGTTAGGTTTGAAAAAGTGGTGGCTTGATTCACTTAAATAAGCATGCTATATGCTATGCTCTATTCTACTTTTGTTTGCTCTGTTCCATTTCTTTAATTTAGAAGAACTACATTGGCTATAATGTACTTCAGAATGTTTGTACACATCTTCTTCTCTTTCTCCGAGAAAACACTGGTAGTAACAGGGTGTCTAGGATCCACCCTGCGGAATATGACAACTTCATGTATTTCAGGGCTTTTCAAAATGGACACTTCCTTATGAAACCCATGGGAAAGTGGATAACTTCTCTATTTCCCAAAGGAAAACAATGGAAATATTAAAAAGTTATTTAACTCTAATAGTTAAAAAACACCCAAATAATAAAACAATAGACATTAGATTTCCACATGTAAGGAAAACAAACTTCCTTGTGTTCTTTGTTTAATCAGTATTTTAGTTATGTGGCATTAGCTGGCTGGTCCTGATGTTGCTCTTCACAGAGAAGGATAGGGAAAATATATGAGGAAAACAAATAACTTGAGGGGAGGAAAGAAGGGAATCCTTTCCAAGTACAGGAAATGGTCATTTAAAAAAAAAAAAAAGGTAAAGAAATGATTTAAAAATACTATGTGCAGAAACAGTCCCTGGAATGGATGTTGGAAAAGAAAGCATGACAGGGGAAGCCCAAAGGCTATTAGCTAGAGTTGAGACCAGAACTGTCTCACTGTCTCACACACACACACACACACACACACACACACACACACACACACACACACACACTGCTGAGTCAAGGCAATGAGGCAGAGGCGAACAGACATACCTGGTGATTTGACAGAATAGCTAATGGAGAGAAACAAAAGGAAATTCTGAGGTGTCTATCCTGGGCACCCAAAACTACAGCAAGGCCCTTGGCTACTTCATATTTTCTTTGAGATCCTTTCACTCAAGACATGCATTAAAGTGATTGGAATCGGAAGATGTGAATACTGAGATATAATTAAGGCATGTGCTTTGAAGAGTCTCCAAGTGTAAAATAAAGTCATTTTTTTCAGTAGATAACAGTCTCTTCCCAATAAGCCCTCATATAACTCTTTCACGTTTTCTTTCAAACCTCACCTTCACCATGGAAACAGCAAAGGCTCGTATGCAATTATCTAGGCTCAAAACAAAAACTGAGAGTCAAAAGACTAAAGAGATTTGCAGTAGGTGATGGTGCTAAGTTCAGAAGCACCGATCAAAGATATGAAATAAAACTGAAATCTAGAGTGCATACCACAGACAGGCAAAAAAACTACCAGAGACAAGTCACAATGGTATCAGGAGTGGGCAGGGGGGACATCCTAGTGAATGCGACATTGTGGCAGAAGTTACTTCTACAGTGGGCTTGTCCCTCAGCCTGATAGTAAGCCTATGCTATTCCTCAGCAAGTGGTAGAATATTCTAATATTCACAACTAATGAGATATTTTAAAAATGAAGTATTTTTTTTCTGCATTTTTACATAAGCATTTTGTTTCTGTGTTTCTTCATTTATTTATTTATTTGTTTGTTTGTTTGTTTATTTGTTTATTTATTTTTATTTTGCGATACAATTCAGTTCTACATATCAGCCATGGATTCCCTTGTTCTCCCCCCTCCCGCCCCCCTCACCTTCCCCCCAGCCCACCCCCCATTTCCACCTCCTCCAGGGCAAAGCCTCCCCTGCTTCTTGGCCTTTTGGCTAAGATCAAGTGTAAAATGAAGTATTTTTAAAAGCAGGTTTCTTTGTTGGAATTTCACTTAGTCCAATCATCCTTACTCTAACTCCTTAATGAGGATGAACTGAAATTTATTCTTTATGGATAGAGCAAGAAAATCACAATTTCTTTAAGCGTTACATATTTTTTCCTTTCTTCCAAAAAGACCTGTTGTCATTCTGGTGGAAGTCAGAAAGTGAAAAGTCTGTGATCTAAGTTTAAATCAATATGACATCACCATATTCTGTATCGCTGTCATCTTCCACTCCAGTTCTAAAACTTTTCATTTCAATTATTCATAAAATGACTGCTTTCCTAGGCTAGTATTTTTCTTAAATCCATCTACTCATTTAAGGTTTACAAATTACTCACTGTAAACATATAGCAGGTAAAGCACGTTTCCCACATTAAGAATTGAACAAGATACTGCCTACAATGTACATTTGACAGAATTATTAGAATAATTGTAGTGTCCATGGATGTAGTAAGAAATACTAAGGTTACAGTGAAGATCCACAACTATTCCTTGCTCAGAGATTTACTAATTTCTGTTTAAGACTATTAGTTTCCATGGTTACTCCTAAAGAAGAGTCCAGATCATTTTCCAGCCGAGTGTCTAGAAAAGAACTCATCATTAAATGAATTAATATATTCACCAATAGTGATTCACTCTGTGTGCCATGAACCATGCCTCCAGATAGAAGCACTGAGATGAAAGAGATACATCCCACAACTTTTGAAAGGTTCACTGTGTTCTAAAAATAGAAGGAACAATAAGTTGCAATAAAAAAGACTAAGCATTATAAGAAATATTCAGAGAAAAATTAAGATCATCTGATAGAAGTTCTTCAAAGTTATCTCTCCACATACCTCAAAAAAAGAAGCCACATGGAACTGCAACCCACCTTCACATCAGCACCCTGTTCAACCTCCTTGGAAACCCAGTCTTTTCAAGTTTGTCTCCTTTTGCACTTTCTCTAATCCCCTCTTTTCACAGCTTTAGCTGGGTGCTGTATGTTCTTCTACAGACTCCCATCTTAAAAGGCAGCCATGGGTGAGGATGTGAAGCTACAGAACCAAAGCACTCAGCAGCATGGCCAGTGAACTTTTGAGATCTGCCTATCTCCACTCCGAAACACTACAATTCCAGGCACACACACACACACACACACACACACACACACACACACACACACACAGTTTTACATGCATGCTGGGGAATTGAACGTTTGTCCTCAGCATGCAAAACAAGCACTCTTCTTGCAGGCAACAAACAAGTAGATCTTATTTGTTGCTTGTTTGTTTTTGTTTTTTTTGCCAGACAGTACACACACACACACACACACACACACACACACACACACACACACACAAGAATTGAGACCATTTCTGTGCAGTGTTATTATTGAAACGTATGGCTTTTTCCTGACATGTTGTTGATTTTCCTGTTCTGTCACTTTTAAATTGTAAGTTGCTCATCTGTCTCACAGTGTATTTATTCCTTCTTTTCTTTAGTTGACTCAGGAAGTCTCTTGTTTCCATGATTCCCATTTGGTTCCTTATCTCAGCCTCTACCTGGGATGGTTAATCTTGACTGGCAGCTTAGCGGGATTTAGAATCACCATGGAAACAAGTCTCTGGACATGTCTGGGAGAGCTTGCCTAAACTAGGTTAACTGAGTTGAGAAGGTGCACCAAAGGGGAAGGTTGGGGTCCTGTACTGAATGAAAAATGAGAAAGAAAGCTGAGCACTGCAGTCACCCATCTCTGCTGGCTGCCTCGGGTGCTAGTTTGACCGGCTAGCTCCTGTTTCTGCCACCAGGACTTCCTGGCTATGGTGGACTGTATCCCTTGAAATCATAGCTAAAAATAATAATAATTATTATTATTATTAATTAATTAATTGAAAAATAAAAATAAAATATGCCATCTTTCCTTAAGTTTCTTTTGTCAGGTGTGTTGGGTTTTGTTTGTTTTGTTTTTGACCAGTGAGAAAACTAACACACAGACTTTTTTGAACTTCTCATCCATGCTTTTCATTGTCCTCTTTACCTTACTCAATAGATTTTCTATATTTGGGGTTGGGGAAAATTCATTGATATTTTTTAAATCATTCTTCTGAATACTTATCCAAAATTTCATCCATTTTAATATTTTTGAAGTCAGCTGCTAGAGAACTGCAATCTTTTAGAGTTACTTTGCCTTATTTTTCAGGTCTCCTGTGTGTGTCTAGACTGGGATTTATACATATCTTGGGATGGGTATCTCTTCCACTTCCTCATGAGAGCCTTCTTAAGGATCAGCCTTCTCCTGGTTGTGTTTCTGAGATACTGAATTGTTATGAAGTATTGAATGAATTTCCAGTTTAATTCTAGAACAGATTTCCTGTTACTTCTTTTGATGGTCATTAGTGTATTCTGACAAAACACAGGCTGTGTCAGGATATGAGGTCCTGTTTCTGCTTCATTACCACAAAAGTAGAAAACTGCTAGTGAATATCTGCTGTATTCTGTGGACAACAGAGTATAAAGGGTAATTCCTCTGTCATTTCTCTTCTAGTCTTATAAACAATGTGTGACCCAGAAGATTATGTGAGTGATCTATGCTGCCACCTCTCACAGTGGCCAGGGTCCACAGACTCTGCTGTTAGTGTAGATAGAATGTGCAGACTGTATCTTCCAGTTCCCCTGGACATGCCTACTGGGATCTTGACCATTGTGGATTTTTAATCTCCTCTAATCTATAAAGTATCTATTGAATTTCAAGTGGAAAAGGGCTGTGTGTATACAAAGATACATTAACTCTTAGATCAGCTGAGAGTGTAACTTAGCTGCAGAACATCTGCACAGCATACTCAAAGTCTTATGCTTGCTGTGTGATATTTTGTTTGTGTTCTGACAAATAAAGCTTGCCTGGAGATCAGAGGGTAGAGCTAGACCCTATAACCATAGAGACCAGGAGATGGTGGCTCATGTCTTTAATCCCAGCACTTGGGAGGTTCACGCCTTTAATCTCAGCACTCAGGAGGCTGAGAGAAAAAGTGATAAGGTGGGACAGAGACAGGATCTCGGCCCCTTTAGGTCTGAGGATCCGGAGAGGTAAGAAGTCATTGGTGGCTGTTCCTCTGCTTCTCTGATCCTTCAGGTTATTGCCCTGATATTTGACCCCTGGTTTTTATTGGTAAGATTAATTAGGTTCACACTTCACATGCTTATTCTCAGCATTGTGCAAAAAGGGAAAAACAACAGAAACAGCAAGAAATTGCAAGAACCTAGATACAGAAATAGAATAAAAACCAAGCACTAATTGCAACATCCACAAATCTACCGATAACAACAGACATGATACAGACAGAAATAACACAAACCATAGAGACAGCTTTCATGCTTTTGAAAAAATTAATTAAAAGAAGAAAGTAGAAAATGGAAGGTAAAAGAAATTATAATATTCAAGAATGAAAAAGGAGAAAGCAGAAAGAAGGTGAACTGTGAAAGCTATATTTTAAGAAAGAGAAAAAAAGAATCCATGGCTGACTAGCTGGCTCAGCAGGTAAAGGCACTTTCCTACAAACCTGGGCTTAATCTCCAGAACCCACATAAAGGTGCAAGGAGGGAACTAAATCCACAAAGTTATCCTCTGATTTCCACACATGACCCATTGCACACACAGCTACACACACACACACACACACACACACACACACGCACACACACTTTTACAATTATGAAAAGAACAGGATAAAAAGCAATAAAATATATACAAACAAAATAGGAAAATAAAAATATATGTGTAACTACGCACATGCATGTGTGTTCAAGTTAGTCAGCAAATACTTTTTAAAACGATCAAAGCCTCATTTGAAACATTTTCTTTTTTTTAAAAAAAAAAAAAGCATTGTCTCATCTCGGGTGGTGAGCAGATATTTACTAAGTTTGCCAATATGATCTTCTTTCTGTGTCTTCTTGGGAAGGAGCAAAGCCTTGGTTAACCCATTAATTTTTGTGTCATGCTCTTTCGTGTGTCAGTGAGGTCTTCAGCCCTGAGAGGGTTGAAAGACTCCAGCTCTGGCTAGTGCAAGGCATCGTATTATCTCCTTTTCTCATGACTGTGATGAGACACCTGACGGAAGCAACTTCGGGGAGGAAGGAAGGAAGGTTCAGTTCAGCTCACAGGCTAAGAGGGCTTCATCTGTCGTGGAGAAGGGATGGCTGTGGAGACTCCTCAATTAATGGGCAGATGAGGATGTAGGCAGCATTGGGGAATGCTGGTGATTCTTTCTAGCCTTTTATGCCAGGGGTTGTCAACCTGTAGGTCGTGACTCCTTAGGGGGTAAAATGACCATTTCACCGGGGTCGCCTAAGACCATCAGAAAACACATTATGATTCATAACAGTAACAAAATTACAGTTATGAAGTAGCAATGAAAATAATTTTATGGTTGGGGGGGTCACCACAACATGAAGAGTATATTAAAGGGTCGCAGCATTAGGAAGGTTGAGAACCTCTGTTTTATGCAGTCTCAGTTCCAGCACTTGAGATGGTGCTGGCCATATTAAGGGTGAGTCTTCCCGTCTCATTAAACCATCACAGTTTACCGTCACAGACACACCCAGTGACATACCTTCAAAGTGCTTCAAAATCCAGGCAAGTCAACAATGAAGTTCTATCATGGGTGGCATAGGAACAAAGTTCTCTTGGCTGGAGTTTATTCTGATCTGATTGGCTTAAGTACTTCAGGGGATGGCTGATACTGATGGCACTGCTTCCTGTTTGTGCCAGGTGCTCTCCTGAAGTCAAGTAGGAGTGTAGGGCAACAACAGTAGTGGTACAGGGTGGACTGGGCTTTTTCCACTACCCACCACAGTGGTTTTGTGAGGCCTACTGTCTGGTCCCTACATGCAGCCCTTAGGACCAACTCAGTGTCCCCACCTCTAGCCGGTCACTGGAACTACCAATCTTAAAGAAAAATTACACTCGGGCACAAATCCCACTGCCTACATGTTTCAATGATTTTGCTTCAGTGGTCTTGGGCCAAAAGAGAGACAGTGAGTGGCCAGGACAAAGCAGTGATGTTTGCTATGAGTTCAAGGAAAAGAGTAAATTAGGAATTTCTATCTGAGTTTAAGTTTCCAGGGGCAAAAAGGCACATCTGTGCTAAAGATTCTGCTAGACTGTTTCAGGATTGTGAAGACATGGAAAACTGCAGACCTATAGATAAACTACTCTGAGCTATTTTTTGGTTCCTAGTATGACCTCCATTTCCCATCCCACTGTCTGTCTAATACTCTTTTAATTATCAAGTAAGACCTTCAAAGCATATTCTTAATGAACTGCAAGCTTCCACCAGCCCTAAACTAAGATTATCGTAGACAGTATAGGAACCCATAGCAGGGATTCCCTGTTTTGCTGTAATCTGCCTCTTTGTGGTCTTCACCATTATATGTGGGAAATGCCTTGATTTACAACTTCCTTTGTTTTATAACTATTAACCTATAAAAGAGGCTATAGAAGTTTATCTGTACAGTAACCTCTTCGATGGTAGAGCCTTCTATCCAGGGCCACCTGAGTCCGCACATGCAGGCCATGGTCACTAATAATGCCTGAAGAACAAACCATTTTCTATTCCCTTTCAGGTCACTCTGCATTGACGTCTGTCCCCTACGGAACTTCGGTGGACTCCCTGCACTGTTCACTGCACTAGGTGAGTCTTCTCTGGTTGTGTTGATTCCAAACCACCTAGAACCACAAAGTACTACTTTCTGCTAACCTGCCATCTTGTCTCCCACTGTTATTATTTGTGGTTCTTGAGACAGGGTAATGGATAAAGAAAAAAAATGTTCACTTAGTGTACGGTCTAAGAAACTTAGTGTATGGTCAAGGCAGAGAAACTTGAGGCTCCTCTATGAGGATCTCTTGAATCATAATGTGGCAGAATATGAAAGCAGAAAAAAATCATATGGGACTAGAAAAGAAATAATTTCACAGGAGAGTGTGGGAAAGATGCCGGTTTCACTTTATAATAACCCATTGTCCCCCCACTCTCATGGAACTTTTATCCCTTTTCACGAGAATGGAGACCCTTGACCTAATCACATCACAGAGATCCCTGAACTCCTCAAGACACACGTGGAGAAAATGAGCTCAACCTGAAGTGCAGTAGGGGGTCAAACCATCTTCACACTGTACCCATTCTCATTTGTCTCTCTCCTGTACTCCTCATTCTAAAAGGAACACTACCAAAAGAAATCTGACAATACAAGGCCACATGAAGCAATTCCTGTCCCCAGAATATCCATGCAATCCACACTGGCATTTTGGGGAGGGACAAATAAAAGCTGCAGAGATCTGGGAATCGTTAAGATAACCAGGGAATTTTATCCTGGTAAATATAAAGACAGCAATTAAAAAATTAACAATTCCTTTTTAAAAAAATCCCAATTTCATCTTTAAAAACATATGGAGGCATTCTGGAAATAAACACAGCAACTCGTCCATCAGAAAGTAGTACTATTTTGTTCCCACGTTAGGCAAGGGTTATCTCTCTAACCTTGTGATGTTCTTTGAGATAGAGCTGACTGGAAGGGAGGATGTAAGCTATCAATGAGAACAATATCAGAACAGTTTGTTTCAGCTACAGCTTGTGACAGAAAAGGACAAAAACAACATTAAAATGGAGGTGAGGACAAGAGAGCAGGAAAAAGATAAGTGATGAAAAAATTTGCAACTGATAATAAAACTTACATTGAGGCAAGTTAACCATAAAACATGCGTTTTCCACACACACCCTTAGTTCAGTCCCACATCCCATACTGATATAAATAGTTGGGGGTTAAAAGTGGCCAATCATAAAGACGAAGTCAGAATTCCAAATCAACGCCATGGATGTCTGGAAAGTGTACCCTGACTAACCTGGCAATTCAGTGAACACAAGAAAAACTCTGCATGTGAAATCACCAGGGCCAGTTTCCCTGAAAGGTCATTAACTACTTATGAAATCATTTGTCCTATGGGGAAAATACCTTGTGATGTACAAGTGTGGCCCAAACACAGCTTAACCAAGCAGAAGAACATGAGCTTTAAGTACATCAGCTGCCTGATATTCATGTTGTCCTTGACATGGGGCCAGAATCTGAGGGAACGTCTGAGAGAGAAGAGAGCACCAGCAGAGTGATAAATACCAAGGACAAATGCCCTGAACATTCTGTAAACTTTGGAGAACGGAAGAACAGGGTCATGCTCATGCAATAGTAGAGAACTTTCCTGAGTTGGAGTTAGAATTAAAGCGCTGACCAGACAGAGCACATGGAGCTGAAAAGCAAACCACTCTACCCCAAGGAAACAAGAACTGGAAGAGATTTTTTTCCAATACATATCAGCAGTACTGCTGACATACACAGCATCTTAATTGCTTCCACAGAATAATGTCCTTTCCACCCAGGTTTTAACTATTTAAGAAACAAAATAAAAAGATTATGGTGGAAGCCAAAATATTACTGATCCAGGAAGGTAGACATAGGGATGGAAGTCAGAAGAACTTGCTAATTTAACACAGAATTAGGTCAATTTGCCATCTAATTATAGGAATACTGGATGGGTGCCAGGTCCTGTCCATGCTTGGAGGAAACAACCTGAGCTTATAGTCTATGGACAAGTTCCTTCCTACTAGGGAGGAGGCAAAGGTGTCTGCTGAGGATGATAAGAATCCCAATTGGTGATAGAAGAGTAAGATGATAAGTACCAGTCAGATCTCAAAACCAAATACACCGCGATGTTGATAGAGTTCGTCATCTATGGAGCTTCTTCTGTATCCACCAGAAGCAGGGATCTTCGCATCGTCTACTATAACTGTTTCCAGATGAAACTGAACTCACTCTGAAGTAATGACATTGGGTGATGCAAGGGGTAGCAGCAGACACTGTGGTACACAGTCCCCCTTCAGAACTGAGGAGCTCATCCTCTGAGTAGTGAAGAGTTTGGCTGCAGACAGATATATCACTGATGTGTTCCACTTCAAATACCCCCAGTCCTAAGAAAGATGCTTCACTAAGTGTGATATCCCTTTTGAGGAAGCCACCTACATGCAATAGCTGGTCACTGAAGGGTCCAAATATCTCACCTCTATCTCTACTGGGTCAAATGTAAGGGATTATTTTAGCTCCAAATCCCCAGATAAAATCATCTGAGACCTTTAGGTAAAATAGGTTGCAATAACATATAATGGGATTCAAATGAAATAAAATAAACATCTTTAAAAGAAACATTTATTAATTTACAACAAATATTTATTAAGGCTATTCTGCAGAGAGGTACTAAGTTAGGTCCCATGACCAGCTAGACACATGATCTGTGGCTGTGTGGTTTTAGTTTGATTTGGAAGATGTACATGTGTGGCTGAGAGGAATGGTATGAGGTCTATAGAACCTTCACAGATCCAGCTTGTAACATTTGAAGGTTGAGCAAAACAAACTAATTTACCCAGTAATTGTTGTTGCTATTGGGCTCTTTTGTATATTGTGTGTTTATTAAGATAGGATCTTGCTATAGTCCAGGCTGTCCTCAAATTTAACAATCCTCCTGTCTAAACTCCCCATGTACTGCGACTACAATCATGCATCACCCAACCTGGCTCCAGAATTATGTTTTACTGTGAATGTGTTATTATACTTCCTTATGACAAATACTGTTTATCTGGATGATATATCCAAATAGGTGAGACATTTTTTAAGTCATCTTCAAAAGGCCTCTCAGGGATGCCTGTTTTCATGATGGTTAACGATTCTGAAAATGCGTTTTATCTTGTTTAGGCTTCATACTTACCTTTTAAGATCTTAAAAAAAATATGTAATGGCCCTGGGTCTTGCTGGCTAACATCTGCTAGATGAATCTGTTGAGCTTTGTATATTAGAATTTCTTAGTTCCCTGCTGACTCATTATCCACATATTTCCACTATTATGAAATTGCTGATCCACTAAAGGATGTGTGCTTGATAGTAATCAACTGTAAAATTAGAGAACACCGAATTCCATGTTCAAACTATGAGATTCTAAGCCTTTGACAAAGAACCCAGCATTGGAGGATGAATTACGAAATGGAGACAGATTGTTTGATTTCTCAAGAAAAGGAAAACATGTATAATAATAACTAAATGAAATGGAAAGAAGAAACAGCAGAACTGTTTATTCTGAAGGTGAGCAAAGTAGAAATTGAGCTGATGGCCACTATAAGAAGGAGAGAATCACTATGGATAGTAGTTGGCTTGATACTCATTGCTAACAGTATTACTGGGCCTGCTTTTCTTGAGTCTTAAAAATACTTGCTCAGAAAACAAACAGGCTGGATTAGTTAAAGGAAAGTCGTCCCCAAGAGGCCAAAAGGCAGGAAAAGGATGTTAAAGCTAGTGGTGTCAACGAGACAGCTGGATAGTATAGTGGAAACACCAAAAAGGAAAATGTGTTGAACCTGGGAAAGGCAAAGCTGACACCAGGAAGCTACCTGAGAGGTGAAGAAAGAGTTTTCAGTATCTGTTTTGAACCACCTTACCTCAAAGCCAGTAGGGAGCCTTCTGGATTCCAAGCTGAGAAAAGACACCAAGGACATGAACTGAGTCAGAGTTCACAACTGGGTGAGCTACAATGGCAACTGGCCTGCCATGAAAAAATGGCATGGCACCTATCGGTACAAAATAAGTATGAATGTCATGGGAGTAACCAATCACTTTCTGATTGGGCTTATGCCCAGTCCCCAAGATGAAACTCATATCTGGCACAATAATCAGGAACAAAGTCTAGAATGTTCTGCTAAATGAACAGGGTTAAACCAACCCCCAGTGACTTATTATTATCCCCATAATACATCTCTTAACGCTCATCAGATAAGCTTTTTTTTTTCTTCAGTTGATGGTGATTATCTCAAAGAACCATAATTGGTCAAGATGCAGAAAATAAGAAAATGAAGAATGTTCTGCTCTAAACGCAACATCCCTAGCATACATCCCTCCCAAGGCTCAGAGATCATTGGGAAGGAGGGTAGGAAAAATTATAGGAGCCGGATGTGATAAATGACTGCAAAGAAACCGTGTTTTCTGAACACAGCAGTGGGACAGTTGCACATTTGAACTTGATGCACTTGTGACATCATGCATAAGACCTGTGCAAGCTCAAGGCCGAGGAAAATCCCAACATGAAGAGGGGAGGTGGACAGGAAGTCCCACCCCAGTTGAAGAGCTATTAGCAACTGATAGCCACTGGAGAGAGAGAGTCCATTTTTTTGAAGCATGTGGACCCTGGTAGGTCCACCACACTTGAGTGGAAGACCGCACATCCAAGAACCATGGTAGCACAAATTATACTTGAAGGGGGAAAAAAGAAAAGAAAAAAAAAAAGAGGACATGAAATTAGGTGGGTATGGAAAAGGGGTGGATCTGAGAAGAATTTTGGAAGGGGAGATTAATATAAAAAAAAATACACTGTATAAAATTTTCAGAGAACTAATAATTTGCAAAATAAAAGGAAAAAAGTTAAAAAGAAATAATTTTAAAAATAAAAAGAACTGAATCAGGAAGTTAAGAAAGGGAAACAGAGACCCAAAAACGCCTGAAAAATAGAAAGCCCAGCCAACTCCTCTGCATGAATGTGGAGACAAACCACTAACAAAACCAAAGCAGAGGGGTTTTTTTTCTATATTAGAATTAGCTTGTTTTTTATTTTCATTTGTTAACAAGCTCAATGTATTTGCATTTTATTACATAAGTTTTTAAAATTTAAACTAAAGTTCAAAATGGATTCTTGACATTCCCTCTTGATGAATCAATGTATCTGATTTAAAATGGGTAGCAAGATTTCATGATACCCATGTCACCATCAATACTACTTCCCGAGCATAGAAAACATAGCAATGGAATAACAGTTTCTGGTGTTACATAGTCTGTTAGTTAAGGAAATGCTGCCTGTAGTTAAAGGAGAGAAGATAAAAATCCCATTGGATTAACAGTAAATGTTCACTTCACAGGTGCATGAATTCAACTTTTATTTATGCTTGGAAGAAAGAAGAAATATGGGCCTTCTGTTCTTAACCAGGCATCTAGAACCTGTCTGTCACCCTCAACATTGCTGACACACCAGCTTGACCATCCACATCAATTGGTAAATGGAAATAGAATAAAAGATTGATTGGAAGGGGTTTTAATGGGCAGGGTCTATAATCTATATGGAAATTGTATTCTAAATCCTATTGAACAGAACAAGTTCCAAGGTCTCAGAAATACTCAGGAAAGTCTGGAAAATGGAGCATCTGATTAAACACTCCCTTCTTGAAGTTAATTTACCCTACAGAAGTGACAGTGTACACCAAGATTTTTAAAGTCATGGAGATTCAAGTGGTGCATAAATAATTTCATTATAGGATCCCTGCCATCATCAAAAGGCCTTTCTGTATAGAATCAAATGATGTTTCTATGCTGTTGTTTGCAGCAATATGTCCCTGTGGTCTATCTACAAGTCATCTTCTAGCTATTTGAGCCGTTCATTGCAGCCCAAGAAGATGACTGTATCATTAGCCAGCCTCACAGTCCTTACTCCGCTTCGGTTTATTGAATAAACGTTGCTAAGGTGCCAGATTCCATGGTCGTCTCAAATACCATTTTAGGTGATTGTGGTAGCTCTTTTCCCTAACACTGAGTAACTTCACTCTCTATAGATGTCTTCTGTGTCTTTCCATTATTTCCAAACCCTACTCTCGTTATTTTTCCCATAAAAGCTTATTTGCTGCAGATTCATCTTCTCCTAAATTCTTATAGTCTTTCTATTTTTCTCTTTTCCTGATAATTAGTTATATGGGAGCTTATTTCTCCCCTACTATTTTTATTTTAAGCTGGTTTTTTTTTTCCTGAACATTCATCTCCTAAGGAAAGCTCTTACAAGGAAGGCTTGAAAATGTTGTATGTTTATTCCCAAGTATGTAGCATAAAAAAGAATAGTAAGTGCTTACAGACAAGTTTCCCTTCAAAATATTTGTGAGAAATTTAAGTTGTCTAATTAATATACTCAATTTTGTTAGGTAATTTTTTAATAAGAAGCATAGACGTGTTTTTGCGAATTACGAGCTGCTTTAAAAAAGGAAAGAAGAAATAGCAACCATGGTGACAAATATTTGACACTCAGCAGGATCTATTTTATGCCTTTCCTGGAAGTCAAGTGTGGCCATCCTCATTTCTCCAAAACGGGCCATGGGTGGAAGTGATGAACTTCGTAGTTGCAGCTATGAGAGTGCCGGCCTCCTCCACGTTCCTCTTCCTGCTGGTTAGAAGTTAACCTGTAGCCACCCAGTGCTCAGCATGTGGCTGATATCAATGCCTGGGACTGTGGAGGACTTTGGAAAGTAGAGGATGTCTATTACTGCATTACTTGTGTATGTTTCAGTATTGCCTTTGCAGCTCTTCATTGCAATTCTTAATCTAATGCATTTAGTAATGTATTTGTTATTATTATTTTTTTTTAAATTTTTTTTAATTTATTGTGTATATAGTGTTCTGTCTGAACATATCCCTGCAGGCCACAAGAGGGCGCCAGATCCCATTACAGATGGTTGTGAGCCACCATGTGGTTGCTGGGAATTGAACTCAGGACCTTTGGAAGAACAAGCAGTGCTCTTAACCTCTGAGCCATCTCTCCAGCCCTGTTATTATTATTGAGTCTGTTCTGCATACAGCATCCTTTATTCCAAGAACTAATTACACAGAATATTCCCCAAACCAGTTACCATCTCCTTAAAATACACAACAGATGGTAAATGAAAACTTCACTGATACACTCAAGATAAGGACCTAAATTTCCAAATAATAATGGTAATGATAATTACTTTGTTACATGTTATTAATTGAGTGAGTGTTTCTTCCATGGAAGCACATCATAAGATGGTCCTGGCTAAACATCAGCACATTAATCTTGGACTTTCTAGCTTCCTTAACAGTAAAATATAATTTCCCATTCATGTGCTATGGCATCAAAAATAGACTAAGACACAAACTAAAATCTTACAAAATAGATAATATACTAGACTAAACACTGAAATTTTTAACAATGCATTAGTAATTTAGAGAAGCCAATACTAACAAAGGGCACAACCAAACTGATTGTGTGATGGTAGTCAATATTATGGTCTATACACCTTCACAGTCGGACCAATTTAGATAACAAAAATAACTTGATTCCACTGAAGTTAGGACTTCATTTCATGTTTATCTGCGTCTTATTGCATCAACATACTGCGCCTGCTGTAGCAGCCAAGCAAAATTTATGTACACTTGTATACATGTTCATAATATACTATATATAAGCTCAGTATTTGATAAGTAATGCATTGGCTTGTAACAAAATCTCTCTGTGTGTGGTTGTATGCAGGAAACACAGGTGTCCATGCACATGTTACATACATGTTTATGGAGGTCAGAAGTCAAGGCTGGGTGTCCTCCTCAATCACTCACCACTTTTTTTTCCATACAGGATCTCCCATCAGTTCAGCTAGACTAGCCAGCAAGAAAGACCTGGGGATGCTCCTTTCTCTATTTCCCCAGCAGTCTGATGATAGTGCTTTTTAATGGGTACTGGACTCAAACTTAGGTCCTTATGTTTACACAACAAGGACTTACTTACTGAGACATCTCTCTAGTTCCTAGTTTCTAATATTATCTTGAGTCACGTGACATGGACTGAATTAGGCTTGCTTAAATTTTCAAGTGTTCATTAGCAAAACCAGTTGGGAAGTTGCCAGAATTTGAAAGACTGTAGTAAAGACAGAGAAAAGCAGCAGTTGTAGACATACACTGTGATAGGTTATGCTCAAGTGCTGCTCAAACAACAGATCAGTACTGAAGCAATTTTCCATGTGCGTCTGAATGTCCACGAAGGAGCATTACCACAGTGGTTCTCAACCTGTGGGTTGGGACCCCCACAGGGGTCACATATTGGATATCCAGCATGTCAGATATTTACATTACGATTTATAACAGTAGCAAAATTACAGCTGTGAAGGAGCAACGAAATAATCTTATGGTGGGCGGGGTCACCACAACATGAGCAACTGTACTAAAGGGTCACAACACATTAGGAAAGTTGAGAATCACAGTCCCTGGACCAGACAGGACTCACTCATTCTCCTATTATTCCAACATAAAATTCTATAAAATTCTGTAAGCTTTTTAATGCCATGAACCATCAGCAATGTGGCAGAAAAATCGATGAAATATTTTGAAATGATGTTTTTAAATATGTAAAACTAAAGAAATAGGAAAAAAGAACCAATTATTTTTAAATTCAATTAACAAACTACTTTTTAAATATAATTAACATTATATTTTAATGCATTAAATAATTAGATCAACTAGCAAATTCATGAATTAAAATATTAAAATAGGGATGAAAAGTGAGGATTTATAAATGCTCCATCAAGTATAAGGTAAAATAAAAAAATTTCTTAGATTATTGTAGCAAAGTATTTTTTTATTTTATTTATTTTTTTATTCATTTTACATACCAACCCTCCCTCCCCTCCTCCCATTCCCCCCTACCTCTCCCAGTCCACCCCCATCCACTCCTCAGAAAAAGTAAGGCCTCCCTTTGTTTTGGGGAGTCAACAAAGCCTAGCACATTCAGTTCAGGCAGGACCAAGCCCCACCCACCCACATCAAGGCTGAGCAAGGCATCCCCACCATGTAGAATAAGCTTCAAAAAAGCCACCTCATACACCAGAGATAGATTCTGGTCCCACTGCCAGGGTTCAGACCAGGCTAAAAAACTGCCACCCACATCAGAGGGCCAATTTTTTTTAATACTACTGTGATTGTTACTTTCAAAGCTAATGGAAATACTAAATTCCAGCTGAAAACTTGTAAAAACTTTTTCTTCAGTCAATGCATGTAGATGCCCTAAATTCTTTCCATAAGTCCATAGACTACAAGCTTGAAGAAAGCTCTTGTGGCAAAGAGCTGGGGATATAGATAGATACAGAGCTTTCTAACATGTCTAAGACCCTAGGTTCAACACACACACACACACGAATTTTAGCAAAAATGAATCTATTTATAACTAGTTTTTGTATAATATCTCCTGTGCTTTAATGGGATGGGGTATGTAGGAAAGTGTCATCTCAGCCATGTGATAATTTGTAGCTAAAATTTAGCAGCAGGATAGTGGAAGCATTTCAGTTAGAATCCAGCCTTGATTTATCCCCCCAAAAAAACAAGAAAGATATTAAGAGGCAAAACAACTTCCATAATAGGGAAATTACTGTTTATTGAAGTAATCACAGAGACATAATAAGCTGGATGGAAAACAGCCAAAGCACGGAAGTCCACGGGTGTCAAAAGGAGGCTGGACTTGATACTGAAAAAAAAGTAAAATGAAGAATTAGCATAGTAAATTGGTCAGTTGAGTAATATTGCTCTTACAAGGAAGGACATAATACAATAGAAAATTGGTGTTCAAGGAGATAAGGAAACCACCTAGTGGTCTTCCACAATAGCATAAAAAAATAGAATGAGCTGATGGATATGAGAATGGATATAAAGAAAGGTAGGTAAAACAAAAAAAAATGGGTGAATGTAAATTTTTAACCTAGATAACTGGAAATTGAATTGGGTAGTAACAAAAGTATTGAAAAACTACATTGAGTCAGCATTAGTAGTGCATGCCTTTAGTCCCAGCACTTGGGAGGCAGAGGCCGGCAAATCTCTGTGAATTTGAGGCCAGCCTGGTCTACAGAGTAAGTTCCAGGACAGCCAAGGTTACACAGAGAAATCCTGTCTGAAAATCAAGACTACATTAATTTTGGAAAATATTATGATAAGTTCAGTCATATTAATCAAACATCAGGATAATATAGAGTGTAAACACTGTAGAAGCTCTAGTCATAAAGCCTGAAGAGACTTCAAAGTTAGAGGCACTGCAAGTGTGGTGGTTTAAAACAAAATGCCTCCCAAAAGAAGTGGCCCTACAAGGAGGTGTGGCCTTGTTGGAGGAAATGTGTCACTATAGAGGTGGGCTTTGAGGTCTCATATATGCTCAAGGCATACTCAGTGTCCTAGACCACTTCCTGTTGCCTGCAAGATATAGGACTCTGAGCTAATTCTCCAGTATCATGTCTGCCTGCACACTGCAATGTCCCACCATGATGATAATGGACTGAAAACTGAAAGAGAGCTACCACAATTAAATGTTTTCCTTTATAAGAGTTGCCATTGTTATGGTATCTCTTCACAGCAATAGAAACCCTAACTAAGACAAAATTTGGTACCAAGGACTGGAGTATTACTATGATAAGCCTGGCCATGTTTTTGTTAGAAGCAATTTGGACTTTGGTATTTTGGGTTAGGAAAGCAATGGAATGCTTTAAGCACTGTTTAATAGGCCATACTAGTAGGAGCATGGAGGACAATGGTAGTGAGTATGATTTGAACTGTGGGTACCTGGATCAAGAGGTTCCAGATGAGAAGAATTTTAGTATATTGTCTAGAGATCTTTCTTGTGATTGTTTGGTGAAGAAAATGGATGCCTTTTGTCCTTGTCCCAAAAGTCTGAGACTAAAGTGAAGAGTTTTAGATTAATTCCATTCACAGAGGAACTCTCAAAACAGCCTAGTATAGACTCTGTTGTGTAATTATTAGTGGCAAATCTAATGAAATTTTATAATGAAAAGAAGCACAGTGAAAA
Organism: Peromyscus eremicus; assembly: GCF_949786415.1. NCBI lineage: Eukaryota > Metazoa > Chordata > Mammalia > Rodentia > Cricetidae > Peromyscus > Peromyscus eremicus. Next base: position 49,399,086 of record NC_081431.1, read on the forward strand.
AGGAAAAACACAAAATGTACAATTTGAGGAGGAAAGGAACACCATGAAGTTGAATGGAGCTATGTTCAAGGAGATAAATAGATTAAGAAATGGAATAAAGGAAGTGGTGACCTTAGGGCAAGATCTCATCAAGCTAAGTTTCCAACTTGTAAAAAGAAATTAAAGAAAAGCTTAGAGCCAAGTGTGGTGGTACATACCTTTAATTCCCACACTCCAGAAGCAGAGGCAGAGGCAGGCAGATCTCTGAGTTTGAGGCCAGCCTGCTTTTCAGATTCAATTTCAGCACAGCAAAGCTTAGGTAGTGAAAGTAACAATCAAGAACAGAAAGCTGATGATCATGTAATTGAACAAGGGTGCCATGTTCCAGCTCCAGCCAGCAGCAGAACTTGGTAGCTTTGGCCATGTGGTCCTGGTTTTAGAGTCAAGGATAGAAGAAAGGGGTTATGGAATCTTCTTCTGTGACTAAGAAAAGCTGCTGAGGCCAGGCATGGGTCAAGAGTATCCCTGAATGAGGCCTAGAGAGGTCATTACATGAAGCTGTAAAGGTGAATCCTGGATTGCCTTGGAGATCCCAAGATGTTGGAGATGCCAGAACTGTGGGATACCTGCCAAGGAAAGCTCTACAAGGAGTGGAACCAGTCCAAGAGAAAAAAGTTTATTGCAGTCAACAAAACTGAAAGGAGTTGGAGATATGTAGAGCATTTTGACATCAAAAATAGAGATGCAGAATTTGGAGTTTGCTCAGATGGTTTTCAGTCTTGCCTTGGTCAAGTATTTCCTCACTATGCTCCCTTCCCTATGTTTTGGAACAGTAATATATATTCTATACTGTTATATGTTGGAAGCATGTGATCTACTTTTTTATTTTGATTTTACAGGGGATTTCATGAATTTTACAGGAGATTTTATGAATCTCAAAAGAGACTTGAACTTTAGACTTTTAAGCAAGTGTAAGGCTATTTATGATTTATACTAATTATAAACTATGGGGACTTTTGAAGTTGGACTGTGTACATTTTTGCATTATGATATAGCTACAGGTCTTTGGAGCCAGGCAATAGGATATGGTGGTTTGAAACAAAATGCCCCCCAAAGGGAGTGACACTATTAAGAGTTGTGGCCTTGTTGGAGTTGGTGTGGCCTTGTTAGAGTACATGTGGTCTTGTTGGAGTGGGTGTGGCCTTGGTGGAGGAAGTATGTCACTGTGGAGGTAGGCTCTGAGGTCTCAAATATGCTCAAGCCACGCCCATTGTCTTAGATACTTCCTGTGGCCTGCAAGATGTAGGATTCTGAGCTACTTCTCCAGCACTATATCTGCCTGCATACTACCATGTCCCACAATGATGATAACAGACTGAACCTCTGAACTGTAAGATAGCTACCCCAATTAAATGTTTCCCTTTATAAGAGTTGCCATGGGCCAGGCGGTGGTGGCGCACGCCTTTAATCCCAGCACTTGGGAGGCAGAGCCAGGCGGATCTCTGTGAGTTCGAGGCCAGCCTGGGCTACCAAGTGAGTCCCAGGAAAGGCGCAAAGCTACACAGAGAAACCCTGTCTCGAAAAAAAACAAAAAAAAAACAAAAAAACAAAAAAAGAGTTGCCATGGTCATGGTGTCTCTTCACAGCAATAGAAAGCCTAAGTAAAACAAGTTTTCAACAAGAGCTAATACAATTTCTACTGCTGCTACTATAGGAAAATGCAAAAAGGTGAAAGTCAAAGCACAGAATAAACAAACTTGTAAGACTGATTCATTTATTCAGAATTGATTGTGTTTTCTTGAGTCCTAGACAGGAACAGAAGCTTTTGAGAGATCTTAGGAGTTTTACTCCAAACCCTTTAATCTAAATGAAAAGTAAAAAATAGTTCCAGAAATTAATTTCCACAGGATTCTTGGATTCTCTGTCTCTACACCACTACAGTTTTAATAGCTTTGTTGACAAAAACCTCATACAATAGGATTTATCTGCAGTCTACAAACAATGAAAATGAGTCTTAGAGAAGATGAACTGAAAATTTTCCCAGGGTTAAGAATTCTCAAAAACGAAGTCTCAACTGCTTCTGTGTAAAATGCAATATATATAGGAGAAGCAATTTTACAGCAAAACACATATTCAGGTCATTGTATTCATAAACATTTTTATGAAAAACATATGATTAACACTCTGATCCCAGAGAGGCTGAAATTAACTCCATTACTGATTCTTTGATAGACACCACTGTAATGGGTGGTAGGTGTAACCCACAAAGTATACAAGATGACCAGGGTGTCACTGATGTAGGGAAGTTTTAAAATCAAGACCACTATAGTTTCATAAGCCTAGAGCACTACTTTGTGAGATTTTGGAGTGACATTAAAAATGATAATGCTCCATCTGCCAACAAGTTCTGGCTTCTTTCTCCATGGAACACTATTCAAGAATATTCAGTGTTTTATAGGTTCTCGGTTATTTTTTAAGTTACAAATAAACAAAGACGTTCCACTTCAGAGACTGGCTGGCTGGGATGGGGTAGGGCTTGGGGATGGGATGCAGGCTGGTTTGTCTCTTTGACAGTATTTATCACCGGGACTTTGACAAATTTAATTTTTGTGTGACCTTGATGTTTGATGCAAAGAAGATAGGAGGCTGCCGACTTGGACCTTTGTAAAGATAGCCTTAAGATTCTCAGGCTTCTTGGGTAAAATGATTATGTTGCTTTGGCACTTCATATTTCTCCATTCAGCTTTGTAAAGATAGCCTTAAGATTCTCAGGTTCCTTGGGTAAAACGATTATGTTGCTTTGGCACTTCATATTTCTCCATCAGCCAGCATCCTCAGTGACTGCCATGTATCTTCATGTATACTTTAAATGCATCTCAATAGTCAGTAAAGGTTATTACTCCCCTTTCAATACCTTCCTCATCCTTACTCTGATTTTCTTTTTTCATGGGCCATATATAACAAAACGGTCTTTCCTTTGGGCTAAAATTAGAAGCCAAAAGCCCTCTTGCCATCCATCTCCCCAGGAAAGCTCCGTGGAAACAGTGCAAAGGGAGATTTTGATGACTCTTCTTGTGGTCAGAATGCAGCCCCTTCGTTTCACATTCTTCCTACTTCTTATGGTTCGGAGCCTTTTTTTCTACCACCTGTGGTTTCTATTTCTCTCATCTGAGGACTTATTCATCCAGCTTATGAGGTGGGGTAATAACGTCTTTCCATTAAGTTCCCTTCCAAAGATGAATCCCCCTTACCTAGATTACATAACTTTTCCATTTATCAAAAATGATCCTATGTCTCAGCCTCCAGAACATCATCATGACAGAAAAAGTTCTATTTAGGGCATCTTAAATTCATTCCAGGAAAAGGTCTGATTATAACCATTTTCTTCACCTTACCCCACAGTTAAAGCCATCCTTTTAGCTGTGTCCCTGACAAAATGGACATCTCTTTTGATGTCCTCGTGTCTAAATCTGGAGGATAGTTACAAAAGCTTCTGAGGACTCCTGACCACACAGAAGGAACATTATTCAGTCCACAAGGATCTATTAAATACCTAGTGTACCATTCTCCTAGCATGTGGGAGGAAATCACGACCTAGGAAAGCAATGAAAAAGGATGTGTTGCTTGCTGTGTAAGTCATCTCTAATCCACTCTGGGGTAAGGAAACAACCCTGCTCTGTTGTATCCTGCCACCTGAAACAGAGATTTGTCAGATCCAGAGGGAAGTTAAGAGGAGGTCTAAACTTCTAATGGGAGATGGAAAACCCACAATACAAAAAGGTTAAGTGGGTTTGTCCAGGAGACTCAAGTTAGTAGAAAAGTTCATTACACTATGAATCCATGAGTACATAGAAGTTCAGGAGTCTTATAGATTGCTCCATGCTGTCCTCATGACTAAATCTAAATTACAAGTTGGAGATAATTCAATGATGCTTTGCTAACGCAATGCCTTAGTGATGCAATGCTGCAGACTGTTCTGTTTTCACTAAATGCATTGGAATTGGGCAGCTAATGTATACAAAATTACACATCAGAGGCAAAGTTATTGTTCATAGATTCTCAGGTTGAAAGAGAAAAGACAGATCACCCTGTATGCATGTTTTGTTAAACAAACCTCCATTGTGTGTGCAGCCAGTGACTCTTCGGCACACCAGTATTAGGTAAATTACTTATCCTTACTCTGCGGAACAACTACTAGTTACCAATTTTCCCATTAGCCACTTGTCTGCCCCATTATCTCATTCTTTTTCTGCACAATTTGCTGAGCTATTATGCCCACGCTGGAAATGAGAAAAACTCCACTCAATATTTCGGAGAAAATTGCTTCCAGTAATTTGAATATGCTGCAGTAGATTAAGAAAATTGAGATAAATTTCCCTTCTCTTTCACTTTTCCTTGATCTTTAGTGATTTCTGTCGTTCTCCTTTCTGTCAGCCTATCCTTATCCACAACTAACCCTAAGTCATTGAAAACACTTAAGTGGCATCAAACAGTCTACTTTGGGTTGGTCTCCTAAATAGCTTGTATTATTTCATACTTACATAGTTAGTGAAAAACTCTGGACCCTCCTTAATGTCTCATTGCCATCAAAACCTGGGCTTATCATAACACTATTGCACACTTGTGTAGTTTACCAAAGGGTAAGAATTACACTATAATATCCGAAGGCAAAGTGACTTGTTTGTTTTGCATCACATATAATATGGGCATGTCTATTAAAAATAAATAAACAAAGGAAAACATCGTTCAGCCCATCAAAGCTCAAACAACAGTGTTTTCTGTAATACTCTTGGCAGGGAATGTTAAGTTAGTAACAATTGGAACTGTCCAATCCCTCGGGAAGCTAAACATCTGGAAAAGGAGAGCAGCTTTCTCCCTGTACTCAACTAAACAGTGGAAAAAGAGAACAGCTTTCTCCCCATATGCAACAGCAGTTGTTCACAGTTCAGGAAGTAGTTCACTCTACCTAGATACTTAATTTTTTATAAGCACTTTTTTCTAAATAAAAGTTGTGATTTGGTTATAGTGTTTTTATCGTGGCGACAATCAGCATCTTTAATATGGCGTCCATTGTGTCCAGCAAGCTAGGATTTACTTGTAATTGCTGGGTATCTGATGGAAGATCAGTGTGTTCTTCAGATTAGATTAGAACCTAAGGTCATAGGTGTCAGATGAATGAAGGGTGAAGTGATAAGAGGCTCCACATAAGAAATGAGAAAGCTTTACACACAGAAGAAAAGAAAAAGAAGGAACAGAAGAAAGAGGAGCAGAGAGAAAACCATGGGGCAATGGGGACGCTAGTTTGGCTGTTTCATTTGAGGCAGCTTGGTTTGCTATGATGTAAAACCCTTCAATTCATTAGCTTTCTCAGGTATACATACAGATTTCTATTTCCCTGGTAACATCTATGTACCTACTAAATACTTCGTGCAAATGAAGACAATTTTCTGTTGTTGTTGAATAGATGAGTAATGTAAGATTTTATGTATTGAGGTGCAGGGGATAAAGAAAAGCATCTAACAATTAGGAAGCAGGAACTCAAGCAGAGTGGAAGCATTCCAACCCAACCTTATTGCTGTGGGATGTCATTCTGTATGCTGTGAATATGTGTTGCACTGATTGGCTGATAAATAAAATGCTGATTGGCCAATAGTCAGGCAGGGAGTATAGGCAGAGTGAGCAGAAGAGGAGAATTCTGGGAAGAGGAAGGGCTGAGTCAGGAGTCACCAGGCAGACACAGAGGAAGCAAGATGACAAGGCAGAACTGAGAAAAGGTACCAAGTCATGTGGCTAAACATAGATAAGAATTATGGATTAATTTAAGTGTAAAAGCTAGTCAGTAATAAGCCTGAGCTAATGGCCAAGCAGTTATAAATAATATTAAGCCTCTGAGTGATTATTCTATAGGCAGGCCATGGGACTGTGGGGGCCTGGTGAGACCATAGAAAACTTCCGACTACATTTTATCCTCAGAACCCGCAGGAAGTAGGGATGGTTGCTGGACATAAAACGAGTTTCAGAGACATTTTTGCCTAAAAACTTAGGGGAAGACACAGCTTCAAGAGAAGCATCAGTTACCAATGGACTCTCAGAATGAGTGCTGTGAACTGAAATAAAACTATCAAAACATGCTTTCAGAGACACATAAATGAATATATAGAAATTTTACTAGAATGGACATGGAACTAGCTTTGAGTTTTGGTATCAAGACTGTCCATCCTCATATTGAAAGGCAATCAGAAAAGGAATTTGAGAAGTTAAAAATGCCTTTGTTTGGTCTAGAGAAACCCTTTGCAGGCGGTAAGTGGCAGCAGCTGAACCTGAGTCCCATTTGCTTTCAGAGTTCCTTCACTGAGCAATTGTAAGGAGGCAGGAAGGAGTGTGGATAAAATCTCAGCGGAAATTGTCTTCCCAGTTGTGTTTTATGAAGTAGAGACATTCTAGAAGTGTTTGCTATAATACTCTCTGAAACGGTACTTCTTTTAAACTTCCTTGTGTAACTTGAAAGCATTAGTTTATCTCCTGGTACCTTATAGAGATGTCAGACCCTTTGAATTTAGCCTGAATGCTCAACCTAACAACCCATGAAAGGAGCTTTTATGGGGGGAGGGCTGGGGGGGGAGAAGGATGGGGTGAGGGGAAGGAAGAGAGGGTGAAGAAGGAAGTACTTTACAATTTTGGCAATGTTCAAAAGACGTAACTTTGATATTTGTTGAGTTGGCTAGGCTAGAGTACACAGTTATTAAGTTAAACACTAATCAAGATGCTGGTATGAAAATGTGTTTGTAGCTATGATTACTACTTGAAGTCTAAATAAAGGAGGTTATCCTCAGTAATGCAGATGGCCTTCACCCAATCAGCTGAAAGGCCTTAAGAGCAAAATCAATTTACACTGATAAAGAAATTTCCCTCAAGACTACTGCATCAGCTTCCCCCTGGAGACTCTCCAACTTGCCAGTCTGTCCCAAGGCTTTGAACTTACCAGCCCCACAAACTAATATACTAATAAACCCTAGAAATATATTTGTTTTATATATATATATATATATATATATATATATGTATATGTATGTATGTATGTGTATGTGTATGTGTGTGTGTGCACGTGTGTATGTGTGTGATTGTTCATGGATCTGTATTTTACTAGTTAAACTTTTATAGGCAACTGAAACAGTAGAAACAGATTGTTCTATACTATGGGTCACAAGTTTGCCTCACCCTGACCAAGTACAAGCATAATAAAGAAGCAAAGGGACTTAATTACTGGGTTCTTTTTTGATAACAGACCTAAGAATTTGTTTGTCATCTAGGAAATTGTATAATTTAAGAAAGGAGTCAGGAACTGAAGACATGCTGAGGACAAATCTGATTATTACTCAGCCCACGTTTTAGACCAGAACAGAATGAACAGTAATTATCTTGAAGAAGAATAGACTCCTTCATATGGCATTAAAATGCATATCCACACCCTTCCCCTGAAATTATGAAAGCCTGGAAAGCGACAGCAATGTCTTAGCACCTTCTGCTTGTCATACATATATAATAAATGGCTTCTAAATAAAACAATGACTAAATTTGCATCTAGAATGTTAGTAATTTAATGCATGTTGACTGCATGCCATTTACATTCCAGACCTGTACTAAGTTTTGGGTACATGGCCATAAATATACATAAAAACTCCCTTGTGGAAGTGGGCTACAGTTTACCTGAGCACAACTAAATGCCTGCTGATGCTACCAAGAGATACACTGGGGAGAAGATTATCCTGTTAAGTCAGACTCAGTAAGTTAGCTGTTTATTTGCTACAGTGTTAAGTTTGCTTTCCTAAGCATGGTATACTTGTCATTTCTGTGGGGACAGCTTGAATAGACGGCCGTCGGTGTCAGAACTAGCCTGTGTCCTGGCATTACAGCCATTACAGTATAAGACATTGGGCACATTGCTTAACATCTCTGACCCCCAGGCTTCCCAACAGTGAAACAGAAGAATTCCTAACTGGCAAGGACGTGTGCGTCAAATCAACGATGGCCAGGGAAGCTAGTTGCTTAGTGCCCAGCCTGTAGAAAGTTAACCGCAAACTGGTTTTACAGACTTTGTGTTGCAAAACTCCACACGGTTACTGGGGTGACAAATGCCTTTAGCGAAATAACCAGCCCAAAGCTCTGCGACTTTTAAAATGTGCTCAGACATTCCTTATCCAAGGGGAAATCCCCCACACTGTAAAGAGAAAGTCACAAGAAAGATAATGTAAACAGAGATGCTAATTATGGGTTCCTTATAGAGTCCAAGAGCTACTGCCATGTAGACTTGGAAGAAGCTCCGGAGATCACTCAGAGCTCATTTCGTGTATGTTAGAAAAGCAAAGCGACATCCGCTGGAGCACAAAGCAGGCGGCACAGTGAGCCCACCCCAAAGTTCAGATGCACTGTATTCTGCTCCCTGTACTTGATTTTCACACGTCAAGGTTACACTGGGAGCTGTAAGCGGGCGTCCTGTCTCTCTGCTACCCGCCATGTTCCTGGCACCACTCTGAAGGCTTTGCCCGTGGTTTCTTCCTTCACTCAAAACACTTTCGGTCCAGACTTTCCTTTTAAACCATCGTCCAAGTGTGCAGTAGATAGCCATTCCAGTTTTGATCTGGAAGTTCCAACCCCCATTGAAGCTTTGGTAACTGTCACGCCTACAAGGCAGGTCGGAGAGAGGACCCTGAAGACCCGAGATCCAGATGGGCCAGCCCTTTTGGTGCCTGGATCCTGGACCCTGGAGGCTGATGGAGCAGAGTTCTCCACAGAACACTGCCGGACTGCGATACACCTTTCCCAGACCCTGTAACCTATCCCTTCACTTGTAAGTTACCCCACAAAATAAACTTCCCTTTTAACTACATGGAGTTGCCTTAATATTTTAACCAACACAAGTGGACTAATGTTTGGCAAGGAAGTGATTTGTCCAAGTTCACCCTGCTATCAAATGGAAACGGGATTTGAAATCATTCAACCTGGCTCTGGAAGACACAGCTTCCTGGTCCCACAAATCTTACCTTCCTCTTCTACTTTATGTCTGGTGTTCAGACCCTGTCCTACCCCGCTCCAGATAAATTGCTGAATGTTTAGCTTGATTCCCCAGGAGGTGATTCGAATCATACAGGTCAGAAAAGGAAAACAGGAGGGAAACTGGCAAGAGAGGCATGGGGAGTGGACAAGGATGCCTGTGGAAAAAGGGAACATATATGAAGAAAGGAATTAACATATACGCATGGTAGTATCATGATGACCCGTGACTTTAGTACTGACCTAAAAATTAAGAAAATAAGGAAAAAGTAATATATTATATTCTCAAAAAATGTGGACAACAAAGAGTGGGTAACAACCTAGAATTTTGTGAGGCTGTAATGGAGGTATGGCATCTTTAGATCTGCCTTGAGCCCTGTGCTCTTACACAGGAATGCAGCCTTCCTGGGGTGTGAATAAGACACAGCTCCACAGGAAGGGGCAGTTCCTGTGCACCTGTGACACACACATCCTGTCAGTGAGGTATTTTTCTTATTTCATTTTGAGGAAGCATGAGTATTAGAGGTAGTAAGCAACCTCTCCAATGGATTCTCACATCACTAAGGAAATGGCATTACCCAGCTGCCTGTAAAAGGCCACCACTGTCATTTATTTCTCTTTCCCAAGCAGGTATGTTAAATCAAAGAGAAGATGCATAAAAGATATGATGAGGCCATCTTTTCTCCATTAAGAGTACGCATAAGGACACCGTTGTGAGTGACAAGAAACACAGAGAAGCGGAGTAGTTGTCTTAGGAATAGATAGCATAATTGCACTAATAATTAATAGTTTCCCACAAGTATTCATTCCAGAAAGTGTTCAGAAATTGAAATAGAAAACTTGGTTCTAACCCATATTAACCATATAACCTTACGCTTGCTACAGGCTGTGAATAAGCTTCAGCATATTTTATATGACGCAAGTGGCTTTACTTACTTTCGTGTACTTTTTTCTATTAGTGCTGATAAAAAAAAAAAAGAGAGAGAAGATTTTGGATACAGATAAGAAAAATATACAATCCTATTTTAAAAATCTGATATTTTACCAGAAACAGAAGTATTTGAAGACAGACTTTTTGCGAACTGTTTCTAGATTATTTACTGATATTGACAGTAACCACTGGAGGGCATTGTTATAACCTGGAACAAGACACATACAAGACAAAGAGGGACTTTGGGAGAGGGTCCAGTCCAAAGCCTGTTACTATGTACCTCAGAAAATAAAGGCCTTGAGAGTGGGGAGAGGGACCCGCTCTGATTTACCCACCACACTCTGAACAAGCAAGGACTACAATACAGGTTTTTTGCGAGGTGGGGGGGGGGGGTTGTGGGGAGCTTTACCTCTTTTTCGTTTGTTTACAAATGTTGTTTGACTTTTTCTGCCATTTAGTTAGTCAAACCCATCTTTCTTGTCACATAATCTAGAAGAAGTTTTCGTGTTGAATGCATTCAGTGGCCAGACAGCTTCCTGAGACATCAGGCAGATGAGAGACATGAGGTCATAAGGAACGACCCCAAATGACCACCATTGCTCTCATTGCTCAAGGATGTAACCATAAACAGCATGACTCTTTTCTTTTTTTCTGTGGTTATTCAAAAGGTAAGAGAGCACCAGCCACTGAGAAACTTCTGGGGAGAACAAAGGACCCCACATGAGACATCTTTTCCCCTTAAGTTCATTACAAACCAAAGGAAGGCAATGATCTTTTCAGGGGTGTTAACCACACCTCTTTCCTTCTCAGATTCTTTTTTTACTTCCACCCACAGGGCACATTTTATAAATAAGACTATTTAGTCACCGACTAAAAGGAAGTACCTAAGGCTAGTGGTTGCTTATTTCATGTGTTAAAACATTAATTTCAAAACCTTTATGTAATCCCAATAGATCATAAACTGACAACAGACAGTATTAGTAACATGCATACACTTCTAAACTTGTAGGAAATTCTAAGAGCTTCTCCTACTCTGACTGTGACCTCTTATAGCCACCGGTACAGATATTAAAGACAAGGTGTCCTTTCCTCAGAATAGAAACTAGAGATTGGAAAGTGCACTTTAAATATGTACAATAATAATGGTTGAAAATTCTATGCCCACCCCTGTAACGTCTACTGGTGGATTGCTCTGTTACATGCATCCTTTCCATCATAGGTGAGCCCCCTCCAGCATGCCTTTCATTTTAATGTCTCGACCTCACTTGTTCAGTGCAGAAACTGTGCTTGTCTTTGTTCAGCCCCTTCCACCGGCACCTCCAGTTCTACTGCAACTGATCCCCCATAACCACTTCTTTGTTTAATGCCTACTGATTCTGGTATATTCCCCAGAGGTTTCCAAAATACATAAAATTACTCTTCCACACAGTACTGCAGATGTGCATGGATCTGCTCTTCACTGAATTCACAACCCCAAGCCTTGTGGCCACCCTGGTCTCAAAGCCTATTCCACTGGTGTCACTGTCTCTAGAAAGTGTCTCGTTAGTCAAATCCCAATAAGAGTGTGACAAAGATGGGGGGCAGAGGAATCTAGCAAAATACCATGACATTCTTTTCCCTCAGGCTCCCTTCTCTTCTGACCATGTTGTTTGTGGATAGTCCTTTCTCATTTAGTCACATGTCTTCAGACTATGTTATAAAAGTCTTGCTCATTTTCATACCACTTCTTGAAGAAACACACTTCTCCATTGTTTGAATCTGAATACGAGATTTGAATTTAGTACTGCCTAGTGTTCTTGAGTTTATATCCCAGGTTAACAATATCATTGCCTGTTTTTTGTTTTCACTTAAATTAACATTTTAGCTGATATATAGCATAATTGTATTCATTTATGAGGGATCATGTTATGTTTTGATACATGCACATATTTTGCAATTTAAATAGATTTGAATCAACAGAAGGATATCTACCTATAGGGTGGCTACAGATAATAACAATGTACTGCATATTTCAAAAAGCTCAGAGAAAGTTTCCACTTCTTACCAGTAAACACTTACTCTTGACTCTCATTTCACCCAAGATGCCCCTGCCCACCCATGCACTATCCACAATGTCAGTACTGATACATACCTAAAAAAAGACTAGACTTGAAGGAAGTGGTCATGCTGAAAAACAGAACTGAAAATTGAACATTTATTTTTAGAGAAAGTGGCCTCTGGCTCTGTCCAGCGTGGATGTGAGCACCATCCTCCACAGAGGTATCTCCAAGGAAATACTGTTGGTATAAATGAATGAATCTTTACCCTTCTCCTCCAAAACACAGCCCCTTCTACACCAAGTCAAGAATAACAGACCCAAGGAGGATGATGGGCAATTGGAAAATCTGTTTTCCCACAAAGCTGCTTTATTTCCAGTTCTAACTTTTGTTTCGATTCTGTCTACCAGATACTGGTTAGAACAAGTACCTACCTTCTCCTATTTTCTGTCCTTACTGATTTTGCCTAAAGTATTGCTAATCCATATCATATCACCCTATACAGAGTAAGATTCTCTCTCTCTGTAATCTAAGCTTAATCTAGTTCATCTACTTAGCAGGTGGTATTTTGCCCTACAACAGGCAATGCACTTAGCATAGGTACTAAATTTAGTATATTTTTATCCATATCTCACTCTATAAAGTATTATAAATGAAATATAACCTTATGCAACGGAAGAAAAGGAAAGAGAAAAGTGGAGAGGGGAGGTAAAAGGCATGGAACCAAGACTAAGGTTGTAAGGCAGAACCAAGAAAGAAACTTAGAAATGTATCCCATAAGAAGCCATAAATTCCCGATATTTTGGTCAAAGTTATCTTTAAATTCGTTCAGTAAAAACAAAGTAGAGATGAGGATGAGTCATTGTCCTAGTTAGCTTCAATTGTCTACTTGATATAACCTAGAGTTATCTGAGAAGAAAGTCTTGACTGAGTAAATGCCCATTAGCTTGGCCTCTGGGTATGTCTGTGGAGGGTTGTCTTAATTGTGCACTGATGTAGGGAAGCCCAGCCCACTGGGGTAGTACTATCCCTAGTCAGGGAAACCTAGGACTCCATAAGAAGGATGGCTGAGGATGAATCAGCAAGCAGTGTTACTCAATGGTTTCTGTTTCGAGGTCCTAACTGAGAGCCTGCCCGGATTTCCCTCAAGACTATGACGTGGAAGTGGAAGCATGAGCTAAATGCTTATGTTGCTTTTGGTCAACGTGTTTTTAATCACAGCAACAGAAAGGAAACAAACCCTTATGGATCTCTCAATAAAATGTGTCCCTAACCTACAAAAAGACAGAATTGCTCAGGAGGACTACTCTGCTTGGCCCTAAAAGCACAGAAATGTTTCCCATGAGCTTTTATGTGGAAATAAAAATGGTCAAGTGGCTCTCCTATTCAATATAAATGACACCCCGAGTTTCTCTCTGATGATGCATCTTCCCTTTCATCCAGGTATTCTCTTAAAAATGGTGCCCTACCTTCTAATTCAGTTAGTGCCATTCTTACAGTTCTGCCTGTGACACTGAACTTCTGCCCCCACAGCCTTTTGGAAACTGCCTCACAAGTAAAGTCAGGGTGCCTGTGACTTCACACTGAACAACTGCTTCAAAATATTACCTGTCCCACCTGGGCCTGGTCTCTCTCTCTCTCTCTCTCTCTCTCTCTCTCTCTCTCTCTCTCTCTCTCTCTCTCTCACTGTGTGTGTGTGTGTGTGTGTGTGTCTCTCTCTCCACACACACACACACACACACACACACACACACACACACACACACAGCTGCCCTGACATGGCTGCTTCTCTGCTCTCTCTGTCTCTCTGTCTCTGTCTCTCTGTCTCTCTCTTTGTCTCTCTGTCTGTCTCTCTGTCTCTCTCTTTGTCTCTCTCTGTCTCTCTCTCTCTCTGTCTCTCTCTCTGTCTCTCTCTCTCTCTCTGTCTCTCTCTTTCTCTCTCTCTACACACACACACACACACACACACACACACACACACACACACACAGCTGCCCTGACACGGCTGTTTCTCTGCTCAAGTAGCAGCTAACACCAGTCACACCGACACTGAATGTGTCTGCCTGTTCCTAAGTGTTCATGTCCAGCATTCCTTTCCTCTCATGTCCGCTCTCAAGTTCAGACGTGAGGAACGGCAGGTTTGATTCCCCTGACACCCTTAGTGCTCCAGGATCCACATTCACATATTCAACTCTGCCTCCAAGCTCTGTGCAGCATGATGTCTAAATCAGATTATGAGGGGAGATGCACCCCTTTATTGGCTATCTACTCACAAGATGTTGAAGTCTGCTAATGAATGCTTTTCTTAAAACTGATTAACTGTTTTCACAATCACTAGCACCGTGTACTGATTTCAATTTACATTTTATTATCCCCACTTACCATACTTAATACTAGCTCTCTGTAAATGACCTCACTGATTCCTTGTCTTCCTGCGTTTGTTTATTGTCCACTGTGTGCAGGTCTCTTGGTGGCTTCTCTCCAGTTTCACTCACACTTCTCGGACACACTTTGCCCCCAACAGTCAAACATCCTGGTTTTACACACTGACCATGTCCAGTTCTCAGATGACCATAATTCCATGTTCTCAAAGTTACGGAGACTCAAGCCTACTGATCTTAACCCCTTGAAGTCTGTAGCCTACAGCAGTCAGCCGTCAGAATCCATCCCAGCCTCTTGCTGTAGGTTCCATGATATTCACTCCATTCTCTTCCTGTTCCTCCTTTTTAGTTGCTATGTCTCTTCTATTCGAAGCCAAGTCTAGACTTCAAATCTCAGTTCAAGTTCTAGTTCACCAAGAACAGCCTAGTGTTCAGCAGTGTTTCATCTCTGCATGACAGCAGCTGCATCAATATGTCACATGACTATGTCTTACCCCTCTCTATTCCCCAAAGGGTATGACAACTCTTCTTATATGGCAAGTATTTGACTTAAGCATGAATTAACATTTTAACATCTCTAACATCAAAATAGGAAACTTTGCCATATTTTCATCAAACAAATTATAAAATTTTAGACCATAAATTTAACCTGAATAGCTATAGATAACTGGAGAGGTAGAAAAAAGACGGGGAGGGTCAAATGCATTTGCTTGATGCCAAAAAATGCAGAAAAAGCCTGGTCTCCAACTTCTATTTTTCAATAGAAATTCTATTCTGTTTTTGGTATATTTTAGAAAATGAGCATTAAATAGACTGAAGATAAATTATGAAGAATCGGGTGTATACTGTATAATGTTAACAGATTTGGGGTGATTTCTAGTTGTCTTCCTCAAGAGGTTATAATGCTGAATATATGTTGTTAGGGTTTTCTTATACATTATAAACAACATGGCTTCAATGTGATCAAACTTCTACAAATTATGTTAGCTAATGTTTTTATTTAAAATGTAAAATGATATATTTTTATTTTAACAAATTAATAGAAAATAACTATCATCAGAATGCAGAAGAAAATAAAATGGACAAGTTGGATTTCCATGATATACAACTTTATAACAGTACAGTTCTATGAACTTCAGACAATGAATTTTGAGATGTATTTCATTTCTACAAAGTACAGACTATATACAAAGAAATAGACCTGGATGATGCTTTCTAGTGGTTTCCATCTGTATTCCAAAACACTATTCCTAGCCTTTGATTAAAATACTAAACTGACCCTGAATTCCACCAACAGCTATGTGACCCAGGATGAATTATTTAATCTCTCTGAGTTTATTTCATCATGTATAATTTATAATAATAATAATAATAATAATAAAATACTTACTTTTTTAGTATATTGTGAAAATGTATTAAGTAACACATCTTAGAAATAATGAAATTGTTTATAAAATTAAGCCATTATTTTATGAATAGATATAACCACCTAAGAATGAAGTCATTCAAGACTACTTGATTCAACTTGAAATGACCATTCTGTCACTAATATCAAATGACTTCCTCTGGCCTTGGTTACTAATGAATGCTTAAGCCTGTTGCTGTAAATAAATGGGCACTAGGATGTTTCTTAAAAAACACATGTGGCTCAAGATTAAACTTCTTCCGCTTTGTGGTCTCACATGTCTGACCACAGCAACTATTTTTAATCAGTAATTGTGCTTTTCAGTGACATCCAACTCCACACATCAGAGTCACTGTCCTCGTGGTGATGTAGAGATGTATGACACTCTTAATTGTCATATCCTTTTTGTTCGGTTGTTTTTCTTCTGTTGATGATTCCAAAACACATTTCTACTATGGCGACTTTGAAAACACCGAAGAGTGAAATGGGCATAGACTTCTCACTCCTTAAATCTACAAAAATTAAAATGAGGTAGTCAGCTGTCTTGATATACCTTATTTAACTAATAAACATGGAATGTTTCCAAAGAGAGCTTCTTCAATGACAATGAACTAACATTGTTTAACTCTAATTGAATGAAAGCATTAATACTGAACAGTAGTTTTAATAGCCCTCTAGATTCCTAACCTAAGCTGTGTGTCTGATAACAACGCATAGTGGATGTGTGCTCTCTGACACTCATCAGCTTACAAAACCGATGGAGAAAACATGCTCAAAATCAGATGAAAATGGGTTCAGCTAGAGTGGCTAAAAGATCTTTTGAATACCATATAATGTTCCCAACCTGGAGTAAGACAGATCTAAGTTCAAATCCCAAACATAAAATTTCAAAGCCCTATGACCCTAAACAGCTTGATTATTTGTATTACTGGGACAGGCGGGCTTTATTAAGACTAGAGAGAAAATGAGGAAGGGAAGGATGGAAGGGTCATCAATTAACAATAAGTAATAAATTGAAAAGCAGCCAAGGTTAAAGGCATAGATTGTGGAGGAGAGAGGTTTACAAAGAGTGTTGAGAAAAAGACTCTGATGGCATAAGGAACATTATAGTATCTATGACAGTGGTTCTCAACCTTCCTAATGCTGTGACCCTTTAATACAGTTCCTCATGTTGTGGTGACCCCCAACTATAAAATTATTTTCATTGCTACTTCATAACTGTAAATTTTGCTGCTGTTGTGAATCACAATGCAATTATCTGGGTTTTCAGAGCATCTTAGGTGATCACTGTGAAAGGGATGTTAGACCCCAAAGTGGCCACAGGTTGAGAACCTCTGACCTACGGTCTATACTACATAAAGCAGTGTCTTACCCTTTTCCAAATATAAAAGAAATGCATATAAGTCATTGTTAGAAACTAAGCAGTTACACAGCAAATATGTGATTTCGGTGTGAATTATTTTTCAATTTTAAATCCTTCAAAATAGGACTGAGAGATGACACAATGGGCAAAGATGTTTGCTGCTAAGCCTGATGACTTGAGTTCAAGAGAGAACCAACTCCCTCAAGATGCCCTCTAGCCTCATCACACAGTCCTTGGTAGGCTTGTATGCACATACACTTACACATACAGATAATTAAATATAAAAAATACCTCAAAATAAGAATGCCATTTGGGATTTTTTTCTAAGTCTAGTTAACTGGAACCTGAAGAAAGTGAAGAGGTGAACTTTGTATGCTTATGATAACGATACTTCAGGTAGAATGAGGAGCAAGCAAAAACCATGAACTGAAGCTGGGCATTGGTGGAGCATGCCTTTAATCCCAGCACTCGGGAGGCAGAGCCAGGTGGATCTCTGTGAGTTCGAGGCCAGCCTGGGCTACCAAGTGAGCTCCAGGAAAGGCACAAAGCTACACAGAGGAACCCTGTCTCAAAAAAACAAACAAAAAAAAAAAAACATGAACTGGTAGCACAAAATGAATATTAGAAAATCAATGGCTTAGGGAAATCCAGGTGCTGAAGAGGTGTCGATGGGTTTACTGAGCTTCATCCCCCATATTGCTTACTTTTCACAAGGAGGACAATTTGAACATCACTCATGTAGAAAAAAGTTCATCTTTCTATGTATTTAAGTAACTAGTACTAGAGGTCACATGATAAACAATGGCAGCAGTGGGTCTTCATTTCAGATCTGCCAAACCCTATGCTCTTAACTAAAATGCCACGGGAAACATCTCAATTTCAAACAATAACACAATGTGTAAATAAACCAAAGTAAAATGGGAACTAAGATTTTAAATTCAGACCTCAGACTTAGATGCTTTACAAACAGATCTATTACTAGCAGAAACTTAACTACTGCTGAAAACCCAGTACCCAGTTCTCCATGCCTGTGCATTCCTTATGCTGCAAGTTTTGTTGACCTGTGTGTGCTCTCTGGAAGAGGTCATAAATGATACATGACCATATGATACAACACACACACACACACACACACACACACACACACACGTGTACACACAAGCATACACACATGAGTTCATGCACACACATGAGTAAACACATGTGAACATGCACACACATGGATACACACATATGTTCATGCACAAGTGCATACACACATTCACTTATGCACACACACATAGATACACACATCTTTGTGCGAGCACACACACACATACACACACACACCACCACCACCACCACCACCATCACAACAACAACACCAACAACTGCTGAAGCACCTAACACTATTTCTCTACATCCTTACTGGAAACAAAGAGAAAATCTGTGATAATCTTAGAAGTGAGAACGAAGTATAAGTCATGTTTTATCACAGATAAGGGTCATTGTTTTTCTGCATTGAAAACGAGAAGCATGTAAGTCAGAATGCTTGAATATTACAGTAATGATAACACAAAACAAAAATCTAAATGACCATAGCTTATGCATTAGAAGCTGATGGTTAGTGTTCATCCCCTCTGGTAAATCTAGAGAGTTAGAAACTCCATCCCAAACCTTGTTGCAAAAGCATCCATGTAGTTGCCACCACCACTAGCCTTGGTACAAGGACCACAGTTGTAGTGTTTACACCTGAGCCCCTGGCTACCACCTGCTGTCACTAGATGCCACAGAACCAGATGTTTCCGTGGAAACAGGAGCAACTGCCACCCCAGCACCTCCCACTGGAAGAAATGCGAAGTCCCTCTTCTTCGTGTAACTAACTTCTGACTGACAAATGATTGACAGGTACTGTGCATTTGTCCATGTATTAGGAAAAAAAGGAGTCTGGAACATACTTGATTTTTAACTTACATGTTGTAAGAACCAAAAAATGTCCTTGTCTGTCTTTTTTCCCTCTGTTCTAAACCAGGTAAGTGTTGAAGTCAATTCTGAAGATCATTCTGAAAATTTTTAAACATTCACAGTAAATGATAAATTAATTTACTTAACTGAAACACCCCTCCGTGTAAGTTCAGGCATAGTGCTGCAAAAGACATATGGGGAGAGAAAGGAGGAACAGTTAACACCTCTTCTAAGCACCACAATCACAGCATCTGCCACGCTGTCACTTCCTCCACTCTCAGACTGCACCCATCCATGTAGATCTTGGGTCTCCCCTGCCTTCCCTCTGTGAATAAGCAGCATGGCCAGTGAAATCTGCAGATACGACGAGCATCGTCCATTATTTAATGTTGACCAGCTCTGCTGTTTCGCTTGCTAAAGTAACAGCACAGGATTATAGTCCCTACTTCATGAAGTATGACGATAGCTATGCAGTGTTAATTCCTAGCTACTTTTCCATAGCATAGCTCTAGAAGGTCAAGCATGAAACCCTGACCTTCAATTACAATGCCCATCAATTACAGTGGCACACAGTGACACCTAGTGGATCACAGGTATATTTTGAACTCTCAAGTTGATGGAGATAAGCAATCTTCAGTTCTCCTCTTCCCCTATAAATATTCACAGTGTTTCCATTTATGTATTCTGGAAGATTTTGAATGGAAACAAAATGCATACAATTTTTCTTTCTATTATAAAATATAAATTCTCAGAAGAATATTACCCAAGAAAAGTTACCTTTGAAGACTTTTATGAAAACAAATCTTCAAATGATAAATTAGCTAGTAATCACAATTTTAAAAGAAAGACATAGGAGTGGAAATGTAGCTCAGTTGGTAGAGTGATTACCTAAAATGCATAGAACTCTAGATTCCATATGCGGCATCACATACCCGTGGTGGTGGCATGTTGTGGGATGATCTTTTTGTACACTGTGAAGATGTGTCTCTGCCAAAGCACCTTCTGATTGGCTTACTAAAGAGCTGAACGTCCAATAGCTAGGCAGGAGATGATAGGCAGGACTTCTGGGCAGAGATAGGAGCTCTGGGAAGAAGAGAGGTGGGATTCACCAGCCAGACATGGTACTGAGGACAGCTAGTGAGTCACGTGGCAGAACATGGATTAATATAGATGGGTTAATTTGAGTTTTAAAAGCTAGTTGGGAAGAAGCCTAAGCTAAGGCCAAGCTTTCATAATTAATAAGAAGTCTCTGTGTCATTATTTGGGAGCTCGCAGTCCAAAGAAAGTCTGACTACAGTGCAGCATGCCAGTAATTCAAATACTGGGGAGGTAGAGTCTTCAGGATCAGAAGTTCAAGGCTATCCTCTGGTACATTGCAATAATGAGTCCAGCCTGGGAATACATGAGACACTGTCAGTTTTTTTTAAGAGGCAGAAAGTTTACAAACTCAAAATAAATTTATACACTGAAACACACCAGCCCTCCAAGAATATAGGAATATGAAAGAGAATCATTTACCAAATTTACTAGAGTAAAAGTCACAGATTTGTGGTCTCAACTGTGCTGCGCATTGACTGTGTGACCTTAATCAAATTATATGACCTCTCTGTGACTTTGTTTTATATCTTGTAACATAAGGTTTAGATTTAGATGTGTTGTACCCATTTTGCAAACCCCCAAGAGACCACCAAGGAGCTGGTTTCCAATGCAAGCACATAAAGGTTCTTTTATTCAGGTTCAACCTGTGCCACCACACAGCAGATGGAAGGAAATGTGGCGGCGGCCATGAGCCCAGGTGTAGGGGGTTTTTATGGGGAAAAACTATAAGCTGGGAATTGGCAACTTGGGATTAGGTAGAAAGGGCAAGGTGATTTTTTGAAACTATTGGTCTAGACTTTGGGCACGAAACCACATTTGACACCATTGGGTTAGACTTTTAGCGGGGAACCACGACCCACTGAACAGGATTATCTGGACTGCTCAGCAGGATTATCTAGATATCTTCAAGGGCCATAAACTGCAGACAGGATGTCTGGAGGAGGATACTGCTCTGGTCCTTCCTGGAACTGAGTACAGCAGGTGGTCTGAGATGGTGGCCCTTTCCCTAAGATGGAGCCTGTAAAGTTAAGTCTAGGCCTTCACAGATGACCTTTGAAAGATTGGTCACAAAAGATGACAGATTTCTGTACCAGTCACTGAACACAGAGATGCTCAAAATTGAGGTCACTACTAAGGGTAAAATACAAGCCACATCTTCCCACACCAGACTTTCTTTCAGGTCATAAATTTATTTGTCCCTAATATTTAATTCACTTGTAATCTTAATCTTAAATGTGTCATAATTTCATTAATTGTTGAATAAAATGGTTGCACTAGCTTTAAACATTCTTCATATTTGACTCACTATAGTGAAAAAGGAGTTGGGCTGATAGCTAACACTAGCAATTACAACAGCACTTGAGAGGCTGAGGCAGGAGAATTGCCACAAGTTCAAAACTGTCCTTGGATAGAACTGGAAACCTAGACCCAGAAAGACAAACATCACATTTTCTATCTACTACTATTTATTATTCTACTAAAGTAGACATAGTATAAAAATGACCCCTAACAATCTCTTTCTACACCCACTTATCAGGACACCTTTCACCTCTCATCAAAGCAGCTCCTGCTTTCAGTAGATGGCAATTAACACAGACTCACAAACCGGTCACTACAAAGAGAGTAAAAGAGACTCCTAGTGCTCAACTCTTTCCCCAAGACTTAGGGATATTCATGGAAGAAGTTGTGGAAAGGTTGTAAATCCCAGAGGTGATAAACAATGTCAAGGAAACAGTGTTTCCTGGACACAACAAGTTAGTTACCCATCTGAACTCACAGCAGCTCTCATCATATGCAAAAAAAAACCTGCAAATTCAAGCCACAGAAAATTCCAACATGAAAGCAAGTAGGTGACTATGATGTCCCCTATGCATTTAATAGCTACTAGGAGAAGGAAAACCAGATTTCTTCAGTGCTGTGACCACTGGCAGGCCAGTCATACTCCAGGGCAGGCCCCACACCAAAGATTATTTGGGCAATGTAAATTGGACTTGGTGGGGAGGAAGAAAGAAAGAACATGAAGTTGATTGGGCAGGGAGGTGGGGACGGGATGAATATGGTCGAGATACATTGATAGAATTCTCAAAGAATTAATAAAAAAAACATTATTATTGTTTTAGTGGATCTCAAAGAGTTAATAAAAAACATTATGATTGTTTTTAGTGGGTCTCAAGGAGTTAATAAAAACATTATTATTGTTTTAGTGGAAGGGCTGGAGCAATAGCTCCATGGTTAAGAGCACTGGCTGCTCTTCCAGAAAGCCCAGTTCAATTCCCAGTACCCCCTGTGGCAGGTAACAGCCATAGATAACTCCAGATTCAGGAGATCTGGTGCCCTCTAATGGCCTCTGTAGGCACTGCATACATGTGGTGAACAGACACGTTCAAGAAAAAAAACACCTACACAGACTCTGCCAGCTCTGATTGGACCAAGAGGTGAGTCTTTGTTCTCCTAGCTAATCACCCCAGCCTCTGGTCTTTAGGCCCAGGGGCACAACCAGTGCCCCCATACCCCACCCATTGCAGCCCCAGGTTCAGGCCAGAACTCCTTCAGGCAGGCCTGACCACCCCCTCTCCGTGGGACCCTGTACACAGCAAGCCCTACTCCACCCCCCAAACCCACCCATCCTCGGAGAGAGACTGCAATATGCAATTCCATATATTTATTAAAATCACCGAAAGTTACAATCAAAATGAGCGATTTTTACTGCATGTAAATAAATTAAGAAAGCAGTTGGAAATAGCATTTACCATTGTTATTAAAATTATGCACTTACATTTTCCTGTCATTTGATAGCAACATGAGCTGTAATAAAGGTAAATAGAGAAACTTGGCATTGTGAGAAGAGTCATTGCCATAGTAACTAATTAGCATCTTTAACATCCATTTCTTTATATTAATAAACATATCTTTACCCATCATACCATCTAAACACTCACAGTGTTTGCTCATGAGTGTTATTTTATTGTGTTTTGTAATCTTCATCAAAGGAAAAACTGAGTGACCCTCCAATGGGACCAGCTGCTTAATGTTCAGACAGTACTCACTCTGTTTAACGTACAGGATACTGTCGTCTGAGAAAGGGTTATTTTCTGTGACAAATCTCATATGGGAAGTGAAGCAAATTTAACTAGGAAAAGATTTTCCGTGTCCTCATCATATGTGCATCGCAAGAAGGAAAAACAAACTTCCTTTAGAGTGGTTTTAATTATTCACCATCTCTGACGTGATTTCTACATAATTCAACACAAATGCTGCAGAATTCTTCTTTGCCAATTCTAGTGAGCATAACAATAGCCCTCTCCACCACTCGGGAAAGAACCCTTTCCCTTTCCAGACTTCTTTGGACTCCATACTCAAGCGTTCTGACTGACTCTCCACCAAAACTGAATCACCCACCAGCGCTTACATTGACTAAGCCAGTTTCCTAGGATTCTCTGAAAGCTGTTTGCATTCTTTCTTGAAACAAACTTTTAAGGGACAAATAATGTGATCCACACTCCCAGGCTCATAGCATGAGGGTCACCTCCATATAAAGTCTTTAATGCTCCCCTGCAAAGGCTCCATGCTACATTCCCATATTATCTCACTGTATTATTTCTTACTTTCTCTAGTTCACTGTTTCTTAACCTGTCAATACTCAAAATTCCTTTCTACCAGTGAGTCTTAGCTGAGGGCAAGAGACCATCTACGAATGTTCTACACACGAAGCTATTAAATTCTGTCCAGTTTTTGAGAATGTTAGAGAACCACCCTTCCACACTATATTTCTGATATATGACAAGCCGAATATCATTTCTTTTCAACCTTCTAGTGATTGTATCACTTTAGCTGCATCTATTACATTATCTGTTATGCAATAACATCTCATCGGCTTCATTCCTCACTCTACTGTCAGTTTGGCAGTAACAAGAATATCATAGTGTCTTATATTCCCTATTCTGCTCCCACCCTTATCCCCACCCAACACCATTCTTGGGATTACAACATGCTCAGTAGCATCATTTAAATGAAATAGTAGTAGCTGTGCCATCCTTACCTGTAGTTACAACTTTCTAGCATAGTATCAGTTCCCATGGTGAAAACAATGACCAGGCAGACTTTATCCGCCTCATTTGTGTCAACAGTGGGAAGTATCTCTAGCCAATAATAAGGATTGTCATGACAGTTTTGTGGGAGCTGTACCCCTTTACCAATGTTCCTTTGGTCATTGCATCTACACATGTCCTAGGATCTCATTTTCTAAGTGTCCACACAAATCTGCATGATCATTACGTCACTCCACCTTCTGCCCTACAAGACAGTGTGATGTAGCAAATGATATTTGCCTAAATTGCAGTCATAACAACCTCTTTGCCAATTATGTAGCTCAGCAGGCAGACGTAAGCACGCTGATGTCTTTGCCTGAGCTTTAGAGTCCTTATCACTAGTACAAAGATCAAGACAGCAACTTCATACAGTTATTGGGAGGACTGTAATGGAAAAGTATGTTTAAGGTGTTTTTACCATACCTGGAAATTAAAGATATGTAAAATGGAATTAAAGGCACCAATTCAAATAAAAAAAATTATTGATTAGGTATTATGAACCACTTTGAGGTTGTGAAAATGGACAAAACAGACAAAGAGCATGGAGCCTCGTCGAAAGACACAAACAATTCAACAAGCAGACATACTGCCTTATAAGTTCAGTAATGTTCATTACAGTACACTTCTAGGGCATGGATGATGACATCTATGAGATCAGAAGACTCAGTTTTCCAACATCTTTCAATAATACCCTAAAAGACAAAACTTAGCATCTACAAACTACAGCCATTACTAGCAATCAAGTCCATTTGCTGTCCCGGGGATAAGACACGCAATTTAGTACCAACACACTGCAGTCATTATTAGCAATCAAGTCCATTTGCTGTCCCAGGGCTGAGACATAAAACTTAGTACCAACACCCTACAGTCATTATTAGCAGTCGAGTCCATTTGCTATCCTAGTGCTGAAAAATGCAAGGTACCAGGGTGCTACATGGCCACATTACAGATTGATGTATGCCTTCTGGATCACATTGCATTCTGGAGTCCACAAGCGCAGCCTTGTAGAGAACTAGCAATCAAATATATATACAAATATCCAACCCTTAGATATGT
The DNA here is from genome assembly GCF_949786415.1 of Peromyscus eremicus. Taxonomy (NCBI): domain Eukaryota; kingdom Metazoa; phylum Chordata; class Mammalia; order Rodentia; family Cricetidae; genus Peromyscus; species Peromyscus eremicus. The sequence goes on from NC_081431.1 coordinate 49,424,418, forward strand.
AGAAGAGCCTCAGGATAAAAATATAATCAATACATGTGTCATGTATTTGCATATTTTCCTATTTTGGGTAATAACAAAACTCAATGTGAAGAGACGGGGACTGATTAGCTCTTTCTGCAAAGCAGATGCCCTCCTTGTGCTTCTAAAGCCTGTTTTCTTCATTTTCTGAGACAGCATGCTAATTTTAAAAAGCAAAATAATGAAAGACATTTGGGGTGGCAAGTGGAAAAGTTTCCAAGCTAACAAGACAATTTCTCCCTAGAACAGCCTTTGGGGAGTGAGGCGAAACTGATACTCTGCTTTTTAAAAGAGGAACCGGTGTACAGTAACCTTAGGAGACCCAGAGCGCCATGGGGAAATAAAAACATAATTTTAGGTAAATGGAGTCTGATGGCTTCACGATGAACATGAATGACATCAGTGAAAAGACCTGGAATTCACTGGAAGGTGCCATGCTCTGCCGCTGCACAGGGTTGGTAAGGAGCTGCAGAGGAGAGAAAGCCAAGCGGACTGTCCCCTGGTCAGCTTGCCCTTCCCTTCTTCTTAACCTCCTCCCACCCCACCCCTGGTTCTTCTTTGTACCCAAGAGGGGTAATTTTGCACAGGTTGACTTTTGCTTGCTTTTAGTGTAAACTGGGCATGCCTTTGGTAAGAGCAACTTAGAATTTTTTTTTTTTATTTCCTTAGGATTCTTCCCATTTCCGATCAACTCTGCCCAATGCACAAATTAATTTAAAATAATTGTTCTGTGTTATAATAAAAATACCATTTGTGAATCCTCCACCTGTCATATTTGTAGGCTGCAACTGTGTTTACATAAAAGTGTCATCCATGTCGGGCGGTGGTAGCACACGCCTTTAATCCCAGCAATTGGGAGGCAGAGCCAGGTGGATCTCTGTGAGTTCGAGGCTAGCCTGGTCTACAGAGAGAGATCCAGGACAAGCACCAAAACTACACAGAAAAACCCTGTCTCAAAAAAAAAAAAGTGTCATCCATGCATTGACTCACATGTGACATCTTTGTAAAAGAGTACCTTCTGGACTGGTTAGATGGCTCAGTCAGTAAACTGCTTGCTGGGAAAGCCTGAGAACCTGAGTTTTGATCCCCTCCACCATGGAAAAAGCCAGGAATAATAATGCATGCTTATATTCCCAGCACTAGGGAGGGAGGGACAAGAGGATTCCTCGTGCTGGCAAGCCAGACAGTCTAACTGAATCAGTAAGCTCCAGATCCAGTAAGAGACCCTGTGGAGTGAGATAAGGGAAAATACTGATATTAACATCTAGACTCCACACACATGCACATATGTTAATACACACACACATATACACATGTACACACACAAAGGACACTTTGCAACTGAGAAGTGTGATTATTATGATAGAAGTCTTCCAAATCATCAACAGAAAGTAAAATTAATATAAAGTATCATTAATAAATTTAAATAAACTTCCTTCACTTTGTTTTGCTTTGTTTATCCACAACTTTGCCACAAATATATAGAATTGTCGATTTTTTCTGAGGTATCAACATGAGACAAGCTATGACTGGGTTCATGCTGAATATTAAGACTAAATATTATAAAATAAATATTATTGTGTTCTAGTTTTTGCTCACTGGGAATAAAATAGACAATAATCCTAAAATGCACTAGGGTCTTTTCAGATTAGAATAGCTCTCAAAACCTTCTGGAAGGCTGAAGAAAATCCTGAAGCCCCTGGAACTAATAGTCATGTGACTCTCTCAAGTTCATCTTCTGCCACAAGTAAAGCTGGTAAGATCTACTTCTTAATGTTGTTGAAAGGACCAGGTCAAGTTCTTGGCTCACTGTGTACATCTCAGTTCCTACACAGCATTGGGATTAAGAAATATACTATAATACCCATGAGGAATCTGTAAGCACGTTCTGCAGCAGAGGTCTTCAAACACACACCTACTGAATTGGACTACTAGAAAATGTAAAAGGGGAACGCACCAATGCATAGCCTCACCACCAGACTTGTTCTGACAGTGGACCCTAGGCTCTGCTCTACTTACTCCTGTCTCTCTTCAGGCTTTCTCATTTACAGTTTTAAGGAGTCAACCTTAATGCATTATAATGTACCAAGAGCTCACATCAAATCAATTTTATGGATCCTCTAGATTAATCATGGTTCTCCAACACCATCCGAGACATCTACTGTCTTGTGTGTGACCCAATACTTAACTTGAAAGGAAATAACTAGATCTTAGACAGATTTTTATAGACGATGGTGGTCACAGCACATGATGTCTCCCTAGGGAGCTGCCAGCAAGAACACTTGAACTAACCTTCAGACCACATCCTCTTAGGCAGCTCTACTCAACCTCAAGTTCATTCATTTCTGTTGTGAGGAGCAGGCCACTGTGCAAGGAGGTGAAGAACTTATCTCTTAGGGGCCTGCAGCACTTCACAAATGCTATCACAGCCTAACTGTCAGTCACTGAGGGCAGCTTGCACAAAAAGTCTGATGAGTAATCTGAAACATGAGCAGTCAAGTGACTTTATCTTCAGTACCAGTGATTCGGGTCAAACTAGGTGTCTATTTCCTATGTATTCGTCAAGCCTCCTAATGAAGACAATTGTCACTTGTCCAAGTTGATGACTGCTGTTCTGGATCTTCTACCTGGTGGCTGATGCCACTTACTCTGAGGCCCCAGTTTTGCCTCTGCCTCCTCCACTAGCTCCTCATTCTACCCTGAGAAATTCCACACAGTGTTTTGTCCGTGTTTTCCCTTCCACACACTGCAGCACACAAACGCCCTCTTGACACTTTTCACAACTAAATCATTAGGTGTGTTACTTAAATGGTTTGTCTTTAAAGCCTATAATAAAGAATTTTCCACAACCCAAATTTAAGTAAACACTATGGTTTTGCCTTCCAGAGCCTACTTCCTGATCTTTTATTATCTTCTTCCAGAAATATCAGTTAGATACTGTGTGGAGTCCAATGCAAATGAAAATGAAAATTAAGAGGACTTTGTTTAAAGGTTATCGAGAATTTTAAGAAACTGACAGCAGGGCATTGATCCTCTGGGCCATGTGGCACACTCTAAGAAGGGCTGACTGTTCATGGAGTCTAGTCAGTGTCTTGCTCCTATGACACCTCTACAATGTAAGCTCTGCTGTCCTCCTCAATCATAAAGCACTTCCTGTCTCCCAAAACAAATGATAATAATGTCTTCACCAATAGTTTTGCTTCATAGTTTTATATTGTAGTCTACTGGTTATTTGCTAGTTTCCTGTGTCAAATGCTCAGGGACAAAGCTGTGAGTAAGGTAATTCACTGGACCAAATGAGTCTAAAGAGACCTGGGACATCTAAGCCTTCCATTCCCATTCAAGTATGGTTTCTAAAATTTTGCTACCTTTTTACTGACGAACCCATCACTAGTTAGCCAGTGAGTTTCTGTGCGCATGAGCAGTGTAAATCTCAGTTATCTGTTAAGTAATCTTGCAGGTAGTCCTCCTAGGAATGAGGCTTGACCCTGGACAAAGATGCTTCAGCTAAGTGATTGATTTCATGGCAGACAAGACTTTCAAATGCTCGATACCTAGAGCCAACAGTATGTCTGTAGGCTAGGACTCGCCCTGCCAGCTCACAGAGGCTACAGCCTGAATCAATAAATGAGCCTAAAAATAAAGCCACCACATGATCCTTTTGGGAAAGTGCTTGACTTAAAACAGACCCAAGTGGAATATTCCTTAATTACTGCTATTTTGTAATGCTTTTTGACCCCTTCTGCTCAGGCATGTTGTAGTTCCCCGGGGTATTTCTAGGCATTGTATTTAGTAATTTAAGCCTGCTTCCAAGCTGAAGATAGTATCACTGCTTCTACCAAACAACCCTGGCTCTTGGTAGAAAGTAAAAACAAAATAAAAAGAAATATACAAAGTATAGTGTTTGTTAAATTATCGTATGTGACTAGTGTTTTGAAGTGCTAGAGTTACTTTAAAAAGTCTGAGTGGTATTTATGTAAAATTGAATTTAAATGTACTTCACTTTATATTATTATTATCATCATCATCATCATCATCATCATCATTATTTATCCTGGCATGACCTCACAGCTTGGAATTGAACCCGGGTCAAATGCTCTTAACTACTGAGCCATCTCTCTTCCCCTTATATCATATTATTGAAATACTGGTCATAAATGGAATCATAACTCTAAGCTAGGATTCATTAAGGAATTTTTATTGGAATATTTTCTAAAATAAATATTTTTGTTTATAGTAATCATTCCTGAAGCTCTAATTTTTCTCTTAGGTAATTTACTATATTTCTGATATTAGGCAACATGTATCATGTTCCTTTTAAGAATAATGCTCCAATCTTATCAGCTGAGTCAGACAAGTTAGATTTAACTCAACAGCGTCAAGCTAACAACACATGAGTTAAGAGACCATTGTCCCAGTGTAGAATAAAGTAATTACAATGCATACGATTCAGTAAAAGTGGGCAGAGTTCATATAAACCTAGCATTGGTGTCATGTATTTCTGGTAAGGAAGGAAGAACACATGTGAACACAGGCACAGACAGAGAAGGAAAGATGTATGTATTTGTTTGATTTTTTTTTCAACCAAACATAAAACAAGCAAAATGAAAAACCATATATAAAGAAGTTAGCGGAGCACCTTGGGTTTGGGGGGTCTAACGTCAGCTTTGCTTCCACCACAGATGCTGTGCGCAGCAGGGTGACACCCGTGGCCTGGCTTCTTTATTCAATTACCACGGAAGTTTTGAAGTTGCTTATCCAAACGTCCTTCAGATTCTAAATTTTAGGGATGGAAATTCAACTTTAAAATGTAATTGGGAAAGCTGTTTCTAAAAACATGTCCTGCTGTTTCCTATACACAGAACCTACATTTAAGTATAAAAATGCTCCCATTATCATAATGGTCACCTTCCCCGCCCCGAACTAGTCCCACAAAGGCAGAATGAGAGCAAATGACTGTTACAAATTTTCATTTCTGTTTGCCTTCTGCCTGCTCACCTGGAAAAGCAGTAAACTGGGGTAACTGTCTACCTGCTTGGGAATAAAAGCTGGTTTTCCTAAATTTCCAAAGATAGAGTTTTTCAATAAAATTAAACCAATGTATGTATGGTTGTAAATTATTTTCTGTAGCATTTTTAAATGTATTTAGGAAAATTAGATGCTTTTACTCTTCAGATGAAAGTCGTCCTTTACGTGTGTCTTGGTCCCCCTCTCTGTATCTTCATTCTGGTCTTGTCTCAGCTTTCTCTGTAACACTCACTCTTGTATCCCTCCCCCCCCCCCCGCCCGTGCTGTGCATGCAGATTGTCTTAGGTGGCCCCCACAGCATCCAGGATCCTGTCTCCTCTCTTAGGTGGCCCCCACAGCATCCAGGATCCTGTCTCCTCTCTTAGGTGGCCCCCACAGCATCCAGGATCCTGCCTCCTCTCTTAGGTGGCCCCCACAGCATCCAGGATCATGTCTCCTCTCTTAGGTGGCCCCCACAGCATCCAGGATCCTGCCTCCTCTCACAGCACTCATTCTTCATTTTCCTTTGGATAGAATTTTATCTGGACAAAAGTGGTCTTTCTTTCACATAAAAATGTTATAAGACTACATTTTTTCCATCCTAGAAAAGGAAAAACCATTTACTTGCTGGTTAGCTTTAGTTTTAGAGCTGCTAAGGCAAATCCCCAACTATTCAAACTGGAGGGGAAATCATGTACTTTTTTTTAGTGAAGGAGTAATCCAAGTAACTTTCTGAAGCCTCAAGGATTACAATGTTTTGTTTCTTGCCTTTCCTTAGTACTGAAATTGTTTACCCAATCTTATTTGCATATCATGTCTCTCCAGAGGTTCCAAGACAGAATTTCAGTCTGTTATTTTCAGATCCTAAGGACAAACACTGGCTTTGTGTTTCATTGTGTTTCCTTATTTGATAGTCGAAAGGACTCAGTCGTTTGGATTTGCATGCTTTATGGAAATATGTATTTGTGTAAATTATACTTACAAAGTTTAGTATTTCCAAATGTGGATCATAAAGACCACACTAATTACAAGACATGAAAGATTAGAGCAGAAAAGCAGGACTATCCTTTAGGAGGGGAGGAGATAGAGACAAACATAATCGTTCTCAGATCTCGCCCCAAATTTTTATGTAAATAGAATGAGTTCCAAAGAACATGAAGGGTGCTTTCATTGTTTATCTCAGATGAATCCTGGGAGAGAGAACTTCACTTCATTGTTGTTCAGATGTTCATTGGGAATTGACTATACCAGTCTCAACATCAGTTCCACATGTGCAAGGGAGGCATGCATCAGAAGTGGGAGATTCCTTCTCCAATGGCATTCCCCAAAGAATTACATTTGCTGTCTATCTTCCTGAGTGACTGGACACCATTTGGGATTTCCTAGAATGGGTGGGGTACTACCACCACTTATTACTGCACTGGGGATAGATTTGTTTCAAGTTTGAGTCAGTGGGATTTTAAATAGTAACCTACCTCCCACCCACCCCCCCCAAAAAAGGCATTTTAATCTCTGTTATAGGAAAAAAAAAAACAAAAAAAGGACGAGGCATATGTACAGAATAATGACAATGAAATGACTGGGTGATTTCAAGCAGACAGGCCTAAGCTTTGTAGCTACACATCCTGGAGCCCTATATACTCAAGACATTCCTCAGCTGAAGAAGCGAAGAATGCTACTTTCCATCTGTGACAATAAAGAAGCTCTGAAGTTCTACTCTCCTTCATATGTCACTGCATTTGCTTAAAAGTGAATATTTAACATTAGTTCACATAAAGTGAAATTTAAAATCTAGAAGGCATATCTTAAAACATCTGTCTAGCCTGGCAGTGGTGGCGCACGCCTTTAATCCCAGCACTTGGGAGGCAGAGGCAGGAGGATCTCTGTGAGTTCGAGGCCAGCCTGGTCTACAAAGAGAGTTCCAGGAAAGGCGCAAAACTACACAGAGAAACCCTGTCTCGAAAAAAAAAAAAAATCTGTCTACTGACACCTGAACACCTATAAATCCTAGGGGGAAGAAGTAGGGGCTGCAAGATGGCTCAGTAGATAAAACACTTGCTCAGCAACCATGAGGACCCGAGTTTGGGTCCTCATGTAAATGCCTGGGGACATGGCAACCTGCCTGTAACCCTAGCATGCAAGAGGCAAAGACAGAGGATCCCCAGAGCAAGCTGGCTGCCTGAAGGAGCTGAATCAGTGAGTTCTGGGTTCAAGTGGGATACTCTGCCTAGTGTGCAAGGTGAAGAGTAATGAAAGAAAACAACCGGGGTCAACCTCTGACCTCCACATGCACACACATACACATTCTTGTGACACACACCTATGAACACACAAGGACATATGCACACCACACAACCACATACACACACACACAGAGTAAACATCTTCCATTAAATACATAGTGAAGTTTGCCAAAGGGAAATGATCCCCCCTCAAAAAAAAAATTGTAAGAATCCTAAACCAGAAAGGTAGCCTAGATTTAAAATATAGCCAGTTCGGCATTTAATAATGACCTAGAAACCCAGTTTTTAAGAATCCTTTGTACCCAGCCAGGCACAGTGCCATCCGCCTATGGTCCCTCTACTTTAGAGGTCGAGCCAGGGTATTCAAAGCCAGCATAGTAAGATATCATCTCAAAATACATTAATAAGAAGAATTCCTTGCAAGCTACAAGATGTGATCTATGTCTGATGAAAGCTGACCTTAACATTCTTAAACTGGGCTGGAGACATAGCTCAGGGTTTAGGAGCACACACTGCTCCAGCAGAGAACCTGAGTTGAGTTCCCAGAACCCACATCTGGTGACTCACAACCACTGAAATTAAAGCTCCAGGGGATCCGATGTCTTCTTCCGGTCTCCATGGGCACCTGCACTCACATGCCCTTATCACCAAGACCCAGAGAGCAACAGAGACAGAGAAAGAAGAGAGAGAGGGAGAGAATTTTTTTTTCAATTTTTTAAAAAGTCCTTAAACTGCTAAGCATTTAGTGAAAGAAACAAACACAAGGAAGAAAAAGAAAAGAAACCTGCCAAAATTGATAACAAAGAAGTAGCTCTGTGATTCTCTAAATTTATCATTCAAACATACCCTCCTTCCTACATAGTCCAGGAACTCTATGGCAAAATTAAAAATAAAAAGTAGCAATGCAATCCTTCCACGGTAAGCCTGCGCTTACCTAGCAGAGCCAGTGAAAACCATCCTCAGAAGGGGCATACTCAACCCAGTCCTCAGAGTACTCTACCTCCCAAAGGAAGTGCTTGCCTTTACCACACTGAGGCAACAATGAAATCCTAACTAATCAGTTGGAATCTGGTTAGAAAGGACTGTGATCTAACTCTGGGCTGCAGGTCCAAAGGCTGTGCTGACTCTATGGGAGAGTCAAAAGAACGGATTTATAGCAGCTTCGGGAGAAATTAAGAATGACTGGAGTTAGTGACTGATCTTCATGGAATGGTGTGATAATGGTTCTAATTAAAGGCACCTTTAATACAGGTCATTGGAGTCGATACAGATAAAACTGGCTGCTAGCTTGCGTTGCTGTTTATATGAATTTTGTGCAGTTAACAGAGTTGGATAGATCCAACAATCCAACTATTGTTGCCACTATGCTTGGTGTTTCTACACGCCAGAAGCCAAAGTAAGTTACACTGTGTCTATTCATCAATAAGCCAGAGGGGGAAAGACTAGAAACAGGCCTTCGCTCTCTTGGGTCGAGACTTTGGATGGCAATTGTTTGGGCCACATCCTGGACATCTAGGCAATGTGTGTACGTAGACAAGCCGTAGTTGTTCTGAGAGATAAGACACTGGGAAGAAATTCAGCACAGAGAGCCAAGACTAACAGAAGGCTAAAAGGCAAGGGCCCAGAGTTCAGGAAAGTAGCAGATGATAATCTCCACCAAACGTCAGCAGCAGCTGCCTGCTGGGTATATTTCACTAAGACTTCCCTAGTATCTAAGAGCTTATCCTGCTTACAGAGTAAGTTGAAAAGTCATGAGGCAGGAGAATGGGACCAAGAGTGAGGTCAGAAGGCCTTCCACAGAGCCTTACAAAATTAGCATATTAAAAAACAAGTTGGCAAAGAGGAAGGCTGGAAAGCCCCTCTGCCAAGGTTGAATAAATTCAGCTATCGACATAGTCACAGAGCACTCTTAAGCGTCTCGAGGGACCCATGGCTCCATATAATACTAAAACACTCAGCCCTGGGTAAAGATGTAAGATACTAATAAGATATGCGAGGCATAAAGTTGTATGTAGACCTACATGGAACAGCCCACACTATGCAAATGAGCAAAAAGTGACGTAGGTCTGCTGGACGGCTCAACTTGTTATGTGCCTGAGTCTATTCTGTTCAAGCCTAGAAGTGTACTATCCCTTAAAAAAACTATTGGCTTCTATGGCAACTGTGTGTCTCTGCTCAACTGTCCAAGCACAAAAGAAACTGGAATACCTTTAGAGATGCCCTGATATCAGCTAATAACTGTGCTTTCTGTGGGTGCCATGCAAAACCTATACACTATCACATAGTGCATTGAAACAGGTTTATATCCCAATAAGCCACTGATAATGAAGTAGTCACAAATCTCATTTTCAGGGAGTTGTTAAAAATGGCAAAGCTTGGTATTTTTAGTTTCTCAAAGGTCATTATTCTGTTCTTGTAAAGTTCATTTTAGATCCTAACTCTATAAAATTATCAAAATAGCCCACAGAAAAATATTAAACAATATCTATTGTGCATGTTTTAATTTTTATTACTTTTGACTTGACTGAAAGAAAAATAAAGGGCTAATCACTTGGGACTGGAAAACCTAGTATGGAATATGTCCTTAGAGAAAAATGTTTATTTCTCTCTGGTCAACCATAGATTGCCTGTAGTTCTTAAGTAGTCTCTCTGTTAACAATAGCTGTGAAATGGAAATAATATAAATGTCCTTGAATTGATGGATAATAAAATGAAGATATACACAATACAATCTTGTTCAGCTGTAAGGAAAAATGAAATAATGAGATTTGCAGGTAAGTGGACAAAACTGGGAAATATGCTGCGTGGGGTAACCCAAATCCAGAAAGACAAACACTTCGTGCCCTCTCTTATTATTTGTGGACCTCACTCCAAATCTTTAGATTCAAGTATAAAACCTGGAATAACCACAGAGGCTGGAAAAGGGATAATGGAAATAGTGGGAAGGAGCTCTAGACAGGGGGGTGATGGGAAGCAGGTTCCTAAATATTTTAAAAGTGTTCACTCAATGACATTCTGCTACTCCTTGCTATTTTATTCCAGCATTTCTATGAGACAGTGCTGAGAGTTCATTCACACACACACACACACACACTCCATATTAGACACAAGACAAAGGCACTAAACATCTCCCCATAGTCTGCATTCAGTAGAACAGCTCATCTGAAGCACTGTATTCAGTCCAAAGTTTGGTAGGCATTTTAACAGACAGAAAAATGATTGACAGTCAAAATACTGCCTTAAAGGACCAGCAGTAAGTTCTCCAAGGGTTAGCCAGAAAAGAGAGCCCTTAGCTTGTTACCAGTCCTTGGTCAGTTGACTATTGTGATCAGATTGCTGTCAATAGTTCCCATCACTTGATACTAGGTGTTTGCAATGGTAGTCTGCTTATTTGTACTCAGGTCTCTTCCCTCCACCCCTCAAAAGGGATTTTCCTGTAGGCTGCACATTGTCAAAAGCTTGAAAAAACAATTTTTCAGAAGAGAAGTTTTGACTACAACAGTTGAAAATTCTAAGGGGCTGCTGCTTCCAGCCATCTGGACATATCAGATGTTCTGATAAGTTTAGATAAAACCTCTTTTATCAGCAAGGCATTGCAATCCCACAGCACTATTTTCATATTCAAAAAACCCCTCTTTGCATAGATATGTGTCTGTAAAACTAGAATTTCATAGCACAGAGGCTGGAGTGCCATAGAAGGTAATTATACAGACAGTAGAGTCCTTTTATGCCAGGAAAAATAAAGCACTTGGTGTCTCGAGCAATTTCAGAACCTGATTTCAAAAGGATCATAACAAGGAGAAAATAAAATGTAGCTTGGTAGACTGCTCCACGGGAAATACTTGTAAGTATGAGATTCATTTAAAAAGTTGGTAAAGAAGAATGTTGTCTTGATATAAATGCCTAGTGGATACTGACTTCAGTAGCAGGGCTGTAGGAGTGCATGTAAGGTGTTTTTTTCCAAGAAATAAACAAACAAAAATGTAAACACATATTTCTTTCTTGGCTTAGGTTTTCTGTAACTAACACTAAGAATGGCTTTCTATAAAAATTAAATAGGGAAACAAGATCTATTGCAGTTTTAGAGTATGTTCTTTTTATGTGGTCTTTATCTGGATGTGGAATGATAGAGATACAATAATCAGAAAATTTAGAGTTAAAAAAAATTGACCACTGATAGAAAGTTACTATTTCTATCAGTTTATTAGCTCTGTTCATTCCCATGCCAGTTTGTTGTAAGGTCTGTCTGAAGGACTGTTAATCCTTGTTGTATCGAATGTCTTTATTCCTCATGCTGCACCTAAGAACAACTTCACAAAATGAATTTTTCTTAAAGGGTAGGAATTTTTTTTGTACCATTGCAAAAAAGGGCTGGTCAAAATGTAAAGTGGTCCAGGTTTTTCAAAACTATATTCAACCTACTAAAATAAAAGAGAATGGGGTGGGTTTTTTGTTTGTTTGTTTGTTTGCATATGAGCAGAAAGACTTTCTTGGTTACCTGTCAGCACTACCAAAATTTAAATATGTAAAAAGTGATTAATTCTTAAGTTTATTAATTTTTATTTTACTCTAAGACTTAAAGGCAGGAGGGTATGTGAATCTATTCATGCCATAGTATGTACACAACTCATACTCTTACCAATATATTTATGATTAGTCTGTGGATGAGACGTACTCTTTTTTAAAGTTATCAGAAGAAATATACTATGCTTAAAGACTTGTTAAAAAAAGTATACATTAATTTTACCAGCAGAGTACAGAAAAAAAGATAAGCAAAGTAAGACATAATTGAAATAATCATACGATCATTAAGTGAAAGTCGACGGAAAGACAGATTAAGTGCATTTTATGTACTTTTACATTGATCTTTGAAATTAACAAAATTCTAGAGATGAACAAATGGAGACTGCAAGGACCCATAAAATAGAAATTAATTGGATAAAAACAATGGCCAAGTAATTATATAAATCCTTGTGAAATACGCATTTTCTTTTTGCTTCCTCTTGTTTTTATCATTCTTTATTCTTAGGTTAATGACTGTTTCTACATTATTACACCAGCATGAAAAAAACAGGGTTACCACTGATTTGAAGCTTGGTGAGTTTATCCACAATACAAATCAGTCCTACATCATGTCAGTGTAGATCGTACTAAACTAGGAACTCTCTTTTTTATCAAAATATAATTGAAGTTCTATGGAGCATTTGAGTCTAATTTTTATTTTATTTTGTTTTTTGCTTGTGCTCTAGTTTGCAAAGTGCACTGTAACTAAAGATATGCTTGGCTGCATTTATTCAGTAAAACAAATTTAAGTTTACTGAGTACATTAATTAAATGCTTATTACACGTCCCTTTAAAATTAGAATTCACCATTCTTTTAATACTAACTACATTTATTTAAAGTTCCTCAATTGTACATTCAAGAGCGTTTGACCCTGCCGTTTTATATTTTGGTGGAGACAAAAGATGAAAATATATGATTTAATGACAAAACATTGTAGGATGTAGAATTGCAGCTATTTCTTTTTATTTTTAAATTAGAAGTATTTAGGAAATACTTATTTTAGAAATTCATTGTCCTCAGACTGCGAATTATATGGTCTTCATTTGGTCAAATGAAATTCCAAAATCTGCGTTTGTTCTTCTCATTTTAGAGGTTTGCGAATTTTAACTTTGCTCTCCATCTGCTTCTCATCTTCCAAGACTACTTTGAAATATTTTGCTACTTTTCCTTTCTTCTTTAATTTTCTTTTTTCTTTCACGTTTAAGTCTTGTGTGTTCTTTGCCTCTCCTTTTACAAGAGTTTTGGTTGGAAGAGAGAATAAACTCAATTGGTCAATCTGACCTTTTTTTATAATTAAATATTTGTGACTTACCTCTTTGCTTCAATCTAGAGAACATTATGAGATATAAAAGGGTTCTCCTACATCCCAGCAAAGGTGTGGTGCATGGTGATAATGAATCTAATAGAAATCAGTATGGAGGAACATGGGCATGTGGGTGGACGTTCTGTTCTGGAAATCTTTTTTTTTTCTTTATTAAGAAATTTTTTATTCATTTTACATACCAACCATAGATCCTACTCTCTTCCTTCCTCCCTCACCCCCTCAGCCTTTCCCCCCCAACCCACCCTCATTCCCTCCTCCAAAAAGGTAGGGCCTCCCATGGGGAATCAGCAAAGCCTGGTACATTCAGTTGAGGCAGGTCCAAGACCCTCCCCTGTATCAAGGCTGTGCAAAGTGTTCCACCATGGTAATGGGCTCCAGAAAGCCAGCTCATGCACAAGGGATAGGTCTTGATCCTACTGCCAGGAGAAATCTTAATGGGCAAGAAAGAGCTCAAGGTCTTCGGCAGACTCAGGAGCAGACCTACAGTGCTAAGGCAGCATGCATCAGGTCCTAGCTGTTTGTGGACTGAAAGCCAGAAGACATCATAAAACACAAACAATTCCTTCTATGCTCTATCTGTTCTCTGTGTAATACACCTTTGGCATAATTATTTCACTAAATATTTTCTGCAGTTTAATCATTGGTAATTTAAGACATTGCATTCTACTTGTATTCTGTAATCTAACAAATTGAGGATGATTTGGAATCTGAAACAACATAAAAACAACTGCTTACACATGTTTATCAAACAACATTTGAGAAAACATAGAGTAGGTAAGTTAGAACTTTAAACAACATGTGTATGTACTTAGTGTATGTATATTTATAGCTACATTTCAGACCCTTCCCATGTTGCTAACTAATGAATAGCTTGTACCAGAGAACGTTGTTCTGTATCAACCACCTAACTGAGCACAAGGATATTGTTGAACTAGACAGAGCTTTGCGGGTGTTAGAAAAATCAGGACCACACATGGGACACATGGCATCTTGGGGTCCTGTAGCTTGGCAAGGGCACCCACATGGATCTCGGCCTCCTGTTTCCCTTGAGACAACCCACACAATCATCTCCAAGAGGACAACCTAAAAGAACTCTCCTCTCTCACCTTTCCACTCCAGCACTCAAACTTGTGACCATGCAAATTCTATCTTGTGGCTTCTGACCTTTGGTATGACATATTTTCCTGGAGGATTCTAAATAACTGTAGCTACTCAGCTAACTCAATCTTCAACCTAATTACTAAAAACAGTAACCAGAAATGAGATAGCAATTCTTAAAAAAAATGAAAAGAAACAAGATTTACAGAGAGTATATTTACATGTAGAAAAATGAGCAACATTAATAAGGAAAAGTGCTCATCTGAGTTGAAATTTAAAAAGAAAGAAGGAATATACTCTGGTAGAATGTGTGCTTCTTCCTACAAAGGGGCTTGGGAAATACTTCCTGAGTGTCAGAGTACAAGAAGCTGAAGGTCAGGCGAACTGGAACAGAAACATGCTTTGCATGCATCTATTTTTCTAATCTTCATTGTTCCGTTTCAGAGAAAAAGGAAATAGATCATCTGAGAGGTAAATTAACACACCCAAGGTCACACAGCTAATAAAAGCCTCAACTAAAGTGTGTGTTATTCTAGTTTCAGAACCCTGAGCTCTCTGAATATACTCTGACTGCTCCCGGGAGCTCTGGGAAACCCCTGAGCACTAGCACAAAGTGCCTTCACTGTGCATGTGACCTCAGTGAGGGTTGCAGCCTGACCGTTGTGGTTTTGTCTGATCCCACTGTAGCTACTAACCTATATATCATAGCTATAGAATCTATAAAAGACATAGAATTACAGAGATGATGAAAATTTGAAAATGGATATGCATGGCTCTAGGAGATGAAGCAGACAGACATTCAAACAAAAATCGGTAGTTCCAGAAGAAATGTGAGTCCTTGTAGGAGACAAGGATGAACAGTTACATTGACAGTGAGGATGTTCAAGAATAAGCAAGAGCCATTGAGTACGGAAATTTGGCTTCACTGATAGAGTTCGGGGCCCAATTATACACAGGATAATTATAAATAAACCGGCCAATGCCACACTTCCCATAGCCTCAGATATATCATTATTAATCATCTTTAGTCAGGTTTATCTTTCAAAAAAAAACTTCTTTTTCACCACTTTGAGATTTTAAAACTCCAAGTCTATTATCAACAATTTATAATGCAATGGTTCATTCCTGAATTTAAGGTCATCTAGAATCTAGCCGCATACACACATAGCCCCATAATAAACTTTTCTTTCTACTTACATTACTGTATCTACAATCGAAAGAGGCTAAGCTAACCGGTTAACTTCCCTCTCTCCCATTTGCTCACTCATGTGCATCTGTTTAGCTATGATGCTTATTCTTTTTCCACTTCTCCCAAGTCTTCTACCTCTACCCATGGACATCTTTTACCAAATTCAGAGTCATACTGAAGAGTTCAGTGGTGCACACTACAAACATGCAAGCTAGAATGGCCAAGTAGCAGAGTCCTTCCTCTGTATCTCTACTGGGTCAATCTTTAGCAGCTTCCACAAAACAAAAGGTGCAGGGGATGAGCACTCCATTCTATTACTTTCTCCACATTGTTGCTGCCTGCTCTGCTTCACTTCGGTCATTAATAGCACTCTTGTTAACAAGCATAACAACATCTTTAAATCCTTTTCTCTCTTACACTCTTTCTGGCTTTAACACCAAAATGATTACTCATTCATTTTTTTAAAAAAAAATTTATACTTCCAAATCTTGATTGTTTAAAACTGTACAAGTCATTTACAATACAATATTTTGGCTATTAAATGATCTCTAAATGTTAGTGCACAACAGATAGCTTTTCCTGAAACCCAATCATGAATTACGAGTTCATCAATAAGAAGCATGTTCTTTGGTGCTTATGATGCAGTATTATTTTGATTTTTGTCTAGTGGACTTCTTTTTCAGTCTTACTGAGATGTGTATTTATGTGGCCATCATCTTAGCCTTTTTGTGTGTCTTTTCAGTTCACACTTTGTCCCAAAACATCTCATTATTTTTTTTTTTACTTTTCTTAAGTCTTTATGAAAATACCCAACTTTATTTTCAAGGCAAATCTCTCAGGTAAAATTGTTTCCATTCTTTCTCTCTAAAGATACATCCAAAGATGATATGGGGGCCAATCTTAACTCTCTAACCTTTTCTTCCAAGATCTCTCTCTCTTTTTCATCCTAGACAACCCAATTCTGTTCTTCAGCTAGCCATTACTTCCTAACCTTTGCCTAAGCAATCCCTCCTCCATTCAACACTTCTCAGCATATCCCACTGATTCCCGCTCAGATGGTACATTACCAGTATGGCTTCACTGACCATTCTCAAGTCTGACTCAGTTCTCCTCCTGCAGATATACCCAGCCTCTCTAACAAAATTCCACAGCATGCTTTTTTTCATGGCTTGCCCATAAAGATAGGAAGAGAAGAATGGGGTCTCTAGAGATCATTCACTAACATTGAGCTTGACAGAGGACAGGAGCTCAGATGACACTTGGAATGAGTTGATAAAGTCGTAAAAGCTCACAACTGATCCTCAGCAATTCACTTCACATAACTACCTATGTATAACTACCAAACTATTTCAGGATTATGTATAAAACATGTATTCAATTATCCCTAGCATGTTTTTTAGTTGTTTTTTTTTTCTCAAAGTCCCGAGTTAAAAACCAACCATGACATATGTTGCTATATATACACTCAGCCTAGACTGAGTCAACTCTGCCAGAATTTCAAAGTTACAATGTCCAAAATGCCTAAGTTTATGTAAAAACTACTCTTCTCAGAATTCATTCTTAAGGAGTTTTTATGTGGATGTTTATGCTATTTTATTTGACTAATTACAAAGAGGCAATTTTTCCTTCATATATTTAGGGAGCATTCTAAAAATAAGAATTGTCCCAAAAAGGAAACCTTAAAAGTTGAGGAATTCATTGTCATTGGGTTCTAATTAAAATACATCTTTCAGAGAACTTTCTTTTAAAAAATCCTATTATTAATGAATTGGTGGGTAAGAAGAATTCCAAAGTCACAGAGAAATCTAATCACCTATATTCTTGTGAAATATGTATGAGGTGAGTCATTTTATTCCTTCCTCCGTGACCCACAGTGACTTCTATTAACTTTAAGAACTCATCCTTTTTTGGAGATTTATAATTTTGTATGTTCTTTGAAAATTGACTCATCAGGCAGTCATTTTATATGACTAAATTATATACCTATACGCTTTTGTTTTTAGAAAAATGAGCAGGCATATCTGTTGGATTTGTAAGCTATGCAGAGCTGAATCTAAGAGGTTCCCCTCAAAGTAAGTAGCTTTTGAATATCATAACCATTTTAAAGCATTTTTAGTCTCATGATAAATAGGTACATACATATTTAACTGTGTTCTAAATATATTTTGCTGAGAAAGTAAAATTTATATTTACACATGAGAAACTCCAGCAGAGGAGCAGTCATGTATCACACTAAAATTCATTTCCATTATTCATGGTGTACACTTAAGAATTCAGCAACTTTGATGTTTTAGAGACTATTAAAAACATTCTTTTTAAGAACAGTTTAGTGCTGTTTATATTAAAGGGATTTTTTAATCCAATATATTTCACAACTAACACCTTCTTAAGAGATGCCAGAAACCTTCATTTCTTCATGGGGTTTACAAGAATGGAAGCCTACCAAGTTTCTAGTTTTTTTCTAAATGCAGGGAAATTTGCTGCTTCATTGCTTTTTACAGGGTCTGGCTATGCAGGCCAGGCCACCCCCAAACTTGTGATCATACTGCCTAAGCCTCCCAAGCACTGGGATAAGTTATATTATAAAGATCCAGCCTTTTTCTGAGATCTGCAAATAGTTTAAAATAGAAAGTGTGACTGAAAGAATAATAAAACAATTAGATTTATCACAAAGAATTCACAGATTGAAGCCCCCTGTTAGATTAACCATAATGCCTAACCTAGGTCAAGTGGAGGCTTCAATTCTGACACATCCTTGTAGGTCAGAGCTCTTGACCAGCCTGACCTCCCACTGAAGTAGAGAAGATCTCAAAATGTCACAAGCTACTGCTTGGTCAAAAAAGTTAGCTGTAGTGATGGATGGCAAAAACCCAACACTCAGCATTCTAGTGACTAGTTCAACTTTGTGAACTATGGAGGTGCACCCATGGACGAAGATATAATAGACTGACTGGGACCAGCTTTCTTTTATGGATGATCCCTATGGCCTATCACAATCAGAACTTGGATTTCCTGTTGTCTGTCTTGTATATCCTCCATAGAAAGGAGGAACTCAGGAAAAGAGAATTCATATTCATAGAAGGCTGTTTAAAGTCATTTGATAGGAGCTTTGCATTCATTACAACTTTGTCAGATAGAGAGATAATAACAAAACTAAGGTGTGGAGATGTATTAAGTCCAACATTGGGATTGGATCCCCCAACCCTCAGACTCTAAGCATCAATGCCATGGGCTTCAAAATGTCTTCATGTCTGATTGCTTTTTGCCACCTACCTGTCCAGAAAAAAAGAAAGTGACACCAAAAAGAAGAAACTCAGGCTGATCTGGGGGCAAAGGTGCTTAAAAATAATCTTCACATAACTCTGAGTATACCATCTTCACAGTCATGGGCCAACATGATACTGTGAGAGCGAACATAAGCAAAAGCAGAAATGAAGTTCAAATAACCCAATATCTCCAACCATGGTCTGTATCTGTAAATCTCATAAATCTTACAGGCAAAGGCATTCTCTTGGTAACAATTTCTCAACACAGTGACGTTGTCTCCCCTCACTGGAGATTTCAGTCTTTTCTCTACAATGGGAATCAGTGAGACAGAAAAGTATGCAAGAAACCTGCCTTGCACGTCCTACTTCAATAGATTGAAAACATTATTTTAGCTTATTCTTTCTGAAGTTCCAGTGAGGGAAAAGGACAATGAGTCAGAAACAGTTTTCATGGAAACGTTTTTGAGTGCACTGAACACAATGAAACTCGAAACTGCTGGGAAAGTCTACATGGAGCTGACAGGACCATCAGAGCTGTTACAGGACTAATATTGTTCTACGTTGTGCACTATTTAACTTTTTAAATCTTTCGTTACATTCATAACCAGTTAATGCTGATGGTCACTCCTGAAGGATTAACACTCAGGCTGATTCAACAAGAACAACAAGGAGCAGGTCTTGCTTTTATCTTCTGTTTTCTTAGATTATACCGGTGCTAAAGGAAGGAAGAAACATGCAAAGCAGAAGCTGAGTAGTGATGGACATACTGGTGACTTTGATACAGGGAAATAAAGTTCTTTGTCATGAGAAAGTAGGATCACTTATCAGTCACCCCATGAAGCTCACCAAGAGAAACAGAAATGGAACCTTCAAGCCAGCGCCTTTCACGGACATCTTCCAAATGTGCCTCTGTTAATTCTGTTTAAGTCAAATACAACTTGACATATTCTACCTTCGTTGGTGTTAAAGCCTTCAAAGTTTAATATATAAATGCATACCTATCAAATAAGAAAGTGCGAACGTAATAGACAAGATATTACATGAGAATGTGTGCATAAGCTTTGAAGGTAAACCCGGCATTGATTAGTAAGTGGGTGCGTGTGTCGCAGTGGCAGAAAAACATGAGACAATCCTATAGAGGCAATGTGCGAGTCTGCACCTGGAACCTTCAAAGTGTGTGCCTTTCATCTGTTTTCAGTTTGTTTCTACTAATCTACAAAATTACCACAGCCGCATGGGCGGGCAAGCTTGGCTGCGTGTAGTTTTAATGGTGAAAAAGAAGAATACGCAAAATTGTTTAGACTATGAAAGTTCCAGAAGGCCCCTTGTAGAATATTATACTATGTAAATGGTCTACAGGTGATTAATTTATAATTATAAGTTAAGGAATGAGACCATAGTAACCACATATAAAATGTGTATAAGAAGAGCATACACATGGAAACGATGTATGCAAAATATAATTTCTTAGTTAAAATCACAAACATACATAACAAAGGCTAAATCTATCACACTTTTAATAGAAAATTGGAAGTGAGGAGATTATACAACTATGGTTCCTATCTTCAATATTTATTTTATATTCTCAAGTATATACCTTTTATATTTTTTAGAGTTTAAAAACTCAGTGAAGACTAGAACATAAAGGGTCAAAGGACAAAAAGCAGTGTAATTATATTTTGCTATTATTCTCAGGATTGCATATATCTACTTAGTTCAGCAAAACATTGATAGTAATTGAGCCTAATCACTGCTTTTTTTTTTTTTTTTCTTTTCAAAGCCTTACTTTAGAAGAGGTTTTAGGATGGGCCCAATCTTTGGAAAGTCTGATGGCTACAAAATGTGAGTATGATGTATATGTCATCTTTGAAGAAGAGTCCTGTTTCATTCGTATGAGGAAGGGGGTGGGGCGCGTGCCAGATGACAAGTGTAAGCGGCTCTGCTTGCCGCCTCCTAAGTGGCAACTGACATAGTTAAAAAAGGAAAACCTGAAAATAGTTTGTCATGCCAACCACCGTTATTTTCCTTGGTGTTAATTAAAACAAGATTAGTCACTGAGGGTATTTATTCTTCACAAGTATATGTGTAAAACCCATGGGGAATATGCTGAAATAGTAACACATACTGAAATACACTGCCTTCCCATAGCTTGCTATAGTTAGTGCTTGGAAACTATTAAAAAGTTGCTGTTCTAAGTGCTTTCAAAAGCAACAACCAATTTGAGCCTTGATGTTCTAAAACTCCTTGGAGTCCTTCAGTCTCTGATTCCTGGGGTCCCATGTGCAATGGCACAAGCATGAGAATTCAAATGAAACAAATAAAAGATCATAGTGATGTAGATAGATGGAAAATATAAGTTTAGAAGCTCAATACAGTTAATATGAAGGATAACGGGCACTGGGGGAATTGTCTATTGTGTTGGGAACAGAAAATGGTAGGTGATAGAAAATGATAACCAGAAGACAAGTTTAAAAAAAAAAAAAAGTAGAGGTTACTAAAGAAAATTCTACTGAGCTTAGTTCCTTTCTGGCAGGGCTATTACCATCAAATGTTGGCTAATTTTTGTCTGTGGGCTTATCCCTTTATTAGGGACTTCCTTGTGTGAGATTCTCTGTGAAGAATGGTTTTTTTCAGATGTCCTGATTAGGAACAGGAGTTAACCACGCTCCTACGATGTTTTAATTAGTGGGTGTGTAGGGTTATTATTGACTGAGTACATCCCATCATTCATGGGGATCTCTGTGTTCCTAGGACTCTACCTGCTCTCACTGCCTCAAGAACATTCTTTAGTTCTGTTATTTCTGACTCACAGAGCAATGGTGGGAGGCGTGAACCCTTGACTCTTGGCTTTTTCTATCAGAATTCCTTAGTCCTTCTAGCTCTGACTCTGAGACTCCTTCCTTGGTGTTGTACATCTCCAGACCTGGGCACCATCTAAGCATTCATTTTTAGTTGTAAGCCATCCCACTGAAAATGTACACATCATAGTTTCTTTCTTTCTTTCATTTATTTGCAATAAGGTTTGAACTATGCCTTTTACATATCAAGTATTACTCATAGTTCTCTGGTGTAACTTGCCAGCATGATCATGAATTAAATTTTATATCTTTGGACTAAATTTTAGGGCACTTAAATTGAAGGAGAAGAGAAACTTGCCTGTTAAGTCGGCTATATTGAGTCTTCTCCAAACAGTTTTAATATCAGCCCTAACCCATGCTTGCCACATCGCCTGGTTAATCTCACTTTCAGAGTTACAGACATCTCTTCCATAAAGTGCGAATATCATCTCACTATTCAACACTATTGTACTGGTTGAACACAAAAGACTCAGTTTGGTGCACTATACAGCCTGAGCAGAAAATGGTTGCCATTTACTCTTATTAGTAATAAAGTACACATCTCTGAGTACAATCTTTTTTTTTTCTCTCCTTCCTACCAAAAGATCAAACTCTTAGTATTCAGGATCCATGATACCCTAACCCAACGTGTTTTCTAAAATGCACACCTAGCTGTAACAGACCCTCCACCGGTGTGCTCCATCCCCTACTTGTGCATCAGTGACTCTCCTGTTACAGGCTTCTACTCGGTGTCGGTTTTTTCTCACCCAATTTTTTGCACACGCTTAAAATTAAAACTCAAGTTCCATCTTTCCTATGAAATGATTTAGAAATATTTTTCCTCTTCTATTTTGTTAGTACATTATTTATTCTGCCTTTAATTGCCACCAGTTTGGGTAAGGAGTTTATTTCCAAAGTAGCTTGCTCAATAAATTGTAAAAGTCTTTGAAGAATGGATATTGCTTATTCATTTCAGATCCCACTGAGAGGCTCAAAGTGTCATTTCTACCTAGTAGGCATGTATGACAGTTCAATGAAAGACAAATATTAATAGGAAACTATCAACACACAAAGATATATTATATAAATTATGTGCCAGTGCTGAGGATTTGACAAAATGAACAGAGTAAATTATTTGACATGAATATCAAGTGGGCACTGGCCTAGCTGGACTGGGCAATTTAGAGATAGTGTCCAAAGGATAAGCAAAGTGTACAGAAAAGCGGAGGGCAAGACGGCATCACATGAATCCTAAAAAGGCCAGTGGAAGCATGAAATCAAATCAGAATGAAGTTCATTTAAAAATTCTACAATCAAATAATTAAAAAATGATTAAAAAATAAATCATTCTACAGATAGGACTAGTCAACTAGAAAAACTAAGAAAGCAAACACTACATGTTTTAGAGAATAAGTGTGTTTACACTAACAAATGACACCAGTAAAACATGTCTGGTAAACTAAAAGATGTAAATTGCTATTGTTACAGAGATTAAAGCACAGCCTCAGGCCAGGCAGTAGTAGCATAGACCTTTAATCCCAGCACTCAGGAGGCAGAGGCAGGCAGATCTCTGAGTTCAACGCCAGCCTGGTCTACAAAGTGAGTTCTAGGACAGCCAAGAAACTTGGTCTTGAAAACCGAGGGAATCCAGGAAGTGGTGGCGCACACCCTTAATCACAGTACTTGGGAGGCAGAGACAGGCGGATCTCTGTAGCTGCCTGGGCTACAGAGTGAGTTCCAGGAAAGGTGCAAAGCTACACAGAGAAACCCTGTCTCGAACAACCAAAAAAAGAAAAAGAAAAAGAAAAACCGGGGGGGGGGGGGGGGGGAGGGGGAATTTATAGATCATTAAACTCACATGGGGATAAGGATATGATGAGAAAGTAACATAGGAAATATTTGTTGGAAAACCATTAAGTAATAGTTATATTCAACACAATGCCATTAAATTTAAGGGCTTTATAAAAAGTGGGAATTGGAAAGGACCAAGTTTGTGCAGTCATTTCTAGGAGAGACTGTTTCATAGCAGACTTCCTGGTATTCTGGCTCTTACAATCTTCCTTCTTCCTCTTCTGAAATGTTTCCTGAGCCATAGGTGCAGGAGCTGTGATGTAAATGTATCTGTTGAGGCTGTGCTGACCAAAACCTATTAATATCTGTGTTGTGTCTAGTTGGGACTCTGTCATTTGCTGTAAAGAGATGTTGCTTTGATGATGGGTGTTAGTGGCACTTATCTGTGTGTCCAAGAATAATATTTAGAATGTAGGAAATAATTATACTGGCCTAAAAAAATAGTGGCAATAGGTTTTTCTTTAAGGTCCATGGCCTCCTTATCCTAGGACACAGGCTAGGTTTTTAGTAACGGGCATGATTTCCCTCCTATTGAGTGGGACTTAGGTCCTACAAGAGTGCTTTTGGCTACCATCAACATTTAAGTGCCACTTACTGTACTTTAATGCATTTCTTGCCAAAATCAGAACAATTTTAGTATTAACAGACATGTTAACATGGAAGGAGGAAAATGTGGTGGGGTCCCATCCATAGACAAAGAGCCATAGACCACTAATAACTGATGGAAGAAGGAGAAATAGTCTCTACCAGGGATGAGCCCCTTATTGGTTTGTCCAATGAAGAACGATCAGCCTTGAAATCATTTATACACAAGCAACAAATATGGACTCAGCAGTGTATGTGTGTATGTGTAGTATATACGCATGTACATATATATGTGAACGCAATAATGATTCAAAGAAAAAGCAGAATATGGAAGGGATTCAAGGAAGGTTAGCTGAGCTGGAAGGGACTAAATAGAAAGGGAGGGTGAAAAGTTATACAGTTCTATTGCAGTTAAAAAAACATATTTTTGAAAAGAGAAGAACAAGAAGGAGGGGGAAGAGGAGTAAAGGAAAAAGAAAAAGAAGGAGGAGGAGGAAGAAGAGGAGATAGAGAAGAAGAAAAAGAAAAAAGGGGAAGGAAGAAGAGAAGGAGGAAGAAGAAGAAGAAAAGAGGAAAAGGACCAAGTTGAGAAGAGAACTACACAGTCAGATGGTGATTCAAAATTAGGAATGTTTGTAACCTAAATACATTCTAGATGTTATTCAGTGATAAGCTGCTGGCAAACAAGTTTTCAAAACATAGATGATACTTTTTTAAACTAATGTGTATACATTCATTTACCAAGAACATACTAAGGTTGTTTTAGTTATCAGGTAGCATGCTTGGGGAAAATCCCATCAGTCTATCATACAAATAAAATTGCACAGAAAAAAAAATGTTTTGCAAAATCTGAAAGTCCTTTAAAAAAGAATGAAAAGGATCACCATTTATGATAAACTTTGGAAAGATAGAAAGTAGTTATAAAACCAACTTTTACAAGCACCATGAATGGAATTCCAAAGGCAACAAAAATACTTTTTAAAAATAATATCTTTTGCCGGGCGGTGGTGGCGCACACCTTTAATCCCAGCACTCGGGAGGCAGAACCAGGCGGGTCTCTGTGAGTTTGAGGCCGGCCTGGTCTACAGAGCGAGATCCAGGAAAGGCACAAAGCTACACAGAGAAACCCTGTCTCGAAAAACCAAAAAGAAAAAAAGAAAAAATAATATCTTTTGACAAAAAAAAAATTCTCAAGACCACATAAAGGGCTGACTGTCAGTAGTTTGAATACAGGAAATTATTTAAGAGTAAGCCTGGTGTAGATAAATGGCTGTCTTTCAAATGAAGCAATACTGTGTGTTGATTCCTTGATGTTTGATGTGAAAGTCAGTGTCATTTAAAAACCATCCACAGTGAATGAAACAGGAAATACTCTACAGATGTTAAAAGTCTACAGATGACTAAAATTTTTTCATCTTTCAAACATCTAAGTTTTTAGAAAATATTTTTCCAGAAGTAACAAGAATATAAGGATGTAAAGAAAAAATTTTTTCATCTATCCAAGAAAATACGTGAGACTTATCTAAGATTTTCCTACAAATGATAGGAACCCAGACTTTGCCACTGAATCCAAAATTGCTATCACGGCATCAGGCTTCACTCACATGAAAAGGGAAAAGTGTAGTTGTGTGGGTGTTTCTGGTTACTAAACACTAAATGAGATGAATACATGCAAAGAAAGATACAGAAAGGAACATTTGAAATCATAGAAGACCAAAATCACTTAAAATCCCAGAACTCTTCAAACTAGAAAGGTCAAGTTTTTTAAAATAATGAGAATCTATAATGCCAGAAAATACAGAAGACACATAAATACATTAGATACATTAACCAATTTTCTTTTTTTCTTTTTAGTAATGGCTTCCTTTTTATTATTTCTTTTATTTTTTTATATTACAATATAGTTACATCATTTCCCCTTTCCCTTTACTTCCTCCAAACCATATACCCTCCCCCTTTATTTCTTTCAAATTCATGGTGTCTTTTTCATTAACTATTCCTATACACACACATGCATAGATATTCTTAAATGCATAAATGCAAGCTGTTCAATATTGTACAATGTTACCTGTGTGTGTGTTTCCAGGGCTGACCATTTGGTATTGGGTAACCAATTTGTTACTTTGCTATTCCCTAGGAAGACTATTTGTCTAGCTTTCAGCATTCTTTGTTTTCTGTAGTTTTTTTTTTTTTTTTTTTTTTTTTTTTTTTTTTTTTTTTTTTTTTTTTTTGGCTAGAGTTGAGGCCTCACTGGGCTTTCCCCCCCTCCCCCATTCACTTCAGCACATCTGTTGATGTTGTCCTTGCTCAGCTCATGTATAAGCAGTCGTGCTGGTGAGACTTTATGGGTGTAGCTTCTGAAATTCCTAGGAGACACAAAACCACTGCAAACTCACTGTTCCTCCAGCTTTTACCATCTTTCTGCCACCTCTTCCGAAGTGATATCTGACACTTAGGCGGGGGAATTGTACAGTAGATGTATCCGCTGGGACTGGGCTCCAGAACTCAGCATTTTGAATGGTGGTGGTTTTCTGCAGTGGTCTCCGTCTGCTGCAAAGAAAAGTTTCCTTGATGAGGGCTGAGGACTACATTTATCTGTGGGTATAAGCACAAATATTTAGAATGTAGACAGAAATTGTGCTGATTTAATAAATCAGCAGTTGTAGTTTCTCCTCTAAGAGTCATGACTTCATTAGCCCTGGGTCATTGGCTAGGTTTCCAGTACCAGGCAAGATTTCCCTCTTCTTGTGTGGGTCATAAATCCAATTAGAAAGCTGTTGGTTATTGCCAAGGTTATGTGTTGCACTACTGAACCCTTAGAATTATCATGCTGCGCTGATCACTGTTATGGTTCACAGGCGTTGTAGCTGGGTAGGACTGTTGGTTGCTTCCTTCCTTTGGAAGCTTGCATGGTGCCTTCTTGTACCATGAAAGCCAGTCTTCAGGGAGGTCCTGTGTCTATAGGACATGGTGTCTTCAGTAATAGGGACCTCTGGGAGCCAACTAATTTTTAAAAGATAACAACAGGAGTTATTCACTGATATATTTTGTTTTATTCAAATAAAAAGATCACTTGGATGATTCAAACAATACTACCATGTATCTGGGGAACAACATGGGGATGGAAATGAGATGAAATGGGTATATATGAGTTCAGCCCATGTACTCCACTTAAACAGAGGAGACAAAGAACAAGCAGACCAATGGGCAGATAATTCCATAAAGTGGTAAGTGCTTTCAAAATAGTAAAATCAAGTGATATGGCAAGAAGGTGCAAGACTAGAATAATTCAACTGAGAATTATGGACAGAGAACAAAACTGTCAGAAGGAGTAGAATGGCCAGAATCTCTGACAGAGAATAAAACTGTCAGAAGGGATAAGATTGGAACAAAGAGATGAGTCAGAAGAAGCAGACGTCTGTGCTGAGGTCTTTGGATATGAAGCCAAGTAGCAGGAAAACACATCTGAAAGGTCCGATGATGTGAGATTGGTGTCTACAAATAACTAAAAGAAAATTTAATATGTCAGCTTCATAAGGCCTCATGAGGTCATGTAAATGACCTTACCCTGAACACTAACCAAAAAAATCAATATATTCTTAAAAGATCTTGCCAGCTCTTTTCTGAAGAAAAACAAAGGGAAACTAGTTAGAAGGATAATTCAATAAACCAGCTAAGACCAGAACTCAGGAGAGCAGACATACTTGGAAATAATTAGCATCTAGATGCTCATAAAAGTTATGGGTCCAAAAGATTGCTGGAAGAGTTAAGATAAAGAAGAAAGCCAGAGAGGTGGTGCTTGGGTACATGGTGATATTCCAGAGTTCAGGAACAAGAGCCAGGGATGGCAAAAGGAACATCTAGTGAATTAATGATGAATAAAAAGAGTGTATTACCATAGAAGCCAAAGGCGACAGTACTTTCAGAAAAAGGGCCATGAACTGTGGAGACTGGAGAGAAATCAGGTCAGAGCAGGGCCCATGGGGTATGATAACACAGAAGCCCTTGACACCTCAACAGAAGCATTTATAGTGTGTGATGGGAGCAAGGTAGGATATATAATGTGATTTATATAAAGTTTTATGTGAAAATGAGAAGATAAAAGAATAGAGATTGAACAGTGGCTAGCTAGAAGTCTTTGTGTTTTCCTCTGTAACAAAATATGTTGTAGTCAAACTGTCGATATTAGAAGGAAAATAGAATTCCATAAATTAGAAGAGGCTATCTCTGAAGATCAGTGGTAGGGATCTGGCATATCATACAAAAGGCTGTGCATTTAGTTCCCATCACTATTTGTGGGGGGGGGGGCATGTGTGTATGTACATATGAGTGTGCATGTATGTATATGTGTTAAGTATTTTTTTGTGTGTAAGCAAGTAAATAAATAAACAGCTCTTTCCTAAAAGCAGCAAGTCACATAGAAAGGAATTCCCACCCAACTAACAGCAGATTTATCAATAGTTATCTTACAGACCAGGAGAAGATGGCAAAATAAACTCAAAGCTGTGAAAGAAAAATTTCAGCCAAAAATACTATACCCAGCAAAGCAATCCTTCAAAGATGAAAGAGAAGTAAAAACTTTCCTAGGTAAAACAAAAACTCAAGAAATTTGTCAGCATTTTCTCAGCTCTACAAGAGATGTTCAAAGGAGTAGTTTCTAGTAGCAGAAGTGTGGCTACCACTATAAAAATGTACAAAACTAGAAAAACGCCACAAAATGGAGTGAAAACGTAAAGGTGAAAGAAGACTCTAACTTTATCAGGACAAAGACACCACCAAGTTCACAAAAGTGAACAAGAGAGGAAGAAACAAAAAAGATAGATAAAACCAGAAAAAAATAACAAAATTGTCCTTTTTCATCGTTAATAATACCAAGTATAAACAGATTAAATCCCCCAACTAAAGTATATAGGCTAATAGAGTAGAATAGTTTTTATAAAAATAACACAAATACTCCAACAGTATATTTCCTTTAAGAAAGTTACTTTAGCAGTAAAGAGATGTTACAAAGACGAAAAGTGAATGAAGGAAAAGATAAATCATGAGCATGGAAACCAGAACCAAGCAAGAATAGTTACACATGTGTGAGAAAAAACATACTTTAAATACAAAGCAATGGAAAGAAACAAAATGATCACTATATAACAATAAAGAGATAGCAAAAAGAAAAATGTAAATAGTATGTGTACCCAAAGCTGGAACAATTGAATCTATGAAGTTTTCTTTAGGGAAATAGACTCCACTGTGCTCTGCTTTTAACAATGGACAAAAATTGACAAACCAGAATTGGAACTAGACTATAATACAGACTGATGAACAGACGTTTATAGGTCATTGCATCAAAGAGCTACAAAATACACATTTCTCACTATCACATAGAGCATGCTCCAGAATATTTCACATGTTGGCCTGCATAGCCAATTCTCAACAAAGCTGAAAAACTTGAAATCATTGTATTGTCTTCTCTGATCATGGTGGACTAAAACTAGGCATCCATAATGTTTGGAAACTTGGAAATTGTAAAAATACTTGTTTTTTCAAAGTTCCTTATCTAATTATCTATTATATTTCACATAATTAGAATTTCCATGGAACCATAAAAGACCCAAATTGTTAAACCAACCAGGAACAGAAAACAAATAAACCAAAAGCAGAGGCATTATAACACCAGACTTCAAAACACTTGAGAGGGATGGATAGCGTCTGAACAGCAAGGTGCTGGTATGGAAACAGGTCTGGAATCTTACAGAATAGAATAGAACATTTCAGAAGTAAATCAACACTTTCCAGCCAACTGATTTTTCCTAAGAAAGGCAACAAGAACACGCATTAGAGAAAGAAAATGATCTTTAACTGGTGCTTCTGAGGAGATTAAAAACAGATATCTAAATGCAGAGGGAACTTGGCCTCTCTCTCTCATCATATGCAAATAACAACTCAAAAGACCTGAATGTAACTACATCAAACCACTAGAAGAAAACATAGGAGAAATACTTCAAAATTTATGTATAGGCACAAGTTTATGTATTTATGCCACACACACACAGATAAGAAAAGCAAAAACTGATAAACCAGACTGATTATACCAAACTGAAAGGCTTCAATACAGCCAAGGGAACAGTCAAGAAAGTAAGAATACATCCTAAAGGATGGATAAAACACAAACTATTCATTAAAAGAGGGATTGATTTCCAGCATATATAAGAAAACAATTCAACAGTAAAAATAATAACAACAACAATCCAATTTAAAATGGATAAATGACTTGTAAGGACATTTCCCAAAAGAAAATGTACAAATGGTTGGTAACAGTATGAAAAAAGGCTCACTGTCACTGAGTCTCAAAAAAAAATGCAAATCAAACCACATGGGCTATTACCATAGATCTATCAGAAGTTCTTTTATATTACAGGATTGTCTCAGCTATCCTGGCTTTTTTTTGTTTTTCCATATTAATGTGAGTATTGTTCTTTCAAGGTCTGTAAAAAACTTCTAATGTAACACATTATGATAACTATGTTTGAAGACCAGTAATTGAGTATTTCAAAATAGGTAGGAGAAAACATTTTGAACACTCCCAAATAATACATGTCTGAAGTGATAAATATGTTTACTCTAATTTAATCATTACACACAGTACACATAGGCTGAATATCACATGTGTACAACATACTAAGTACTGTCCTATGTGTCAGTTAAAAATAAAAATAGACATTAAAGAAAAACAGAAAGGAGGCTTTATAAAAATAACTCAGTCAGTAAAATGCTCATTTTTGCAAGTATGAGGACCTGAGTTCAGTCCCAAGAGCCTATATTTTTTTATTTAAGAAATTTTTTTAAATTTACTTTACATACCAACCACAGATCCCTCTCTCATCCGTCCTCCCACTCACCTCAGCCTTCCCTCACCCCCACCCACCCTCTTACAAAAGGGTAAGGCCTCCCATGGGGAGTCAGCAAAGCCAGGCACATTCAGTTGAGGCAAGAACAAAGCCCCTCTCCCCTGCACCAGGGCTGAGCAAGGTGTCCCACCATAGGTAATGGGCTCCAAAAAGTCAGCTCATGCACCAGCTCTTGATCCCACTGCCAGGGGCTCCTCAAACAGACCAAGCTACACAACTGTCTCCTGTATGCAAAGGGTCTAGTCAGATCCCACACACAGAGCATACATTTTTAAAAAAGAAAAACACCTTGGCATAGTTGTGCATACTTACAGTCCCAGTACAGGAAAGGCAGATACAGGTAAACTGCTGTAGCCTGTGGGCCACACACCTGCTTAGCCAGTTCCAGACCACTGAAAGGCACACATGTACACACGTATGTATATACACACACACACATACACACACACACACACATACACATGCATATGGAGAGAGAGAGAGAGAGAGAGAGAGAGAGAGAGAGAGAGAGAGAGAGAGAGAGAGAGAGAGAGAGAGAATAACAGAGATGGGAAGGGGACATGTGGTCAGTAGCAGAAAGGAAGGAGTGTGGGGTCAAGAATTGTTTTAGTTGCATTTGGGAAACACGACAACATGCTCATCTGGTGAGGACAGCTAACAATGAGGACGCCATGGCAGAGAGGAGAGGGGAATAACATGGTAAGAGCAACAGGGAAATGTAAAGCACTGAAGAAAGCAAAAATATAAGAGAGCCCGGAAAAAAATTTAGCCGGTACAAAAGGAGTCATAACTCCTCTGGAAAACTCTAGGGCTAGGATATCAGGGAGACGGCGGTTTGCTGAGAGATCATTTAAAATTTGCAATGATCATTTTAACTCAGAAAGCACAGCTGTGGCCTTTCCTGTGACCTGTCCATCTCGTCCCGCACCAATATTCTCTGGATAGGCAGGGGTTCAAAATAAGAGCTGGCATTTATCCTTTACTTTGGGTCAAAATTACACTTAAACGTACTTTATACTCCCCCTTGCAAATTATCGTAATTACAGGTAGACAATCTTAAAAATGCTGGATTTAACAGTGTAGGACTGGCGAGCTGCTCGAGGCAATGAAACCTCTCCGGACTGATAAAGCATCGGGCTGGTGGAGCGTCTTTACTGATGCAGTGGTGCAGAGCTGACATGGGGAGCTACTGATGGATCTTGCTGCTCGCCCCTGTGCACGGTCTCAGCTCTCCTCATCTGTGGGAGATTCCCTGCCACCCATGAGGGATTGGCAGCTTCTACGCTGTCATTTAGCCTAATCTGCGCTAACCACTGCTGTTGCCATGGTTACCTCCACCACACGTGTCAGTCATTACGGTGCAACTCTGCCTCGGCTCTTCTTTCCTTTTAGCACTTCTTGTCTTCTCCAATTTCTCATGCACGGTTTTAACCCGGCAGGGTGGAAAAAAAAAAAAAAGAAAGAAAGAAATGGCCTTTTTAGACATCGCTGCTCAGCTAGCACTTTTCCCTCCACTGTGAGAAAATGGAAAGCCATCGCGTACAGTTAGAACCCTCCAATCTTCAGTACCTCCCGTGGGTGGAATGATTAGAACCTACCCACCTTTTTAAGGCTTATAAGAGAGTCCTTTAAAATGCAGAGGCATGAAGGGTAGAGAAGCCGAGGTTATAAAACATTCATCCACCAGTCGCTGCCATTTGCTGGTCAGTATATAGGAACTGTACAGCCCGCAGTCCTGATTCTTCCAGCCTCTCAGCGGAATGGGCTGACAATGGGAGCGAATTAACAAATACAATAGAACATGATGTATTTATTGGAATTATATGTTCTCTCTATCCTAGGTCTGTTTGACAACTAACAGTGCATATATAGGTAACCAGGGGAGTTCAGAGAACATTTTCCAGACATTGTGATCTATAAAGCCAAGTCTCGGGTCAAGGTATAAAGCACAACATAGGAAATAAGCTATGTAAATGAATGACACACCACATAGCCACAAAGTGTGCTGAGAGAAGTGTGCCTGAACATGGCTCAGGTATTACATTTAGGAGTGAATAAAGATGGGTATGAGGGTAGAGTACTATGTCCAGTGAGTCTAGCAATTACAGTTAAAAGCTGTGGCCTTATTCATTTGAGTCATGGGAAGGTGTTGGTAGGGTATAATAATGATCAGACCTTTTAAAGGACTTTTTCCTCTAACGAAATTCCTAACAATACTGAAAGGAGTATTCAGTAGACTGACTGAAGCTTTCTCATATAGGATGGCTACAAATGTACCTCAAAATAATATGCCAATAACAGAAGATAATGCAACAATATCACAGTATTATTAACACATAAAAACAATAGAAAATCAGGAAAACTCTAACTACAAAACACAAATTTTAATAAAACAGAAGATTTACTATAAAAGCTTACAGAAATTCTAGTAGAATTATAAACTTCTGTATTCCCAGTGGTGCAGATTGAAAGTGCCTGAATTTAAAATTAGTTCACACATATTTCAATATGTACTAATGACCACTGCTCACCTGCAAGGTTTAATGAATGGCTAAGATTTTCCTTGTGCAGTAAGTTCGATTCCATGAAAGATAGGGCACTATTCTGACTCAGTTAAAAGATATCCCACATGTTCTGTCCCCATCAAGATAACTGTCACATGTCACTTTTGTGTCAGAGACATGTTCATCTCACTGACTACTTTTCAAAGAGCAATATGGAGATTATTAAAGGGGCCATGCACAATTTTAAAGGAAAATTCACACACAACATATGACACAAACTTATTTTCTCATCCTCCCCACTGAGCAGTCCTGTCTTTATCTTACATTCACTAAGTAGCATTAAGTAGCATCATTTAAAACTTGAAAATGGGCTATGTGGGGCTCCACCACCTAATTTAGGAAAAAACATTCCACCTTGTAATTCACTTGTGATATGAGTCAATACAACTATAAACTCAATGATGCAATTTTCTATTTAACGTTTACTAAGATTCCAGAAATGTTTTCACACAGATGTTCTTCCGGCTGCTTGCTTAAGTAGCTAGTTAGTGTTCTCAGACCAAAACTCACCTGATGTACACAAATGTCTGCAAAATAAACTGATTTTTGTAAGCCTAGTCACTCAGCACACTAGAGTAATGTCTAGGTTCCAGTAGTCTGGGTCAGCTTTTGCAAAACTACAATGCAATAATAAGTACCCTAAAAATCCCCGTTGATTATAATAAAGAAGGCTCTCTTCTCATTCATGATTTATGACAACTGAGGTCAGTTTCAACTCTGTTCCATGCCTTAGTTCTGGCATTAGGCTAACGGAGCAGATTTCTTCTAGATTGATTCCCCTCGTGACAAGGGGGAAAAAAAGAGTCACATGAGGGGAGGAGCCTTCTGCTTCCTCCTTAAAACACACTTGTGCATGACTCTCACGGGCCAGCACAAATCCAGTGGTCAGTGTAGAGGCATGGGACATGGAAATGTGACTCTCTCAATAGAGGACCAGGAAATAACTGGGAAGAATAGTAAGTACTACTGCAGCAAATACCTATACTCAGGATGTTTCATCTGTCACATATAGTATACTGTAATTTAGGAAATGCAAAAAAAAAAAATTCAGAAGTTTCATTGGCAAAAGATGTGGCTACATTAGGAGTTGTGAAGCCATTATTCCAGCCAAAGAGAAAAAGATAATTATTCATCTCTCACATGAGGAGGCTAGAGAAGGCGGGGGTAGGTACAGTTGGCTTCTGGAGTAAGAATTAATATGATAAATACAAATTCAGATATAATACACAACCTAATATCGGTTTCCAGACTGTATTTCTACCCCAAACCACCCACCCACCCACCTAACCATCCAGCTGGCCAGGAATCATCTCATACAGTGACCTGTGGACTTCACCGGTATCTATTTTCTAATTTATAGCTTATTTCCTCATTTCAAAGCCCTTGTTTTCTATTCCTACTTTAAGTCTTCAGTCAAAATTCCTCTAAGAACCAACTATATAAATTCCTTCATTTTTCACAAGACTTTATTTCAGTGTGTACTGGAAATTTGGGGCTTTCAATTTATCTTATTAATGCAGTAATGGCTTTTTGTTTTGTTTTTAACTTTGCACACAGCTTCTCTGGCAGAAGCACTAATAACCACAACTGTGCTCTCTGCTCCCAGTTTTCAATGCTTATAGCAAGGCAGAGACTATCACAAAGTCATATCAGCAGGAAAACAAACTTCTTGTTTGAAATATAAGTTATAATGTATTTTCCACTGGGTAGTAATATGTAACCTATGTCACTTCCTAGGCTACATGTTTAGATATTCTATGCCCTCATCTGATCTGTATTCTCAGCCAAGGTGAAGTTTCCTTCCAACCTCTCCCATCCATTGTGCTGCAGGCTGCACCTGCCCACATCACAGTGAGCCATGCTCTAGGTCTGTGTATCCTCCGCATGCCATATTTCTTGAAGATTACCAGTCTTCCCCAATCCTGATGTTTTTATAAGTGGTAGATACCACTATCTGTGCCATTTTCCTTTAATATAGAATGTTGTTTTTCTTCTTATATCACTGCTAATATAATCAGTGAAAATCAAGGGAGCACATAGCCTTCTATAAAAATGCAGGAAAATATAACTTTACTCATCACTTCTATTCCATTTGATTATCACTACTTCTCATGACAGTTAATGATACCAATTTTGTTAGCTAAATCCTGTACTTTAGGAGTTAATGGGCACTGGTGGAACAACTTGTGGTAACAGGTTCATGGACAGATATTGACCTTAAAACTCATCAACTTGCAAACATTAAATGATGCACTTGTTGTAAAAGGAAAAAAATTCACACTGTCAGTCTGTGAGTGGTCTTGTATTCAGTCTGACTAAGCACAATTCTATTAACATCAATGGAAAGTTACTTTGTCATTGTATCATTTAGCAATCAAATGTCTCAGATATGACAAAAGATTTCACAGTCACCAAAAGTATCTGAAACCTTGAGACTGCTTGACACTCCTAGGGATGATGAGTAACAAGTTACACTCATGAGAGCATGTCTAATCTATGAAGCATAAGCTCCTGAAAAATGGGGTCTGAATAAAAGTCCTTCCACTCTGCTCATCTACTCACCCTAGAGGCTGTTCAAGACCAGAGCTGAAGATAACCATCTTAGCATTGAGTGTCATCTGATGGTTATGCTCAGCACAACAGATTGCCCTGGGCTAGGTTCTGAGAAGATATCCAACATCCCTCTAGATTCCATTCCTTACTTGGTCCTTATTTCTGGTTTGAACAATAAACTATGAATATGATGTTCAATTCTTCATCTTCCTCTTCTCCTGCTGATTGGACACTGAGAAACACTCCAGACAACTCTGTCTCGTCAAAGTATCACTCATACATAGCTTGAATAGTTTCCTCCCAACCCTGACATGCCAGATTCTTAACCTAGTTCTTACCTATCAGTTGGTTGTGAGGTCCTCAATATATTATATAACTTTATGGGGAGAGTTCTGCCTGCCTAGGTAGCTTAAGCCATTTGTGTGGGTTCTTATGACATCTCCTGGCCTTTCTGTCACAGGCACATCTGAACTGACAAACATCTTCCACTGAGTGACTCAGAACAAAGGGGTAACTTCACCACCTGGCAGCATCGTTAAATGTGCTTCAGATGTATAGAGCCCTGAGTGTGGGGCTAATAAAGTCTCTGTTAGAAGATATCCACTTACTTGTTCTGTATCTTTGGAGCTCTTCTTCAGGCTTCTGTATTAAACTGTATGAATTATTACTTAAATGTTTAATAACTGTTAACCCATGAAAACAATCACATTTTTCTAATTTTAGATGGTCCAAGAGTATACACAGCATATTTAAAATTGGAGCACAGTGACGAGAACATTAAATTCTGGATGGCATGTGAAACCTACAAGAAAATTGCCTCACGGAGGGGCAGAATTTCTAGAGCAAAGAAGCTTTACAATATCTACATCCAGCCACAGTCCCCTAGAGAGGTAACAATGGTAGGACATGGCAGTCGGGATATCCCTTAGAAAATACTAATAACTCGAGCATCATTACATGCCAGACATATTCTATCCCAACATCTCCTAAAAATTGTATAAACTAAGAATTACTAATCTGCCAGATGGTGATGGTGCACACCTTTAATCCCAGCACTAAGGAAGCAGAGGTAGGCAGATCTGTGTGAGTTCGAGGCCAGCCTGGTCTACAGAGTGAGTTCCAGGACAGTCAGCGCTCTATAGAGAAATCCTGTCTGGAAAAAGAAAAAGAAAAAGAATTACTAATCATATTTTTCAGTCACAAAACCTAAGAGTTAGATAACTTAATGAACTTAATGAATTCCCCCTGTGTGGTACAGTCATTATGTAGTAGCATTAGGATTCAAAGGTGAGCTGTTTGATCCAAAGTCCTCTATCCATTAGCTTATCTTAATTCCTAGCAGAGTTAAAAAGAACCAAGGGGTCGCTGGAATAGTTCTCTGGCAGCATAAACTTGAAATGCCATGAATGGGCATGAGCACTTCCTCAGTGGTGTTGGTCCTGTGTGCCACCCCACTTTAGTGTAAACCCACAAACTCAGCTGACATCCACGTTGCCATTACTGCTGTCGCTTACACTGTCCGACTCTGAGACTCCTGACAGGGAGACAAGCAAAAATTACAATTCATGTTGAATGCAAGGGTAGAGGATACCATAGGAGATTTCTGTCACTCAGCATAACCCTATATTATTCATTATTCCCACAAATCCTTATGGAAATTTCTAGTCGTCTGAGATAACCACTTCCCCCCTCTAGTTCTTCTTCACTTCTCCGCACCTGCTTCCCATTTCAGGACTTGCTTGGCCAACACAGCATTTGTGACTATTAAGGAAGGTAAAGTTGAAAGCAGCCACCAACTTCCTTTTTACTTAAAAAGAGCCCTCCAGTTCATAAACTTCCATGTTGGCAGACTACCACTAACAAACCACCGGCATCTCCCAGATAAGCAGTGGTTTCTCGAGTTTCCTGGCCGTGGATTCCATGCTTTCTTTATTGCTCTGGAACGCTAAAGGCAGATTTTTTTCCTTTTAAAAAGAGCAAAGACTCCACTTCCTAAAAGTCCTTTTAGATAACTATGAAAACTGCACCCAAAACTAGGCTGTTATTTTGAAAAGGAGGGTAGTAATTAAAGCATACCATTGCAGACGTACACATTTCATTGTGCTTAACCTATAATTTCATTTTTCAGATTAACATCGACAGTACAACAAGAGAAGCTATCATCAAAAGCATTCAAGAACCCACTCAAACATGCTTTGAAGAGGCTCAAAAGATTGTGTATATGCATATGGAAATGGATTCTTATCCCAGATTTTTGAAGTCTGAAATGTACCAAAAACTTTTAAAAACTGTTCAACCCAAAAGCCCTTGAGTGCTACCCAGAAGTTCAAACGGAAGATGGCACATTGCAAGTGTTAACTTAAATTTAGAAAAAAATACAAAATGAGAATGAAAGGAGAAATGAAACAGAATTCAAGCCATAAATTGATTTCTAGTTCCCAAATGAAATGCATTCCAAATATAATGAGCTCGCAAATACTGCAGCACAATTTATAGCATACTTACAGAGAGGAATTAACAGAGAAGGAAAAGAAGCTAGCTTCATCATACAAACACTATAACATTTTTACTAGACGAGGCAACTCATGATCTTTTCTCATTAAAGAAATTTAGCAGCCATAGCACAGACAACTTGTTTTAAAACCCTTGCTCTCTAAATTATGTCTCTATGTATTCTACAGATATGCTCAAAATAACTTGAATTAGTATATAAGCTTAATAGTCATGGTATAATCAATTATATTATAGCATGAGATGTATGAAAATATGTTCTTAAGAGACAACTTAGCTATAAATTTTTCCTAGTAGAATGTCCGTAATTGACCTCCTATATCACATATACCTTCTACATGTAAAATCGCTGTGATGAGTCTAAGCGGTTACTATGTGTGACTCATTGTTCATTTATATTGTTTACTTTGCTTTTGGGGTATAAAATTATGTCTTTTTATTCAGGGATTCATTTCTTCACAGTATGAAATCATCATGGTGTTGGGAGCCAATAAATCAAAACTAAAAGGTTATGTGCATATTTTTCAAAGATGCCTTATTGTACCTTGCAGTAAAGATTCCAAAGGGGCTGAAGTTTGTGAAAAGTAAGAAAATAGAACAGAGGGCAGTTTAACTTACTTCTTTGGTGTCACCTTTCTGTCATTTTAAAACATTGGAAGAATGTGGACTCAACCCTCAGATTTGGAGTTCTGGGGGTTCAACAAAACATACGCAGGTACAGAGTTTGAACTGTAACTTTTATACTTTTTAAAAGAAAATCAAGTCTTGTGCTGTTGATGGACAGGAAACATTGAAACTGATCCTCATCCTATTCCAGAATCACTCTTCAATACTCATGTCTTGTCTTGGTTTGACAGAGCATCTTACCCCTCTGATGAAATCAAGCGTCTCCTCTCACTGTGACTCCCACGTTCGCATCCTGCTGTGGTCCTTACTCTGTGGGCTAGTGTGTTTTATTGTTCGCATACTGCCGTGGTCCTTACTCCGTGGGCTAGTGTGTTTTATTGTACCTTCACGGTTCACAAGGTCGCAGGCATTTTAACTACAGCTTTCCATGTTTAAAGGGGCAGATGAGTAACTGCCCAGCCAACCACAGTGTATTCAGGTGACAAAAAGTGCTACGTCACTCAACCACCTGCCTCCAGCTCCAGAGACATCAACAGAACAGTAAGTGACTCAGTGAAGAACCACTGCAAGACAGTGAGGAAGTGAATGAATACTGGGACTCCACACAAAACCATGGAAAGAATACTAAATTTACTACTAGAAACTTAAGTTTCCCTTTGGAGTTCCAAAAATGACTATTACATGAATTTATTCAGATCTGGGTATACTATAGAAAGTTAGAAACGAAAATGTCACAATCTCTCTGCTCTTCAGTTTCCTTGTCTTTTTTTTATTCATTTTACATTTTATTTATAGCGGGGTGGGTACACGTGCATGCAACAGTGTATTGCAGAGGCAGGAGGACAACTTGTAGAAGGGAGTCAGTTCTCTCTTTCTACCTTGTTGGTCTCAGGGATCAATATCAGGTCATCAGGCTTAATGGCAAGCACCTTTATTCATTAAGACATCTCATAGGATCGAGTTTCCTTTTCTCTGCC
This sequence comes from Peromyscus eremicus, assembly GCF_949786415.1. NCBI lineage: Eukaryota > Metazoa > Chordata > Mammalia > Rodentia > Cricetidae > Peromyscus > Peromyscus eremicus. Next base: position 49,464,534 of record NC_081431.1, read on the forward strand.
CTCTCTTTACTTTCTCAGTCTTCCTACGTCACCTGCCCCAGTCTTCAACTCACTCTGTAACCAAAGCAAACCTGGAACTTGTAATCCTCCTGCCTCAGTCTTGAATTAATTTGGATTATAGGCCTGTACCATCAAGGCCAGTACTTCAGTACTTGTAAATTAATGTTTTTCTCCATTTAGGATGATGGTGGCCATAGGCTTATTATATAGAGCCTTTTCTGTGTGTTTAAGTACATTCCATCCAGTCCTGTTTTCTCTAAGGCTTTATCGTGAAGGCATGTTGGATTTACTTGCTCAGCCACGTTTATTTGTGCTCTGTTCATAATCTAAGTGTCCTTCAACAGATAAATGGGTAATGAAGATGTGGTGCATATACATGACAGAATTCTATCCAGCTGTAACAAAAATTAAATCATGAAATTTGTAGAAAAAAATGGGTGAAACTAGAAAATATTACACTGAGTGAAGTAACTCACACTCAGCAAGGCAAATGCCTCTTGTTTGTGGATCCTAGCTCTGACTCTTTAGATCTGAGTATATAACCTGGAGTAACCATGAAAACCAGGAACATAAGAAGGGAACATAGATGCAGAGATGAGAAGGAGCTCGAGAGAGGTCTAGAAAGAGGGTATAATAGGACTACTGTGAAGGAGGATGAGAAAAATGGGAGGCAGAGGGAAGGCACTACTGAGAGAAAGAGGGAAGAAAGGAGGGAGGGAAGGAGGGAGGGAGGAAGCGGGGAGGAAGGGAGGGAGGGAAGAGAGATGATAAAGAACACTAAGGATGATTGAGAAAATCATAGGGAAACCTATTGTTTTGTGTTTACTTAAACATACATATATAATATATATAAGCGTGCATATATATATGAATAATTTAAATGAAGTTATGTCACTTAGGGTGAGAATGTTTTCCTCATGAACTATAAACTATCTAACAAAAACCCCAGTGCCAGGCATGGCAAATCTTCCTTTGAGTGGTTAGGCTTGAGCACCCAAGGGACTCCTATAACTATAGACAACTGCCATTGCCCTTGGTTGCCTTACAGAATTTGAAGGTAAGGCCTTACTACTAAAGACACCAAATGCTTCAGACACAAAACTTGGAAGAATCCAGTTGGAACTGACCTGTAAGTTTCCCCCTGTAGATTATCTCTCATAGCATCTAGAGGTGCTACACAAACTGTTAAGGGAGAAACGAAATCAACCATCCTACAAACCACAGCAATGGCCAGCATAGTAAGATACAATCAAGAGTGCAATAGTGGCACTTCTTTCTTGTTAGTAACCAATAGTCATCAAATTAGAAGGGCTTACTAAATAGGAAGAAATTCATGCCTGGTACTTTAAACCTAGCCAAGTTTCTATGGCCGGTAAGTTCATGGATTCTAGAACTTACTACTGCCACTTTCCTAAACCAGTATACTTCCCAGCTGCACTCTAAATACCTATTATCATCTCTACAGATAAGTGCAGCTCTCTCCCCTCATCAATGAAACTTCTTTTTGCAGCAGATAGATACCATCATAGAAAACCACAACTGGTCAAAATACAGAGAACAACTGGATTTGGGGGTATTGTAAACTGTTTAGAGGTTTATTCCATCTGAAACTATCTTAACTGTGAATCTATCGCTTTAAACTGTAGCATGCTCCGCCCATCTCAGCTTCCCAACATCGTGGTGGTAAGTTTACTGCCATGCTTCCACAGACTCTAAGAAGCAGTGGATCTGTTCTTCCATCCAACAGCGTGTAGCCCAGAAACCTTTTTTTTTTTTTGGTCTGTATTAACAAAGGCTAAATCCACCATGCAGCAGCAGCGTAATGTGCAGCTTGAAGATGCCACATTCCCGCCATACTACAGGTCAAGCACGCACAGGCTGTGGCTAACTTGAGAGAGACAACTAGGAAGCTGTTTTAGCTCCATTTTAGAATCTTTTTTTAAGCTTTTTCAGGTTTTAGGTGGAAATTCTTGTCCCACATTGGGCACCATTTATAGCTGAAGTTTTCCTGGTCCCACCTGGCCCATGGTCAGGACAAATCTCTCACGCACCAGTCCCACAGCCAAGTAAACACACAGAGACTTATATTACTTATGAACTGTATGGCCGTGGCAGGCTTTTTGTTATCTAGTTCTTATATCTTAAATTAACCCATTTCTATAAATCTATACCTTACCATGTGGCTCGTGGCTTACCGGTACTTTATATCTGTTTCTCATCACAGTGGTGGCTGGCAGCAACTCCTGACTCAGCCTTCTCCTTCTCAGAATTCTCCTCTCTCCTTGTCCCACCTATACTTCCTACCCTGGCTACTGACCAATAAGCACTTTATTTATTCACCAATTGGAGCAACACATTTACAGCATGCAGAACATCCCACAGCAACCTCCTCAAGTGATAAATCTACAATACAACCCCCACACCTATGGTCCAGAGAGCACTGCAAAAGAGGAGCCAGAAAGACTGTAAGAATCAGAAGACCAGGACATTTGCTGGGAGATAGTGCCTTCCATATGTGCCATGAAATCTTCACAGTGTTGTCACCTAAACAAGACCTATACAATGACAACACAATTGATATCCCAATGTGTATGGGAGAAATCTCATCATGTCCCACCCCTAGATGAAGAGCTAGAGGCAATTAAAAGCTGCTAAGAGATGGAGAATCAGTCCTCTCAAGGGACTAGGGATTAGTCTCTTGATAGGTTATCCAATCCCAAACCGTCAGCCTAAAACATATATACATCTAAAGAACACTAAATGAACACAACTGGTTGTATTCATGTGTGTGTGTGTGTGTGTGTGTGTGTGTGTGTGTGTGTGTGTGTGTGTATGAATACATATATGTGACAAAACTTATTTGAATGAAGGTATGGAACAACTGAATCAGTGTCTATTCATTAACCTGATGTTTTTGAACTTTTAGTTTCAGTATATTTCAATGTTCTCATCTACAAAATAAAATTATAACAATCTCATGATTAGGTAAAACAAATGATATATGTGATTTATCACATCCCATTACAAATTTGCTCCTTGTTTTCTTCTATATTACTATCTTGGACTCATTTTAAGGAGTAATTTATTCAATATTACAGTTTTCATGAGAAAGTAGATGATTAAATGTTTACTTTGCATTTAACAATGAGTCATAGAAACCTTTAGAAAAACTTAGCTTAAGAATAGAATTGTTGAAGCCGGGCGGTAGTGGCGCACGCCTTTAATCCCAGCACTCAGGAGGCAGAGGCAGGCGGATCTCTGTGAGTTCGAGGCCAGCCTGGGCTACCAAGTGAGTTCTAGGAGAGGCACAAAGCTACACAGAGAAACCCTGTCTCAAAACCCGCCCCCCCCCCCAAAAAAAGAATAGAATTGTTGAGACCAAGGTTGGATAAAACACAAGAACAAATAGCCAAACGAATGGAGATACATGAACTATGAACCAATGGCTGAGGAGCCCCCAACTGGATCAGGCCCTCTGGATAAGTGAGACAGTTGATTGGCTTGATCTGTTTGGGAGGCATCCAGGCAGTGGGACCGGGTCCTGTGCTCAGTGCATGAGTTGGCTGTTTGAAACCTGGGGCTTATACAGGGACACTTGGCTCAGCCTGGGAGGAGGGGACTGGACCTGCCTGGACTGAATCTACCAGGTTGAACTCAATCCTCAGGGGAGTCTTTGTCCTGGAGGAGATGGAAATGGGGGGTAGGCTGGGGGGAAGGCAGGAGGCGGGGGGAGAACAAGGGAATCTGTGGCTGATATGTAAAATTAAATTAAATTAAATTATAAAATACAAAAAGAAAAAAGAAAAAAAAAAGAATAGAAACTGGACCAAGCAGTGGTAGTGCACGCCTTTAATCTCAGCACTTGGGAGGCAGAGGCAGGTGAATCTCTGTGAGTTCAAGGCCAGCCTGTTCTACAAAGTGAGTTCCAGGACAGGCTTCAAAAGCTACACAGAGAAACCCTGTCTCAAGAAAACAAAAACAAACAAACAAACAAACAAACAAGAATAGAAACTGATGGTGCACGCCTTTAATCCCACCACTCCGGAGGCAGAGGCAGGCAGATCTCTGTGAGTTTGAGGCCAGCCTGGTCTACAGAGTGAGTTCCAGAACATTCAGAGCTGTTATATAGAGAAACCTTATCTCAGAAAACCAAAAAAAAAAAAAAAAAGAAACTATAAACTTGAATTCTACCTCCACTTTTTCATAAGAGCTATCTTTCCAATAATTCTTTATAGAAGTGTGTATTTCATTTTGCTCATAATTAAAATAGTTTAGATGACTTTAACATTAATATTTCACATGCTATTATTTTTCTAGAAATTTATTAGAGAAATATTTTTGTTTTGTTAAACACAATTCAAAAATTGACATTTGTAAAATGGCTACACAGATATGTTAATATTAATACGTTTTACATGCTATCTGCTTTATCCTTAGTATCTGGAGACTTATCTACTTAAAAATTAATTTTTGAGATCAGAATCCAAATATATTTATTATTTTTCATTTTTATAGAAATTTTTTCAAACATTAAGGATGTAAACAAAAAGACATTGTTGTCCTGGGAATTGGAAATGGCTCAGTTGGTAAAGTGCCTGCCACACAAGCACGAAGAGCCGAGTTCAGATCTCCAGCATCCATGTCAAAGCTAGGTACGGCAGTGCACAGCTGGTACCCATGGACTAGGGTCGCGGAGAGACAGGTGGATCCCTGAGCATCATTAGCTAGACATCCTAGCTAAATGGGTGAGTTCCAGGTTCAGTGAGAGACTCTGCCTCAAAAACTAAGGAGATGGAGGCCGTAGAGATGCTCAGCAGTTAAGAGCACTTTCTGTTCTTGAAGAGTACCTCAGTTCAGTTCCCATCACCCACATGGTGGCTCACAACCTTCTATGACTCTAGTTCCAGTGAATCCGATACCTTCTTCTGACTTCTGAAGTCACTGGGCATGTACATGGTGCACCAATACATGCAGGCAAAGCATTCACACATACTAAAAAACATTAAACTTCTTAAATCATAAGGTGTAGAGTGATCAAGAAAGACACATGACACCTCTGACTGCCACATGCACACATATGCATGCACACCTGCATATGTGTGTGTATGTGTGTGTATGTGTGTGTGTGTGTATGTGTGTGTATGTGTGTGTGTGTGTGTGTGTGTGTACATGGACATATAAAAACATCACACACACACACACACACACACGAATTCATTAATTTTGAGTAAAGATACAATCTTTTCAGTAAGAAAATCGTGATAAAGGAATATCTCAGAATTCAAGCATCTTGGCACAGATGAACATTTTTCTACTTATAATTCACCAGGCATACAACAATCTCATCATCTCAAAGGACTTAATACTAATTTTAGAATAATGACTAAAGAATAGGCATATACAAAGTTTTCTTCAAAGGCATAAAAGATTGTAATTTAGAGAAAATAGTAAGTCCCGCTGTCCAAAAATATCTTTCATATATCTAGGACCTGAAATTCCCACCACTGATCATAGATGAAAAATAGCATCTAAACTCATAGTAGAGGCAAGAAAAATGAATCACTAATGCTTAGCTGTTGCCTAGCAGAAAATAAAACTTGGAAAAATAAAATGCAGTAATATAGTATAGAATAGGAAAGTATGTAGGCTCAAGGAACAAAGACATTAATTAGGGACACTGTGGGCTTGAAGACAGTGAAGGGGGCAAACAGAGTGTCTTATTTATAAAAGCCTCACAGGGTTGTTAATAAAAAGATTAAATGAAGAAATAAGCTTCATGAGAATTATGTATCTTAGTATAAAAAATATAATGTCCCTGTGAAAAGAAAAGAGTGAAGATATTACATAAGTGACGTCTATAGAGGCCTTTGTTAAAAAAAAAAAAAAAAAAAAAAAAAAAAAAAAGCCTAAGCTCCAGTGGGCCAAGACACCATACAGAGAGCCATTAATTAAGGCAACTTCTCTGCTCTCAAGGACAAGGGTGATGATAACAAAAGCACACAGCAGTGATGACCAAGCACACATGGGCAAAGGCTGCCTTGGAAACCCAGCAGAAGCACCTTCCTCTACCCAGTGGACTCTGTAAAGAACGGGAGATGTGCTGTTCGAGAGAAGCTTTGACGAATAATTAAGAGATCTCTCAGGGAAGAGGGGAAGGCTGTATGAACTGGAACAGGGGCGGGGGGCAAGGAGGCAGGAGAGCATGTGACACTTGGGAAGATGCAGAAGGTGTGTGGGGGGGGTCTGCTTGAGGCTGCTCCGAGTTCACAGCCTGGCTCCAAAGCCTAGCAGCTCTGCACATTTCAGAAAACCACTTAACCTCATGGAAATTTATTCTATTCTTGTCTATGAAATAACACAATTAATTTACTGATATAGGCTTCTCTCTTCAGAAGGAGCACAGAAAGTAGACATATCAGTCACCTATAAAGCCCAAATGAAAGGAAATGCAAGTGGAGGACTTGCCAATGAGGAAAAGAGAAATATTTCTGAGAGAGAAATTGTGAACAGATCATATTTGAACGAGGGAGAGATCACGGATGATCCGGTTTCTAAAGCAACCATCATGATAAGTTCAAGTACCATCATATGAGAAAGTGATGTAAGCAGGATTTGGAGAACATGCTGAGGGTGCAGTGATCACATGCTGTAAGTGGGACTCAGGAACAAGGTGGAGGTCGGATTACAAATCTGGAACCCTTAAGTGTGATGGTCAGCCTTGTCAACTTGGGACAATCCACAATCACTCGAGAAGAGAGTCTCAGTGACTTATTAACTGATGTGGGAAGACCCAGCCCCCTGTGGGCATCACCATTGCCTAAGGGGGAAGAACTGGAGGGGTCCTGAACTGCATAAGAGTGGAGAATTGGAAGAAAGCAGAAGCAAACAAGAAAGCAGACGTACATGCGTTCATGGCTCTCTGTTCTTGACTGTGGAGACAATGCAACTAGCTAGTTTCAGTTCTTGCCATCTTAACTTCACGCTGTCATAGACTATAACCTGTAATTGTAAGCTAAAATAAACCTCCTCTCTCCTAAGTGGCTCTTTATGCAGGTGTTTTATCAAAGCAACAGAAATGAGACTAGACCCATTTGTAGGACGGAGTCACTGAGGGAGAGTGACCCTGAGAGGGGGAGCTGTGCAGGAGAGCAAGCCGAAACTCACAAGGCACAAACAAACCTAGGAAACAGAGCAATGGGCTAACAATCCCTAGATGTTCACTGTAGGCTCATTATGCTGTTACAGCAATGATACAGATAATCTGTTAGGTTTTTAAGTAGTAGTATGCAGTGTCTTCACACTGATTCATTCAACAAATAGTCAAACATCTATGTGAACCAGTATGGTGATCAGATGTAGAAACGAACCTACTACCAACAAACCAATCAGTAAATGTCTTCATGAACCTTACAATGTCTCTAGGTAGTAAAAGAAATAAAATAAAATAAAAATTTTATTTTTTAAAAAAAATCACATAAGATTACAATAAGTTCTATAAATAAAGTAAAAACTAGATAATAGAGAGAATGAGAGAGGAGCAGAGGGATGTACTGGAGAAAGTTGTTGGGCTTATGTTTTCATAGTACACACACACACACACACACACACACACACACACACACAATTCACTTTCTAGCATTACTAACCAAAGGCAAGGAATCCAAGGTTTTAGGAAATTAATTAACATGTATATGTGTGCATGTATATGCTTGTTATATTGGAGCACAAGTTCTACCCTCTTTGCATATTTTAAAACATGTACTTTAAAATCTCAGTATTATTAGCTACAAACAAAATATTGTACAGTAAATCTATGGATTTTATTCATCTTACATAACTGAAAATTCATGCTCAATGATTAGCAACTCTGCAGGTCCTTTTTCCCCTGAACTCAAGAAAGCACCATGCTATTCAAGTTTAATTACTGTAAACATCTCAGATTTCTAGAATCATGAAATGTTTGTCCTTCTTTGACATGCTTCTTTTGTTTAGCAATATGCTCTGAACATTCATCTATAGTGTTATAAAATATAGGACCTTTTATGTTAAATAATATTCTATTGCAAGAAGGGAACATGGCTTAATTTACCCATTCAGTCATGTCATAATGTCTGTGTTCTGTTCTGCTCGCATTTCCTTGATGATTATTAACATTTAACATGGTTTTGTATAATTACTTGCTCTGCATGGCATTATCTTCTTTATAACATGGAACTTGCATAAAAGTAAATACATGAACCAATGTAATTAAACACCATAACTGGAAATAAGAAGGCAAGAGGGGGAAGGTGACCTGAGAGGGCAGTAGAGAAGGGAAGGGAAAGCAGATAAGCTCTAAGCACAATACCTTCATGTACAGAAATGTCATCACTAAAATGTTTTAATTGATATAATTAATATTTGTTAATAAATAACAAAAGGGAAAAGATGGTACTGGAGAAATTGATACATTCAAACAGGAGAATAAAGCATATCTTAATCTTATGTCACACATAAAACTCAACTCAAAATGCATAAACATAATTCAAACATAGCAGTTAAATTGCACCCTCTCCCCACATAAAAATCCAAGGGAAAGATTCATGAAACCAGCTTTAGCAATGATGTCCTTCATATTACACCAAAACATGAACAACAAAAATAAAAGGAGACAAGTCAGCCTACATCAAACCTAACACCTCTATAAAGCAAAGAAAATAATAACAGGGAAACACAGTGAACGTCATCCTGGAAAATGGGAGAAAGTATTTGCAAACTTCTGATAAGAAGTTAGTATCCAAATATATAACTCCTACAACCGGGGGGGAGAGGGGGCGGGGGGGGGGGGGGGACCTAACAACCTATGTTAACATTGTTTAAGGATCTTAATAAATAACTTTTCTTCAGTGTACCTTAATGAGAACCAAGATTATTTCCTGATATTCATACCCTATCCATTTTAAGTGCAGCTTCCCATAAACAAGAAAAGTATAGAGAAAGTATACATTGACTTTATTTGCATAAATCTATCAATACATATTTAACACTTTATGGACAGAATGCCTTCAGTGGTCTCATTTGACTTGAGCCTCAAACTAAATCCATTATAAATGCATCTTTATCCTGACATATGTCGGAGGAGAGTGATGGAGCCCAAGTGGCAGAATGCTTGGTGCTCTGTGGACTGGTGGTTAAATGGTGAGGTGTGAGCACATAAAGATCTAGCCACACTGTGATCATGAAACCTGTTTTGCACAGTGCTGTGTGAATGAAGTGAGTTGAGAGGTGTAGAACCAGTACATAATAGACAAGTTGACATACAATCATATGAACCGCTAATAAACACCATTATCCATTCTCATAAGCAATACAAGACAGAAAGAAAGCAGAACAAAGGAAAGAGATAGGTGCTAGACCCAGGTGGGTAGGTGCCCAGTATGTAATAGAGAATTATAATCCTAAAAAGACACGTATTAAAAGAGAACATGTGGATTTAGAGAAAATAGATGATGGAAACCAAAATGGATTACAGTATTTGTTACAAGAGAAAATTTTAAAAAAAAGAAAGAAAAGAAATATGTGAAGAGAAAGAGAAGAGAGCAGTAATCCTCCAATGTCAAACAGTATGCATAGAGCCAGTGTGTCTCAATTTATCAAGCTCAAATTTATGAGTTGCTTCATTAGCATTTCATTAACATTTAGAACATGTGAGTATTTGGCTAGCTGTAGATGGTGTGCAGGAGACAAATAAAATTAGGTCTAAATCTTTAAGATGATAGAAGAAGGAAGGAAAGATAAATGAATAAATTGTCACAATGCAAAAAATGTCATACAACAAGTAATACTTACAATGGTAAACATTCATCATCTAGAGAATGCCTGGACTCAGCAAGGAAAAGAAATAAGGAGAAATGAAGAAGTATGGCAGAGCTGTGAACTTCAAATGTGGAATGTGTCCTTTAAAATGAACAGTGTGCAGAAAGAAGTGGGGGCATCTTGATTTCTGGACAAGATTATAGCATGACCTGCTGTTTCTAATAATGTATTTGCTGTTACTGAACACTCAGACCTGTTCCTCTGGCAACGCTTATCAACAAGTTCTTTCTCACAAGACTCTGCAAGCGAGAAAGAGAAGTGACAGTTAAGGTAAATAAAGTCTGTCTTGAGCTGGCAGCACCCACCCTATCGGTGACTGATACCCAAAGTCCATCCCAAGCAACTCAATCTAAAATTGGAGTGTGTGTGTAAGGAGTTTTTAATGCCTCATTTTGGCAGTTTGTATCTCGACCTGCCACGATGGATTTTATTATTAGCTGAAAAGTTTGGTGAAATGTGTCATGCGAGCTTATTCTTGAGAAAAGAATGAGAAAAAAAATAAGATTCTGAAATCTCATTTCCAGGAAAAGCTTGGACGCTCCTGGATGCCAGGCACCACAGATGGTCATTTCATTCCTCCTATCTCCTGTCTCATAATAAATGTACAACAATGTTATTATTAACTACACTTTAACCTGGAGAAGACTGAGCACAAAGATATTAAAAACTTATCCAAACTCATTCAAGGCAATGAAAAGTCAAGCCAAGACTAAGTCACCGGACTAACTCCAAATTCATGCTTTCTAATAAATTAAATGCAAGATTGCACAGTAAAGACCAAAAGTGCAACCTTCCTTTGCTGAGTCACTGCATGGAGAGCAGCCACTAACACTGAGTGGTCACTGCACAACTTACGATGGATCGTCTTAGTAAATCCCAAGATGGTTATTGTTGACATTGCAGTGATATCTTGAGCATGGCCGCACTTATCATCTTAAACATACACATACTAGAAAATTCTGTGAAAAAAAGGTCAATAGGTGTCATCTAAGAAAAGAAGTCATAAAGGCCTAATTTTAAAAGTCTAAGAGACATTTTTTAAGATTAATGTTGTCACCCCAAACTAGGGGAATCCTTCAGTTGACACAGACCTGAATAACCATGCAGGTCAAACATATTCAGAAATCAAGACACTTTGGACAAACTGCCTTTGGCCAGAAGTAGTTTCTCTCCCTGGGGAACACACCATGTGATGTGTGCCTGTCACCCACCCTCAGAACCTCTGCAGGGTTAGCAACTAGACCGCCATTTTTCAGGGGTGGAATGCAGCATCCCTGAAGTCATACCCTCACAAGTGATGAAGCCCAGATAAGTTTTCATTTCTGCATTACCTGTTTCCTCTCACCACAACTCCAACTCTTGCTTGCTCTAAATATCTCTCAGTGGTTTTTATACCCAGAACTAAATATGTTCATGTTCTAAACTCTGCTTTCTTTCCGTATTACTTACCATAATGGGGACTACCAGGAGTAATGGTGCATGCCTTTAATCAGCATCTCATCACTCAGGAGGCAGAGGCAGGTGGAACTCTTTGAGTTCAAGACCACATTAGCCTATGTAATGAGTTCCAGGTCAGCCAGAGCTATATAGTGAGACCCTGTCTCAAAAAAAAAAAATCAAAACAAGAATAATGGATAATATTGATGGTTATTTGTTAAAAATGATTGTATGTCTACTTGTCTGCATTTTCCATTTAACTGCTATCTCTGATTTTATCAGAAACAGACAGAATAAAAAAGTTTTAGGAAGTACATTCTTTATCAGCAACTGTCATCCAGGAACAAAGAAACAGCCCTCTGGCATAGATTCCATAATATAAAACATGGATGATGGTAACATTGGCTCATGGCTTTAATGAAGAAATAAAAACTTTATGGAAAAACTAAATCACCCTAGCAAAACATAAAGTACATCAGAACACTAAACAAATTGTCATGATTTCACAAATATTAGACAATGAATTCAAAATATCAAGCTGGTAGTGATCACGAAGGACAATGAGGTAGTCAAAAAGTAAGGCTTGTATGAAAGAGTTATTGTCAACTAAATCACCATGATACAGTGAAGCAGTTTCTCTCTTCAGTAAACGCCTCCTAATAGAATGTGAATTTGGCAAAAACTCGTCTGCATGAATCAGAAATAATGAAAATAAGAACAGGGAGATTATAAGGCACTTTGAGTGCAGTACTGTTCAGTACTGTTTGTTCTTGGTTTACTGTGCCAGATAGGCAAAAGAAAAAAAAACCTTACCAGTAAAGGGAATACGAACTGTCTGAGGGATAGTAATGAGGGTTCTGAGAAAACATTTCAAAATTCATATCCCCAAAGTGGACTTTATCTTCTCCAAAACCTGTTTTACCCTATTTTACCTGGCGGCAGAAAATATCACTTTAAGACCCAAGCTGTGGACTCTTCTTAAAATCTATCTTTCACATCTCATATGCCATTAATCAAGCCATCACGTCATCTCTCCCCTTGAAATATATCCTACAGATCCCATTCTCTATCACCTCCATAGCTTTACCAGCAACCAAGCCACTGCCTTATTTTGCCTGGATTATTACAACAGGCTCCTAACAGTCCCTTCACCTTCTACCTCCCAATCGCACTTCTGTGCCCAACACCACACAAACACAGACACAAACACAGACACACAGACACACACACACCAGCATTCATTTGAAAACGTGTCACACTCTTCAGAGCTCTCAAGTAATTTCCATCGCACATACAGAAAAATATCCAAAATCCTGACATGTTCTACATGGGCCCTAGTACCCCAACAGCAAACTAATCCCTTGTTCTCATGTTGTCTACTACCCTCAAACCACCACAACGAATGTAACCACCCTCTTACATCTGAAAACTTGGGGGGGGGCCTCTTGTTCTCCTTCCTTTCCAAAGATACACACACTCATCATCCTTCTGCCTGTTCTCTGCTCCAATGCCCCAGACATTCTTTGATGACCCCATGCAAGCTAACATTGCTGCAGCCCCCCCCCTTCTACCCTCTGATTGAATTCTTCTTACAACTGTCACATATTTTATGTTTGCTTTCTGTTAATCCCTATTACATACAAGTCTCACTCTGCCCCAAAGAGGAAGGACTTGGTTAAGCATCCACATGACCAAGTCTAGATTTGAAAATTTATCTTAGTTTCCAATATATCATATTATAGGAAAAGAATATAAGGCTTGGACTTTTCCCTTTAATCTATTCTATTCATAACTGAAGTTTATAATGCGGATACAGGTAGATGGTAAAATTTGCTAAAGTAAAACAAATGAACAAATTCCATCCAATTTTGGGAAGACAGAAAACTTGAAATTTTAGCCAAGGGCAAGAACACTTAACATCTGTTCATTTCACACACAAAAAAAAAAACCCTAATGCCATACAATTTTATTTACTCTCTGTGTCAGGTTAATAACTCTGGTTAATCACCCTGCATATCTGTGACTTTGTATCATTTGAACTGTAATTATTGCCTTGCCTAATAATCAATATTTTAATCTCAATCTATATATTTGAGCTTTTGTTTAGTACCCCACATGTTTTAAGCAAAATAAGTGAAATAAAAGAAAGAAAACCTTTCACAATCAGCACTTGTAGAATCTACTGTTTCTTGGAAGTTTACCATAGTTAGGGAAGTTAACATCCGTGAGCCTCCATTTCCTTACAGATTGAAAAGTAGGAGATTTCTAAGGACTGAAAGACACGACAGAAGGAAACTGACTGTGCAGAGATCTGCAGGTGTGCTTCCTAAGCAAAGTCACATCCCAAAGTTCTAATGAAGTGTACATGTTATGGCTTCAACTTTAAAACGTTTTAACGTCTTAGTTGGCAGCTTTTGAGGGGTAATTGAATAAGGAGAGCCCTGACACCATCAATGGATTAATCCATCATGAATTCATAGCTCAATGGATTGTGAGGAAGTATAACAGAGAGAGAGTATGTCACTGAAGGTGTGGCCTTGAAGGCCATGTCTTATTTCTTTGGCTCTTCCTATCTATCTCTCTGCTTCTCTCCCAACATGAAATAAACAGCCTTACTCCACAGAGTACTCCCCCTCACAATGCTCTGCCTCACCATAAGACCACAACAATGAGAGCAAGAGACCAGAGATTATGAACTTAGAAATCAGGAGCTGAAATAAATCTCCCTTCCTTTAAATTATTTATTTTGTCATAGCAACAGAAAGGTGACTGGTAGATTATGTTAAAATTCCAACAAGCCAACCAGCCTACAACAGTTCTCAATAAATGTTTATAAACACACACTTTGTTTCTATTGTGCCATTCTGTTGTTTATAGATGGGAAAATACAGCTGTCTAGGGTGTGCTTATTCAATATTATAAACGGAAAAGCACGAAACACAATTGTTAGTCTGAAAATTCAGAGACATGTTGGTGTATTGGTCTGTATTTTTTATGAATAATAACTTCAGATGTCCATCTATACTTGTAGAGTAATGTAGACTAAGAAAAAAAACTCATAAAAGAGCTGGTTGTTGTTTTTATTACATTATGAACCAGCTCTTCTCCCACATCACACCTAGATGATATCAGGGTATTTATAAGAACGTTTTTTAGGATAATTTCATTTTAGTAAATATGTTTATATAACAGTGTATCCTTTAGTATTTAATATTTCCTGGAAACCAATTATTTAGAAACAAATGAGCAACTGTTATGTCAATAAGCCTGGGCTAGTGTCTTTTGCCATCTAATGTTTTAAGAATCTTTGAGTATTTTCTGATTACAATCCAAATTAAATGCAAACAGTCATGTCACACAGCACACATTATCAAATCTGCTGTCAGCTAACAGGATGAATGATAATGAGATATGTTAATTATTTGCTCTCTAGTGGCTGTGACTGATTGATTTTGACTGGTACATCTTGTAATGTTATGGAGTACAGTAAATATTAGGGTCTGTTATTCTTTCCTGGGCAAGGAAATCATGCTCACTAATGACATGCTTCATTTGTAGCTTTCTCTACAATCTGTCAATGTTCTGGTACATTCAAGTAATCTTCCTTTTTTTTCTAAGTGAATTTCACATCAAGAGAGTGGTGGTATTCTCAAGACAGGTGAACTGGCAGAGTTTCTCCAACACTGACCATCTGAATTTCCCAAACATCTTCTGCTGATAGCCCTAACTCACACACTTCAGTTTTATGCAAAGCTAAACCCACAGAGGTTTATATATACATTGTGGCGATGTTTTAATTGTGCTGAAATGTGATCTTATTCGTATGTTAATAAATAAAGTTTGCCTGGAGATCAGAGGTCACATAGCAAGCCATAAGCAGAGTCAGAGTCAGGCTCATGCCCTTAATCCAATCACATGGCAGGCAGAGTCTCTGTGTGGTCAAGGACATAGCCAAGCGTGGTGACACAAGCCTTTAATTCCAGTGCCAACCACAGAGACCTGGAGGTCTGTATAGACAGTCAGTGACAATAGACAACAGTCATGTGGCTGGGCTTAGAGCCAATGAGAAGGCAGAACAGAAAGGCAATAAAAACACAAGTCAGACAGGAAGAAACTCTCTCGTGTGGGAAACTACGGCTTGGTGGTAAGTTAAAGGGTAGTCAGTGGCTCTTCGCTAATTCTCTGATCTCTTCAGCTATTACCCCTGTATTTGGCTCTGTGTTTCTTATTTAATAAGACTGTTTAGAATTTCGTCTACAGTACATTATCTTCTTTCTATGTTAGAATACATTTGGAGGCCATCAAGATGGTTCAGCAGGTAAAGGCAACACCAAGCTAACAACTTGAGTTCAATCCCTGGGATTGAAATAGCAGAGAAACCCAACACCTATAAATTGTCCACTACCCACCCTCTACATGCTGTGGCATGCACACACACCTCTATCATCCCCACACATGCACAGTAAATAAATAAGTGGATAAACACACAATAAAGTAATCTTTAAATTGTTTTAAAAGATTGATTTTTAAATACAAGCTTATTTGTCTACATGACCCAATATCTTGTGTGAGCCATAACTGGTTTGTACCACATCAAGTATAGGTTTTAAGACTTTGAATCCAAAGTAAGGAGTTTGAAATCGTGGCCCTCCAGAAGAAATTACCACAAGAACAGTGTCTCCTGAGCATTTTTATGTGATGCTCCCCTAAAATGCCTTGACAAAATTTCCCTCGCCTTCTTCTACCCATGAAATTTTTATATCACAGATATTATCTACTATGCACAGAGCTATCAATTTTATCCCTTGGGGATAATACCATTCATTTTGAGACTGTTAACTAGAGTTTTCATCCTACTTTTTCTTTACCATTGTTTAAATTATATATTCTTACTCAGTTTCACAAACTCATCCATAGTAGGAATTGGTGAAATGGGTACTTCCCTAAGGTAAGATCCATCCCCTGAAGAAGACAGCACATACAAACACTCTATCTCCTTTTTCCACATTCCCACCCAAATAATGCATATTCAGGCAGGTTCACACAACCTTTACACACACATACATACACACACACATACACACACACACACACATATAGATATAGATATAGATATAGATTGCATTATAAAAAGACTAAAAATTTTGACCTAAAGTGTTTATTTTTTTTTACTTTTTTTCATTAAGAATTTTTTTATTCATGTTACATAACCACAAAAAAGAAGTGCTTACTTTTATAAGTAAGCTTTTAGTGTGTATAGCTATTAAAGGGTAAATGTCAACACTTATTTTGCACATAATCACTCAATAAAATGAGTATCATCTCAGTTAAAACTTCTCATGAACTCAGATAGTTCCTAAAAACCAAACAAGATCAGGCAGAATTAATGACAGGTTCAGCAAGATGAGGTATTAAAGCCACCATTGAGTAAGCTGTTTACAAAGGCATCTGGATTAGCAAGCAGTTAGTTTTTATACGTAAGCAGTTTTGATCTTAACTTCTCAGTAGCATTCAGCAAAGATATTGGAATTAGGCTCAGTTCTCAGTTCCTACAATGTGTCAGACTTTCATTTAGGCACTAAAGACAGAACAAAGCCCCCGGATATCAACACAATTGCATTTCCACAGGAGAATCAGTGTACAGTAAGATGGAGCACAGATGACAACTTTAGAAGTGAAGGCTGCTAAGGAAGTGAACGGCAATGCCATCAGGACAGTAAGCAAGTCAATAGGAAGGACAACATGGAAAACCATCTTTCTGTAAAATGTCTAGCAGTGTCTCCAGGACACAACAGGAGTGACTGTGAGCATGTCCACTGGAGTCCAGCGCTTGGGTCTATCCACTGGAATCCAGTGCTTGGGTCTGTCCACTGGAGTCCAGCACTTGGGTCTGTCCACTGGAGTCCAGCGCTTGGGTCTGTTCATTGGAGTCCAGCGCTTGGGTCTGTCCACTGGAGTCCAGTGCTTGGGTCTATCCACTGGAGTCCAGTGCTTGGGTCTGTCCACTGGAGTCCAGCGCTTGGGTGTGTCCACTGGAGTCCAGCGCTTGGGTCTGTCCACTGGAGTCCAGCAGTTGGGTCTGTCCACTGGAGTCCAGCAGTTGGGTATGTCCACTGGAGTCCAGTGCTTGGGTCTGTCCACTGGAGTCCAGTGCTTGGGTCTGTCCACTGGAGTCCAGTGCTTGGGTGTGTCCACTGGAGTCCAGCACTTGGGTCTGTCCATTCGAGTACAGTGCTTGGATGTTTCCACTGGAGTCCAGTGCTTGGGTGTGTCCACTGGCATCCAGTGACTGGGTCTGTCACTGGCATCCAGCACTTGGGCCTCAGGACAAAGGCAAGGATCAGACAGTCTGACTTGTTTGCCATAACAACTCTGGAAGTACTGATGCCCTGAACTTAAGAAACTTTTAAGCCCCTTGAGGAGCTACAACAGTCTTCCACAAAGTTCTCAGGAAGGTTCTGACTCATCCTTTGAGGTCGAGTGGCAAATGTGGAAATCAGGGAATAAAGTGTGTATCTAGACTATACACCTAGAAACCACGAGTTCCATATAACCTAAATTTCCTGGAATTATAGTCATCTGAAACTCATGCTTTTGTTTCCGCCAACATTGTATTTTAATACATGTAATTATCAGAGATGTGTGTTTAAAAACTGTGCTTAAAATGATGTAATTGATACAAACTTTTAAAGGACCTGACTCCTACACAGTTTATGAAGAAAAATAAAACTCAGCAGCTGCTATCTAGTTTTACTGAAGCACTAAAAGTTAAATAAATCCACACAAAAAAATAAACAACAAACACAAATCCAAGAAAATACATTTTAATTTAGTGGGATTAGAGCTTTGGCTCTTCTTATCTTTTCTGGCTCGGCTTTGACAGATACTGTGAACAGCAGTTCATACGTCAACACCTCCTCCAAAGTTCTGCCTGTATCATCTCAGATCTGGCAGGTCCACATGCACTGTTCTCTCTTACCTATGAAACTGTCTCTAACATGTACATTCTAAAGGTCATCATCACACCAATCTCAGCAAGTACACCTGCACTAACTAGTCTCAGATGCTCTGGATCGTTGCTCTACATGTCACTTAAACTCTTGGTGATTAATTACACAGCTGGACAGATAACATGGTTAGTGTTCCAAAGCTGGAACGCCTTCCTAAAGCATTGAACATATTGGGCACACTGGATCCCAGTATCTCACTTTTAGACCAGTTTCCATAAACCTATGCCTGATCAGGTGCATTTTACAGATGTTAAAAAAAAAGTCACACCCACTTTACTAACCCAAATGCAATTTATATTAACAACAGATACCAAAGTCCTGGGACTGCCTCTGCTTCTGCCTGGAACATTCATGTACCAGTTCTGACCTGCAAGTTTTGATTAAATTAACTAATTGATGTTGAGGTATAAATTAAAATTAGCAGGCACCTAATATCCCAAAATGTCTTAATGGCAAATTGTAGCACATAACATAAAACTTTACCATCTCCAGTTCTTCCAGCACACACATTAATCTAGGCAGAGCAGAGAACCCTAACCTTATCACCTACTGGCAATTTTGACTGGATAACTCCAATGAGAGGATGACCGGCCATGACTGTGCATTACGGGCGGCTAGCTGTGACGGTTAATCTTCATCGTCAACACTGCTGGATGTGGAATCACTTAGAAGACACATCTCTCTGGGTCTGGGTTAGCTCACTCAACGTGATCTTCAAGTTCTCCTTCATCGGAAGCTACTAGCTCCAAGTGTTCAGATGTGAGGATACATCCTTGAGTAACTGCAGAAATCAGGAAAGTAAAAAGGACCATTGCTGGGTGAGGAGGTGGGGAATCAAGAGAGATGGAAATAGCCAGATACAAGGTATCATATAGGAAAAATTGGGGGGCTTTAATTAGGGAAGGCAAAGGAAGATAAATACAGGAGGGAGGAGGGTAAAATAAAAGTAAGGATGTCTGAAAAAGTCACAAGGAATCATACTACTATCTTCCAAAAATAATATAACACACATGGCTGTCCACAAATGTACATATATAACTTAAATAAAAATTTCCCATTTTTGGCTGACAATGTTCCCTTCAAGATATAAAGACTATCTAGCTAAAACCCCAACATCAGGCACAAAAGTCAAGACTATCCAAGAGACTCCCAAAACATCATAGACTATTGCTATTGCCCTTGTTTTGCAAGGTTGAAAATTAAGTCCCTATTGCTGAAGACACCATGCATTTCAGACAAAGGGCCCAGAGATCCCTAAGCTGGATTTGACCTGAAAAACTTCCTCCCTGAAGACTAGCTTTCATGGCACCAGAAGGCACCATGCAAGCTTCTAAAGGGGAGAAGTAACCAACAGTCCTACCCAGCTATGACATTTATGAACCATAACAAAAAGGAATATGGCATGATAAATCTAAGGGTATGGTAATGGCATGCATACCTTGGCAGTAACCAAAAGCTCCCTAATTGGTTTTAAGACCCCTCTGCAAAAGAGAAATCCTCTAGTTCTGGAAACTCAGCCAATTAGCCAGGGATAATTTAGTCATGGATCTGGGAGGAGAACCTACAACCACCACTTTATTAAACCAGCACAATCCTTAACTGCATTCTAAGTATTTGTCCTTATACCCACAGATTAGTGTAGTCCTCACCCCTCATCAAGGAAACCCTTTTTGCAACAGACAGAGCCCATTACAGAAAACCACAACTAATCAAAATGCACATTTGTGGATCCCAGTCACAATGGACACATCTACAACACAACTTCTACACCTAGGCTGAGGTATCATTGCAGAAAAAAAAAAAGGCAGAAAAATTGCAAGAGCCAGATGATCAGGTGTTTTGCTGTGAGATAATGTCTCATAGGAAATTCAAAAGCTACACTCAAAAAGTCTCACCAATATGACTGACTAAACATGAGTTGAACAAGAGAGACACCAAGAAACATGTTAACACACATAGTGGTAAAAGCCCATGAGACCTCAGCCCTACAAAAACAGAAAAGTAAAAAGAAAAAAAAAAGAAAGAAAGAAACTACAGGCGACTAAGAAATACTGAGAGCAGGAGAAGAGCACACCTGGGAAAGAGCACACCAATTGGTTAACGCAATCCCATGTGATCAGCCCTGAAAACATACAACTAACATTATACAGACTGAGCAGCTTGCATTTATAGTAACAACAATTAATAAAAAATGAAACCATGAATTTGAAAGAGAGAAAGGAAGGGTCTATGGGAGGATTTGGAGGGAGGAAAGGGACGTGCAGAATGATGTAATTATAATTTCAAAAAAATAAAAGAAATACTTGTTTATAGAAAAGACAGCTTTAGATGTGTCTTCTAAAAATGTCTTTCCAGCAAAGTTTAAATGGCAAGGAAGCCCCCCCCCCCCGCCGAATGTGGGTGGCCCCATCCATGGACCACGGTCCCAGATTGAACAAAGAAGGAAAAGAAGAATGTAAGCCAAGGACCATAATTTATCTCTCTCTGCTTTTAGGTATCTAAAAATAAATCCTATCATAATCAAGAACATCATAAAGTGTTGGCAAAATATAAAGTTAGATGGGCAGTGGCTGTTCTCGGTGAGGTGTAATCAACACGAGGAGAGGTATACCATGGTAATGATTAACAGCACACAGTGGAAACAGTGACACATCGGGGCATGTAATGAGTGTAAGCTAAAAGAGACTCTACCTGAACCCAGATGGAAGAGGTTAGTCTTCCCCACACATGTGTTTTTTTTTTTTATTTTTACACATAGGAGGCAATGTTCTATTCAGTTCATAGGTGAAAAAAAAAATGAAATCTCAGAGAAAATAAGAGTACTATCTGATCTGACTAGGAAAATGTAAAACCCAAATGCAGGCATATCTGAGCTCAAGCCCAAGGTTTTGCAATATTTCAGGCTCATTGGCTTTCTCATTCAGCAAAGGAATCTAGTTTAACTCTTTATGTGTAATCAGACTGATGGTGTTCTTTTTCCAGCATGTAATGAGGTAATCAAGACTTCGAGAACTTAAGTAAGCATAATCACAAGTTGAATAAAATGCATATGGATATTTAAACACTATTAGAACATATGTGAATGTATTAAACAAGTTGATAACATAATATTACACATAATATCATCCTAAGGGAAAAAGGAGGAGCTGAATAAACTTCCACACCTTTCTCAGAATGGAACCGGTAAAATACAAGCTAGTATGGCTAAGACAATAGTCCTTCTGGTATGCTTTTTTTTTCTTCTCCTCCTCCTCCTTCTCCTTCTTCTAGGTCTTTTGCTTTACTGATAATTTTTCCATTTTTATTTCTTCCTAACTTATCATGAAAAAGTTTCCTGGGTATTCGGATCTTGTTTTTGAAATCTAGTTTTTCATGTGCTGAATGTTCAACAATGAGATCAATCATTGCATTCTGATATACCCACTCAGAGTGATAAATATTTGCCAATCATCATGTTAAACATGTTGTATCTTATGTCATATTATGGAATCTTGCATTGCATTTTTATATTCCCCTTGTAGTTAAAGAAACTGAGGCTTACAGGAACTGTGAGATTCCAGTGACACTCAGTGAGGATATCGTGGATGGTAATTCAGATGCAGAACTATCTAGTGCCAAGCTGTCTCTCTCTTCAACCATGCTGTGGCATAATTGGAGGGAATTCTGCTCTAACAATAAGTTTGCAAAATGACAGCTGCGTGCTTCACATGTGGAATGAGACATAGTCCCTCTCTCTGTTTATCGGTATTCTAAGTTTGGGATGAGGCACTCGCTCTCCATGCCAAGGGAATGAAAATTTCTATATTTTTTCAGTTCTCCACAGAGGAGAAAGGGAAGAGGAAGCTTCTTCAGCTAGCCTGCTTACTGCCTTGCTTGCTCTATTCTGTTTTGTTTTGTTTTGTTTTGTTTTTGTTTCTGTTTTTGTTTGAAACAGGCCTTACTTCATAGCCACACCTGGCCAGGAACTCATTCTATAGCCCAAGCTGCCTTCAAACTCATGGTGATCCTCCTGCCTCACCTACTTAAGTTCTGGGATTATAGAAATAATATCCTACTCTAATGCTGTTTTTGATACAGAAAAAGTAAAACTTTGAAAGTAATGACCAACTTGAAAATGGATCATTCATTGGGCAAACATTTTCTACTCAACAGCATCCAACTTCACAACTGTGCTTTGAGGAGATACTGAGATAATTCTACCTAAACAGTCACAATTTTATTAGCATACACATTTTTTGCTTTATGTATTTAATACAATTTGTAAATTTAATAGTATTCTATAACTTAGACAACAATATCTTCAGGAAATAATACAAAATAATTTTGGCTATGAAAATAATCATATTCCATAAGTTTTACCTTAAATCTACTTTATCCAAGACAAGAAGATATTAAGAGCCTTGAGTATGTTCAAATGGTGACTAGAGCTTCTCACTGGAAATGTTAACATTCGCATATTGAAAAAATACCCCACAATGGATGAAGATGGTGTCCGTGACCTCTTTTCAATATGCTATAATGAGTTTTCTAAGAAAAAAGAAAAGAGATCTTGGTATTACGTCTCATACTGTACCTGAAAGCAGAGACAGGTCCCTGGAAGCATGGAATTCCGGAGTATTAGGAAGCCAGCTGGCAAGAGCTCACACTTGTAACCTCCGTTTTCTTGATAATTAACTAAACCCAACTACACTCCCTAGCCAAAACAATCTATATGTCTAAAGGAACCATCACTGAATGTTTTCTGGTTTTGTTTTGCTTTCGTTAAATGTAATTTTAAAGTTTATCTGGAGAAAATTGTTTTGTAGTTAAATTTACCTCATGGATATTGAGTCAAGTATCTACCATAAATATTTATAAAGCAGTAAGTTAGACATCACATATTAGGGATCCACCATAATAAAACTTTTAATAGACATGTAGATGTGCTTATTCCAAACCCACATACTTGGTTAGGATGAATACCTCTGCTATTTATGGTTAAATATTTCCACTACCTGGAAGGTTTCCTGTTCTGAGAGACATTTTTGGAACACGAAGTACTAATCTCTTGGGTTTAAAACTGGATGTCAGTAAATGGCAGTCATCTAAAAATCCCTGCCAGGCAGAAAATAAATGCTAGGAATAAATTGAGAAACACTATCTTGAGAGATTAAACAACCTATATAAAGTCATAGCAACTTTTCACAAGCCAGACAACTGTTATCCTTACAAAATTCTATCGTCCCTGTGTGGCATTTCATAGTGCACTTCTATACCCAATTCCTTCACAAACATTCCCAACTCCAAAATCGCTGCTATATAAATGCCTAGATAAAGTACCAGGTACACTAATTATCTACCTGCAAGTAGAATCATAGCACAATTAAGCAAGATAAAAAGCACAAACTTGGAGTGTTCCCATAGAACACAAACTAAGAATTGGTACCACTGAAATTTCAAATCATTCACTAAATCAAGAAACAGAAATACTTCTGGACCTTAATGGTCCTCCACAGTATTACATCATCATTCTCTTACATGGATTTATTTTGCCATAGTCATCCCTGGGGAGATTGTTGCTATAACCTCTATTTTTATAATATATATATATAATAAGCTTATCTTCTCTGATACTAGGAAATTCTATAAATACAGTAACCACACCTGATAGACATTAGTCTCAATAATAAAAATATTATGCTTGCATTTGGAAGTTGGTACTTTCAGAACAATGATTATTTTTAAATGGACAAGTTTTTTTAATGGACCTAAGTTTCTTAGCAAAAATATTTGTGTGTATGTGCACATTTATTTGTGTGTGCATGTGTATATGTT
This sequence comes from Peromyscus eremicus, assembly GCF_949786415.1. Lineage (NCBI taxonomy): Eukaryota > Metazoa > Chordata > Mammalia > Rodentia > Cricetidae > Peromyscus > Peromyscus eremicus. Next base: position 49,488,650 of record NC_081431.1, read on the forward strand.
TGTCTATGTGTGTGTGTCTGTGTGCATGTATATGTGTCTGCGCATATGTCCATGGGTATGTGTGTACATTTGATTATGTCCTTCCCTCTTTGGGTATATTTTAGTGAGAACAACACTAAAATGCATGGCTGTTTGAATGAGAAATGCCCCCTCACAGTTTTTTAAAGAGTTGACTGGCAGCTGGCAGTGCTGATGGGAAGATGTAGATGGTAAAGCTTTATTGGAGGAGGCACGACCCTGGGGTCTGGCTTTGAGAGCTTAAGGCCTCCCCACACTGCAGTTGGTTCCCTCTGCTTCATGTTCTAGGTTAAAGATGTGAGCTCTCAGCTTCATGTTTCTGCCACCTGCTGCCGTGCTGTCCCTGTCATTATGGAACACTCTGGAACCATAACCCAAAGCAAACTGTTTCTTCTATAGTTTGCCTTGGTGGGGGTGTTTTATCACAGCAACAGAAAAGCAACGACTTCAAACATCTAACCAGTTGTCTTACACAGGGTTTACTATTGCTGTGAAGAGACAGAATGACCATGGCAACTCAAAACTAAAAACATTTAGTTGAGGTGGTTCGCTTACAGTTTCAGAGGTTCAGTCCATTGTGATCATGAGAAGGAGCATGGCAGCATGCAGGCAGATGTGGTGCTGGAGCTAAGAGAAGCCTTCCCTGACAGTGACACACTTCCAACAGAAAGTGTGGCCCAGATTAAAAGTGTGCCCTCCA